>NW_015090776.1:1934720-1984352 GCF_001431845.1 Calidris pugnax | reverse complement strand
GAGCAAGTATATTACTTCAGAGCAAGTCAATTAATTCTTAACATGCTTCTTAATCTGTCGGGGACGAGGCAGTTATGTTTGGGTATTGTAAAAGGCAGAGATTGTACCACTTGCAGTGAAGGATACAAATGTTAGTGAACCGTAGGATGGAAGTGAAAGGGCCATATCCTAGCATTGAGCAGGAATAAGTTAAGACATTTTTTTCAGTGTGTTCTGGAAGGTCATTGTCTACAGTTCTTCTGCAATAAAATACAGTTTACTTGAGGAGACACCAGGAAAGCAAAGATGAGTTCAGTGGAAAAGCTTACAGGAGATGCATGTGAATTATTGGTGCGAAGGAACTTGGATGTCCTGCAAAAAGAGAAATGGACTTGAGACAGAACCTTAGAGCAGACAACTCATGAGTAATGTTAAGGAAGTCAAAGACCTTTTTTGCGTAACAGAAAAGGGCAAGATTGCATAAGAACATTATCACTTAATTAGCGGAAAGATGGAGGTGTAATGGGAAACCTGGAGGGGTCTTTTTTGGTCCTGAAAAGATTTAGGGGCTCTGAGGTCCAGTGGACTGCAGTAGGAAAATTTTATTTCTCCAGAGCAGAGAAATGGGGTGCTAGATAAAAGTAGAGCTAAGGAATAATAAAAGAGGAACAATACGTTGCCCATGATCTTTGTGGAAAAAGATAATTTCCTTTAAAAAGTAAAAAAAAAAAAATAAAAATATAATCTCATGTTACAGAACCAAACTTTAAGGCTATGATATGTTTTAAATAAGAAAAATGTATGTTCTTTCAGGAGGAAGTGACAGCAGAAGAGAGCACTGATGGTGAGGTAGAAACTCAAACATACAATCAAGACTCACAAGACTCAATTGGAGAAGTAAGCATACTTGAAAAGAAAAAAAATCTTCATTTCAGCAGAAATAGCTATCTTCTCTTTTTTTTTCCCAAACACATAATATTTTTAGAAGTGAAATATCAAATCAGATCCTGCAGATTTCCATTGGAAACCATTTATAACTTTTTAATGTTTAAACTTAAAATGTTCAGGCATAGATACGCAATTTTTATTGCAATCTTACATATACCTATATAAGTAACATTCAGAACATTAATGAAGTTTTCTATTTTGAACTGTGATTTGATGTTTTAGAAATACTAGTATCCTTGACCCCAGATTTATATAGTGAAACTGAGATGTAGAGGTTAAATGAGTCACAGTCTTAAAGTGGAATTGGAGTTTTCAGTTCTTTGCTTATTCCTTTGGAGTACTTTTTGCTTTCTGGTTTTTCTTTTGCATAAAGATTTGACAAATCCTTGAGCAATCTTAGTGTTAGATGGGTCATGATGCAATAAAGGGAAAAAAAGTTGATTTTGTTTTAGTTCTGTAAAATGCTTGTTGTAGCTGTGTTAGGAAAGCCAAATACAAGTGAAAACCATTAATTAAATCTTCTTTTACCTCAGAAATGAGCAAAAGTTAAGGTAGTTCTCTAACTTGGCAAAACCTCACGTTGAGTTGTGCAATTTGTTTTCTTTAAGCATTGGTGGGTACTGAGTCTTTAGTCAGTCATTTTTTCCCTCATAATGTTCAAATATGTAAAAGGTATGACTAACATTTATCTCCCCATTAAATCCCAGATGTGTGCTTTCTATTTCACAGGTATCTTTAAATGTTCTTTAATTAACAGTTCTAGTACTCACTATGTTTATTTGAATTCTGCTGCAAGATTAAAGTGACATGTTCAGAAATTAACAGAACCTTGTTATCATACCTAAATCAAAAGTCTTGAATGCTACAGCATGTATGTGGTAGAATCCCAAATTATGCTTTTTAATTTTTAAGAGGTTATGGAGGACTCTCCCTGATGCATTTTTTTTCTGACCACTTCTAGTCATACTTGTCGGATTTGGTTCAGATTTTTTTTGCAATATGCATACAAGCTGAATGGAAAGAGAATTTTTTTTTTGCTAGCTCTGTGTCTGGCTATCATGTGAATTGAGTTACTGTTCCTCAAGACCAAAAGAACTCTAAACCAGCAGCTCAGAGTTCATGCTTAGGAGAGAGAGATGTTTGATCCTGGGCAGACTTTTAGCTGTCTGTAGGTGATTGGTGACAATCATCTGTAGTCTTCTTTTGTCCTCTCCTCACTCTAAACCAGCAGCTCAGAGTTCATGCTTGGGAGAGAGAGATGTTTGTTCCTTGATCCTGGGTAGACTTTTAGCTGTCTGTAGGTTATTGGTGACAATCATCTGTAGTATTCTTTTGTCCTCTCCTGTCTTGGTTAGTTATTATTGAACAGCAGTAACTAGTGTTTTTCTGGTAAGCATCACAGAATCACAGAATGATATGGGGTTGGCAGGAACCTCTGGAGATCATCTAGTCCAACCTGCCTCCCAGAGCAGGTCCACCTACAGCAGGTTGCACAGGAATCTGTTTCTCTTCTTATTGTCCCATCACCAGTCTTGTACACTAACAGTATGCTTTTTTTTATCTTTTACAGGGTGTTACACAGGGAGAGTACACTCCCATGGAGGATAGTGAAGAAACTTCCCAGTCTATCCCAATAGATCTTGGACCTCTTCAGTCAGATCAACAAAACACTTCATCATCTCAAGACGGTCAGTCCAAGAGAGATGATGTCATTGTAATCGATAGTGATGATGAAGATGATGATGATGAAGAAAACGAAGGCGAGCAGGAAGTATGTATATCATTGAATTACTTTGTTTATGATTTTGTCTTTGATCAGATATAAAGCTCACTTGGCAGGGCTGATTTAATAAAAAAATATATATTTTACTGTGTTTATGTAGCCTGAACTTCTAGTATTATAAAGATACTAATTCAGCTTGATTTTCTTGAAATCATAAAATTTCATAGTACTTCTAGATTATCTATGACTATTCAACATACAAGGGTGGCTTCTGTGAGGAGAGACTCGGGGCTGCCCTGTGCTGGGAACAGCCTGTTCCAACTGGCTCTGCAGTGACCCCACTGCAGGACACAGCTGAACCCATCAGCTGGTGAAAACTTATTAAGAAAGGGAAAAATGCTACATGGGAGTGTTAGTGTGAGGAGGGGGGAGAAAAATGGGAGAAACAATCCTGCAAACACCAAAGTCAAAGAAGAATGAGGAGAAGGAGGTGCTCCAGCCACTGGATCAGATATTCTTTGTAGTCCGTGGAAGACACCACAGTGGAGCAAGTATTTCCCTGCAGCCTGTGGAGAGGAGGATATTCCCTGGAGGAAAATGCAGCCCATGGAGGAATAGGCTTTACTGCCACAAACTGTGGCAGTCAAGAAGAGAAGCCAGCGCAGGAGCGGGTTCATCCTGATGAATGGCAATCCTTCAGTGGGAAGGACTCACTGGAGAAGTTCTTGAAGGACTGCAGTCTGTGGAGGCCACCCACACTGGAGCAGAGAGAAAAAGTGTGAGGAGGAAGGAGCAGAAAGCAACTGTCATAATCTCCCATTCCTTGTCCCCTCTGCCCTGCCTTGGGTGGGGGAAGGAGAAAGAGGAGTTGGGAATGAAGGAGTGAAGTTGAGCCTGGGAAGAAGGGAGTGGCTGGAAGGTGTTCTAGTTTTTCGTGAAGTTGAGCCTGGGAAGAAGGGGGTGGCTGGAAGGTGTTCTAGTTTTTTTCTCTTTCTCACCATCCAACTCTATTTTTAATTGGCAACAAATTCAGTTAATTTTGCCTGAGTTGTCTGTTTTGCCCGTAATGGTAATTGGTAAGTGATCTGCCTGGCTTTATCTTGACACTCAAGCTTTTCCACCTCATTTTCTACTCTTATCCTGTTGAAGAGAAGTGAGGGAGTGGATGAGTGGGTGTCTAGCAGCCAGCCAAGGTAACCTACCACCGCAGTCAAAAAATAAATACATCTACTCTGTGGGTAACAAATGCACAACATCCTCAGAAAGAGATCCACAGACGGAGGTACCATAAAGTGAAATGTACAACTTCGGGATTTGAAATTACTCCACTATCCTCTCCACACTTCCCTGAGGCTTTTTTATGGTCTTGTCGTAGGACTATGAGGATGAGGAAGAGGAAGATGAGGATGATGATGAAGACACAGGGATGGGAGATGAAGGTGATGACAGTAACGAAGGAACTGGTAGTGCTGATGGTAATGATGGCTATGAAGCAGATGATGCTGAGGTGAGATTTGTAGGTTTTTTATAGACTGCTAAATTTCATGGAATAAATAGATGTTGTAATGCACCTGCACAGATTTGAACCCTTGAAAGAGAAAATCTTAGTATGAATTCATTCCAGGAAATTGAGGCTGCTAGTAGGTGATAGTAATTTCTGTTATAACTGATGTTTTCACAAGAAAAGACAACTTTGAATGTTGAAGAGGGCTGAAAGGAAACGCAAAGTACAAAAGCCAGTAGCAAATGCTGTAGTTGCAAAGCTAGTAAGGCAATTTTGTCAAAAGCTGCATACTTAACTGTCTATTATTATTAAATGCTAGTAGCTACATTGTTCACGATTGTATATGTACAGATGGGCAAAGCTTCTGAAATTTCATATAGTTGTATACATTTACCTAACTTTGTAGATATTTACAGAAATATTTTAAAGATTTTCATATATCTTTGTTGACTTTGTGTGCTTTTTTAATATTTTAAAGATTTTCATATATCTTTGTTTACTTTCTATGTGCTTTTTAAAATACTTTTATATTATCTTTACAACCTGTAAGTTGCTTAGTGCTAAGTCATGTTATATTTCTGTGGTTTTTTAGGGTGCTGATGGTACAGATCCTGGAACAGAAACTGAGGAAAGCATGGGAGGAGGTGAAAGCAACCAGAGAGCAGCAGATTCTCAAAACAGTGGTACGGTTATTCCAGGTTTCTTCAAAGCCTATGTCTGTAAGGGGGAGACATGTAGAAGCTGTTTTGTGTGTGTTAAAATATGCCCTTCAAATATACACAGAAGACCATTTTAACCTAAAATGTAGTTTCTTTTGAAGTGTTCTTTTCTGGATATATTCTACATTTCTTTGAAAACCTGACAAGCTCTGCCTGGTACGGAAACTGCTATTGATGGCTCAGTAGATCAGTTTCCTTTCTCTAAATCAGCACTTGAATCACCAATAGTTTGTTTCGGTGCTGGTCTTGACATAGTTTGCACAAGGCTTATTTTAAGGAATTATAAGTAGCAGTACTGATCTGACCCTGCTCTTGCAAGAGTAAAAATATTTGTATTAATGCTTTAGCAGGAGAGTTGGACTGGATGATCTCTAGAGGTCCCTTCCAACTCTGTCTAATCCGTGAATCCATGAATGTGGTACCAGAATTTGAAGACTTGCCTTCATGTTTTCAGCTCAGTTTGGAGGGCATGGGTTTACTCCTGTATACTTCGGTATGTTTTAGGAGAAGGGAGCACAAGTGCTGCAGAGTCCACTTTTCCTCATGAAAGTTCAAGAGAACAGCAGCCATCATCTGCCTCAGAGAGACAGACCCCTCGACCCCCACAGTCACCACGCAGACCACCGCATCCACTGCCCCCACGACTAACTATTCATGCTCCTCCTCAAGAACTGGGTCCCCCAGTACAGGTATAAACTATCTCTAGTGGTTCTGAAGACCTTTTAAAAAAATACTGTATAATTTCTTCTAAATAAAACCTAAGTGCTCTGCCTATTATAAAAATAGATAGCATCCTAAAAATGGTAGCTGAGCAAACTGACTTAATGTGGCTCATACTGTAGATTATGGCTGGACAGGGAACTTTAGAAGCAGTAACACATTCACGGTGGATTTGTATCTTGAAATTCTTAATATGGGTGGTGTTACAGTCAGTGACTGCTGATATTCCCGCTACAGAAGCTGTTCCTGAACAGGTTGTAACTCAGGCAGATTTGCAGGGGGGTTTATTAGTCTCTGCCCCACTGCAGATGGGGCAGAGGAATGTTGCCATGCATTTTCTAAGCTAAACCTTTTGTAGTCAGTGATTATGATAAACTGATTCACAACCAATGATTATGCTTTGACGTAGACCTATAGATTTTGTAAATTAAAACATCACAACCCCAATTTTGCCAAAATATCCTTGCTGAAATTATCCTTTACCATTAACTTTTTCTGAGACTTGGGGCCGCAGTATTTCTGTGTTGAAGTTTTCTGTCCTCAGCAGAAAGCTGAGTAAGATAGCAATGTCACTTCCCCAGAATTTAAACCTACATCATTCTCTTTCATGGTTAGACCAGGCAGCAGTTATGAGCGTAGCTGCTACTATGGTCTATTCTTTAAGAAGGTATGATGCTGTACCTAGCAGTGTTGTACACTTACTCATTTAGCCACTATCCTTGGCTCAGATTGAATACTCACATGTTACTAGATTTCAGGAAAGCATTCATGCTGTTTTTCCTTCACTCTAAAGAGAATCCAGATGACTCGAAGACAGTCGGTGGGACGTGGACTTCAGCTAACTCCTGGTTTGGGTGGGATGGTAAGTGTATGAGAGCCTACTGCTAAAAACCTGTACTGAGGGAACATTCATAACTCTTAGGTTTTATTCTGTTTTTTAAATAAGTCTGGCTACTGATTTCAGGCGTGGGATGGTTTCTGTAGCCTTGCAGATAATATCTTGGTCCTGTTAATTTCTGTATAAATGAAAGGCAAATATCAGAAAAGTCCCAGGAAACTAAAGCTCTTCAAAAGAGATTGAATTGGTTTTGTCCAAGGCGGTTTAAATTACTTGGTTTTAGAGTCAGTCTTTTAAAGTGTATGTTACTAGAAAAAATAATAGGAATATTTTCAGCCGTATCATAAAGGAATAAGGCTAATATATGCTTTCTGTCTGTTTCCTTCAGCTAATTTTGAATCCTTTATTCAACTTCAGCTGTGTTTGACAGAACGAGTGCCAAGTTCAGTGAGGGAGGGGAGAGAGACTAATTGACTGACTAAAAATTGTTTTTTTCGGACATCAAAAACATCAGCTCAGATATTTGATTCTGCTTGGCTTGCATGTACCTGCCATTCCATTTCTGATTGGAACTGGTAACTACAGCTTTTTGCCTGCCCAGTAACTGAGCATGAGGGGGACCTTACGGGTACTTTAGGAGGAAAAGTTTGAAAGTTATGGAAGGAAGACAGGGAGATGAAGAGAATGCCTTGTGAAGGATGAGGGAAGAGGGAGCTGAGGTTTATGGCTTTTCAGACAATGCAGGAACAAAGGACACAAGTCCATAGGGAACAGATTATTTGATTTACATTTTGAAAAATCCCATATGCTTGGTACATTACAGCAATCCAGATTAAGACAAATGATTCCTATTTTATTTATGAATGTGTCACCCTAAGATTCCTTTGTAGTCAACAGGGAGGTGTAGCACTTGATGGTAGAATGATCTCATAGAGTTGATGTCTAAAAACCTTTTGAAAGATGAGTGCCAGGCAAGTGTATAGTTTTTATTTTGGTTTGGTTTGGGTTTTTTTGTATTGCCTGTAAGGGGGATCTGTCTAACGAGCTGAGATGTCTGAAATTAGGCAAGAGTTTTGTTGGAGCTAAATGTGTCTTTATTTTGCTGGACAATGTGGAAAAAGCAAACCAACCTTTAACTTGGCTTCGTAGAAACTGGAAAGACATTGCAGACTCTCATATCAGTCTCTTTTTCCAGCAGCAGCACTTCTTTGATGATGAGGACAGAACAGTTCCAAGCACACCAACTCTTGTAGTCCCACATCGTACAGATGGGTTTGCAGAAGCCATTCAGTAAGTAGATGTAAAGAAAAAAAAAGGGAACTATTTCTTTCTTTTTTTCATTGTAATGAAGATAAATTCAAATGAAATGAACTTGTGATTGGAGTAACATGCTAAAACGTGCTAAGTACCCCAAATATTACCAATAAAAGTAGGAAAACTTGCCTCCATTTTTGGATGGTCACACTCCGTGTGTGACTGCTCTGAACATGTTTAGCAGTCCACTTAAAATTGTGAGATTCATAAGATGAATAATAAGACTGTTCTCTTCACTGTTCTACTGATTTCAGATGCAGTGCAAAGAAGTTTACAAAAGTATTTACTATTTAATTAGCAGTAGTTTAGCTGAGTTTTGTGGTCAGTTCATTTTGTCTCATGCATAATTTTTTCTCTTGTTTTGGTCAGAAAGTTGCATTTTCTTTTCTTCTCCCTTCCCTCCTCCCCCTTCCCAAGCATTGAAAAAATTGCAGAATTCCTTAAATTTTTATTTTGATAGTTCCCCTCAGGTGGCTGGAGTTCCTAGATTCAGATTTGGACCCCCTGAAGATATGCCACAAACTAGCTCAAGTCATTCTGATCTTGGTCAGCTTGCATCACAAGGAGGTAAACCATTTCTGTTCTCTCTTTTCCATGGTGATTCAAGTGAAAAACAATTAATGCAGTCAATAAAATGCAGATCTACTTGTGTACTTGTTGAAGTGTGGAAACCTGCAACTCTTAAATAAAAATTATCAGCAGAGAGAGACTAATGGAAAGTAAAAAGGTGTTTCCTTTAAGCTACTGCATTTTTGTTTGTAATACAATTTTAAAAGTAGAATGCTTCTGTGGGTGGGAACAACAGGCTTGTGAACCAGAGAAGCTGAAATTTTACGTAGGACAAATTGCCTGCTGGGCACAAAAAAACTTCATTTACTAAGAAATTAAATACTGAAGGAATGGGTTTTTTTGTTTGTGAAGTGTGGAAACCTGCAACTCTTAAATAATTGTCAGCAGAGAGAGACTAATGGAAAGTAAAAAGGTGTTTCCTTTAAGCTACTGCATTTTTGTTTGTAATACAATTTTAAAAGTAGAATGCTTCTGTGGGTGGGAACAACAGGCTTGTGAACCAGAGAAGCTGAAATTTTACGTAGGACAAATTGCCTGCTGGGCACAAAAAAACTTCATTTACTAAGAAATTAAATACTGAAGGAATGGGTTTTTTTGTTTGTTTTTACAGTTTTATTTTACTGTTGATTGTAGCTTTCCTGTAGTAAAATAATAGGGAGAAACCACAAATGCAAAGAAACCTTTGGGCCATTTCTTTACCTGCTAAGAGGTGGCCAGGCAATTTGTCTTATGCTGTCCTGAATCAGTCCCTTTCCTCTGCCCCCCCTGTCAGCATGGAAAATATGCTGTTCTTTGAAGAAAGCTCACAGCAAAATAATGGTATAAGAAAAGAATGAAAGTAAAAAAAGTAGTAATATTTTCATCAAGGTTTTACCTTCTCATAAATTACAATTAGCTCTGACAGTAAGTCAGAAAAACTTAAAACACAAAAATATTCACATTTACATACAAACCACTGGTTTCCTCAAGTATACAGAGAGGAGACAGCAGTTATTCTGGTTTTTTAGCTGGCTTTTTTAATTGTCACTAAAACTTTCTGTGTTGCAGGTTTAGGAATGTATGAAACCCCACTATTCCTAGCTCATGAGGAAGAATCAGGTGGTCGCAGCGTTCCAACAACACCATTACAAGTAGCAGCACCAGGTAAATGGCAAGCAGTTTGCAGGCTGAAGTAAAAGCTGGAAACCTTGACTTCCCAGAAAACAATTTGATTATTGTTGTTATAGTGCTTATTGCTCCATCAGGAGTATTCCAGTAGCCCTTTCCCTGACATGCCAAAGATTTACGTAAATTTTCTGTAGGAAATTCAAACTAACTTTATGTTTATTTAAATTACTTTTCTTGTACAGTGACAGTTTTTACTGAAAGTGCTTCAGCTGATGCTTCAGAGCACGCTTCTCAGTCCGTTCCCATGGTTACAACATCGACTGGCAATCTGTCCACCACCACAGAGGCTGGAGCTGGTGATGATGGAGATGAAGTTTTTGCAGAGGCAGAATCTGAAGGGTAAACTGTGACTTGTTTGGTTCACTAAGATTTGATGTCATGTTAATTTTAATGGTGGTTTTTTTTTTTTTCCATCCAAGTGTGCCTGTAATTCATTTTTAATGTAACTTGTTCTGGTAGGAAGGACAGCTTTTACAGGATTTGGTAATTTTGCCAAGTAGTACAATCTGACCTTTTTGTCTAAAACCAAAGATTTTCTTCTGTTTTTTCTCCTTCTGTTTTAACATAGCTAATATTAAAGTCACCCAAAAAAATAAACTTGGGTGTTTTTTCAGAATGCAAAAGGCTCTGGAGTAGTCAAATACTGATGGCAAAGGCGCCAGTGGGGTTTGTAGAATAAAGGCTAAAGCATTCCTATTTATTCATAGAGAAAATCACTCCTTGTTACAAAGGAAGCACATACAGTGAGATCGTTCAGTAAAGGCAGTGCAAAAGTATGAAAGATGTAGCACGAGAGAGAGGAATAAGCAGTTCTTCAGAATTTGATAAATTATTTTGTCTCGCACTTTTTAAGTGCATTTTATGCTTTTACTTTTGATTTTTATTGGTTGCACAATAATAAAAGATGTGTAGTTCACAGTTTACCTAAACTTTTATCTACTGAATGCAGGAGGTAGGAGGTTTGGTCGTAAGAAATTTAAATGTTACTGCTACGAGTTAAATAAGCAACACAGTTTTCTTCATGCAGCACCAACTTGGATTGCAATAGTGTGCCTACAAGTAGGTAGAGCATAGGATGTTAAGGTCTCAAACTTGTTTTTTATAAAACCATCTAATATATACTTCTTATCTTTAGTGATTAGAAGTACATCCATAGAGGAACTAAATGGTTCACAGAACAATCTGTAGTTCTGAACAGGCTTCTAGCTTGATAGGAGAGCAAGTAGAGAAGTAGAGAACAGATGGTTGCCACAATTTATGAGTTTTAGTTATCGTCAACAGTTTTTGTTTCCTAATCAAAGTAAATGTATACTAAAAAGTGAGCTGCATTTAAACCACATAGAATGTTTACTTTTTTTTTTCCGGCCCTATAATGCCTTTTGGGAGTAGAGAAGTAGAGAACAGATGGTTGCCACAGTTTATAAGTTTTAGTTATCGTCAACAGTTTTTGTGTCCTAATCAAAGTAAATGTATACTAAAAACATAGAATGTTTACATTTTTTTTTCCAGCCCTATAATGCCTTTTGGGTTTGCCTTTGTCTTTTGAAGATGGAGTCCAATTAACTTAGGTATCACACCAAGTGATCTTTAGGCATAACCAGTCAGTGGTGGTCTCTCCACTTCATTCTTCCCCTGCCTAAACATACACACCACTGCCACATTAGGCTTTTTCATTATTGTTATCAAATAGCTTCTATGACCTTCTCTGAAAGACAATTAATATGCTGAATATGCATCTAGAGTTGGGCTGCATATCAAGGAAATTACATTGTTATTTTTCTAAAAGCCAGATAAAGCTCTCAAGTTGGGGTGGGGTGAAATGACAAAACAATAAAACCCATGAAAATTTCTGGGGAAAGACATTTGCATAGGAATCTTTCTACTCCAAGATGATGTTTTTTTCCTGAGCTTTTTGACACTGTGTAAATATACATACATGTTTTTCCTCCCCCTCCTTCTCTTCTAGAATCACGTCAGAAGCGGGCCTAGAAATTGATAGCCAGCAAGAAGAAGAATCTGTTCAAGCATCTGATGAGTCAGATCTTCCTTCAACTAGTCAAGATCCTCCTTCTAGTTCATCTGCAGGTGTGTGTTAATTACTGGAAACAGTTGTTTCGTACCATTTCATTACATGTGGGAACTTTCTGGACCAGCATTAGGCATTGCTGATAGCCAAGATACACAAAATAAGACAGAACTCTTAGAGCAAGGTCACGTTTTGTTTGCCATTAAGACTATAGGCATCAATTTTTTCTTGGACTGCAGTAACTAGAGTAGGCCATAGTAAGAATAACGCTTCAAGGAGCACAAGTTACTGATACTTTGGTGATTTTGTCCATTGATATGTTTGATGTCAGATTTAAAAACACCTTTTCATTCAATTAAATCATCAAAGAACAGTGAGTAAATCAGTGTTATCAATTTACCACTTAGCATAGATGATGAAAGAGTCCCAGACTTGCTTGTTTTGAGGCTTTTATTTATATCAGAGATGTCAGTGAAATAAGGATGCACCTTCATAATTTTAAAGTAAATTCAAGAGCATAATACAGATCAAACCATGTAAACATAAACACTGAGAACCTCTGCTAGACAGTCTTTCCTGCATTTCCACCTATCACAGATACGAGCAGTAACCAGCCTAAGCCATTTCGACGTGTCAGACTTCAGCCACCGACATTAAGAACTGGTGTTCGTGGTCGTCAGTTCAACAGGCAAAGGGGTAAGTGTTCATGGTTGCTCAAATTCAGACTCTTCAGAACATATTTTTAGTACTGTCTTCCTGTGGGGACCATATATGAAGTACTACTTTATAAGCCTGTCTTTGCTTGTAAGGCACTAAATAATACAGCATCCCATATATGAAGTACTACTTTATAAGCCTGTTTTGCTTGTAAGGCACTAAATAATACCTACCCTATCTTTCAATGTTACCCTAAGAGCTCTGTAGGTTTGTTTTAGTATGTTAGTTTGAGCACTTTTTTAGATAGGCAAACTTTCTTCTTACAGGGCACTTGGTTCTTATCAGTGGAGAGAGAGTAAAGTGCAGTTGATCCTAAACTAAGCAAAGGTTTAAGAAGATTTAAAAAAATAGTGTTAGTATATAAGTTTAGAAATCTTTTGGTTTTAACATTACATGTCAGTTTCCTGTAGGGTATGTAGGGATTCCAGTTACTATCTTGCTATTATCTCACTGATTTGAAGAAAAAAACAACAGGTTTGCAGAAGTGTTACAGATTTTTGTAATGCAATATAGAGTTAAACCATGACAATAAATTATTGTTTGCAACTTCTGTATTAAGAAAAATAGTTAGATGAATTGTATTCAGTTTGGAGTTATTTTAACATTGTGGAAGATTTGATACTAGCAATGAAATACAGGTATCTGGTATTTTAAAGGAAAAAAGAAAAAGTGAGGAGGCGGACCCACAATAGATCAAGTCTATTACTATTTCTTTAATAATAAATGGGAGGGACTAACTGATTTCAAATGTGGTAAGAATGCTTTTGGCACAAGTCAACAACATTCTTTTAAATGACAGAAGTGCAGGGTGTCCGTATCACCAGGCTTTTAGGGAGGAAGCTTGGATTTTATCAGAAAGGAAGTGCTACACTGCAGTAGCAATTCCCTACAGAAGGATGAAGTATTAAATGTACCAATGGCTTATTAAAAGGGTGAAAAGGATTTCTCCTAATGCATTTGTTTTCTTTCCCAACACAGGTGTAACTCATGCAATGGGAGGCAGAGGAGGCCTGAACAGAGGAAATATTAGTTAAATGATCTGTAAAGTAATTACAGCTGTGTATACAGAAGTGCCAGTTTGCCCGTGGTTCCTTTAGTGTAATGAAGCCAGAGCTTAAAGCAGCATTTTATACTTAGATTTGTGTGCACACATTTCAATGTCCTTATTAATAAAATTAGACAAAATGTCAACATTCAAATGGCATCTTTTTTTTAAAATCCTCTGCTGTGCATCACTTGGTAGGACAGTTGTACCAGTCTTTGGATACAGTCTTTCCTGTGAGTGCAGTAACAGGTCTTGCTATTCTTTTGCCAACATCCAAACTGTAGTACCGGTCTGAAACAAAGATATGTCAGAATTAAATTCCAGAATTACATTTAGTACATGGAAAGAATCTTGATGTTAAAGATTTCCTTTTAACTTCATTTAGGCATAAATAACGAATTTTTCATTCCACATAACATATGTGGAGTTGAGGGGCCATAACAATTAAGTTTTGTCCTCAACTTTGTCTTTTACATGTCCTTCTTTGTGTTTAGCTAAGTTTTATAGTACTGCTAATAATTAAAACTGTCCCAAGAATGGGGTGTAGGGGAGAAGGCTCTTATACTGCTAGAACACAGAAATAGCGTTAAGAATTTGGAAATAGAACAAACTAGAAACAAAACAATCCTGCACTGACTACAAAAGTGGGAACTCTCTGGTCCCCAAGTGTGAATTGGCCTGTGTTAAGGTTAGGAATTAGATAACACTGGCAGAGACTTACTTTAGCTGTATCCTCATACAGGATACTAGTTCTTAGGGTTTGTTTTTTGTTTTTTTTTTTGAATGATCCAGAAAATTCTGAGGAATGCTTTTGCATGATTCTGGCTGGAGGGAAAGGATTTACCTAATCTGGAATCATTAGTAATTATTTTCTGTGAAGCAAAATTATTCTGCTTCCTACCTTTTTTTGTTTTGTTTTGTCAGAAACATAGTTTTATGGAAGCCAGTGAAAAAAGTAGCAATGTGCAGTGGTCCAAGGATTTCAATCTATCATTAATACAATTCTGCATTTAAGTGTCAGGTTTTTTTGTCACTTCATAAGCCTGAACTCTGATGTTTTCCATAACTGGCTAGCTTGAATCATTGTACCTTGTTGCTGCTAGTTGTCCTGTAATTATTGAATTGTTTTAATAGAAACATCTCTCAGTTGAAGGCAACGTTTTAATTCTCAGGACTTTGAGTAGTGCTTAAAATTAGTCTTGCGGAATCACAAGTGGTAACCTCATGCTTTGGAAAGCTCTGAGATACATGGGCTGCTTTCTTTCCCCATCCCTTAGTCTTTTGAGATATATAGTGACTTGCATTAGCTTTAACTTACTGTAAGAGAAGGCGTAATAATCGTAGCCGTCTGGCTTATTGTGGTTGGGTAGTGATACAGTTGAATGAATTACTTTCGGGAGCCCTCTCCAGTAGGTAGTCATTTTGATTTCCTTACGCAAAACTCCTGCAAGCAAAAGAAAACTTAATTTAGGAGGTATCACAGTGTGTTTGCTGTAAGCTATTGTTTGCTTGTGTCATCTACAGCAAGCAAGATCTATTGGATTAAAAAATTTTAAAAGTACTATATTTAAAAAAAAAAAAAGGGGGGAACAGAATGTTGTGTTTCAGAAACTACTACGATTAAAATGGTTGTATAAAAGAAACTTAATAAACGTAAGTTACCAGATGGATATGGGTTGATTCTGACACTCTGAATAACACTTGGCATTCCTGCTGCACGTTGGAAGCGTCTCCTTATTACAAGTCTTGGGACAAAAGCTGGGTATCTTACGGTAACCTGGGTTCTTCTTCTTTGACACTTCTTAGCTGGTTCTTGTCTGTACACATACTGTTGCATGTTGCCATCTAAAACAGATGTTTGTTTCATTTGGTTAAAAAAACCCAACAAACCAAACCCAACCAAATTAACAAAAAACCCCAAACCCCCAGCTCGATCAGATATGAAAATGCCATTGATATCCGTATTACACACAAGAAATCAATAGCATCATTTTAATACAGCTGTGGCAGCCTTCAGCTTTTCATATCAAATCCTACATTTTGAGAGTGAAAAAAAAAAAAAAGCCTTGCTCTCTAAATCCAATGTATACTTGTAGATGTAGTGAGCAGCACTTCTGCAGCCTCATTACAGTTACTGTAGTAAGTACAATTCCAGGGGAACTGCTTTTGCTGCTGTCAATCCTGTTTATCAAGGAGAGGGTTAAGACCATCATTTTAGGCTGCATGAGAGGAGGGCTAGAGTCCAGTAATAGGATTTGCATTTTCTTAAACTCTGCTTTTTAAATTCAGATAACAATTCTTATGTTGGCAGTACATCATTCATATAAAATAAGGAAATTAATTTAAAATAAGAAATAGGGAAATTTCCATGCATAGTTACGAACTAGTAAGATTAAAGCCTCGCTGTCTCTAATTAACTTAAGAATAATACGGTTTTGCCACCAGATAAAATTTACTTTAATCTGTGACAATGCTGGATTCTGTCCCTTACAGCCCTATTTTAACATGCACTTAACGACCTGTAAGTACTAACACAATTTTTTTTAAGCTTCGGGCTATTTTTTGAGCACCTAGTACACTGACATCATATATGTTTCTGGTTTTGGAAGAAATGTCTCCAGTCAAGAGAAACTCTGTTTTATTCCCAACAAAGGCAATTCAAGCATTTTTTGATCATCTGTGAGCTTCTGAAATATGACACATACCTTTTTTGATAAAATAAACAGATTCTGGTCGGTTGTTGTATCTTGCCACAGGAAGCGTTGCTACTATTTTCCCACTAAGCCCTGCAAATCCATTTGCAAGAGGTTTGGGGTAGCCTGGATCCATAACACCATTTGTGAAACGCCAATATAGGGGGCCCTAAGGATTTAAGGAAGATAGAAGCTTTAGTGGAAATTTATTCTTGGTAATTCAGCTTCAACATAGACCTGAAAAATACTATTAACAGTAGCATTTTGATAACTACATGACAAAAACTGACTGGAAGCACTCCTCCTACATCCATTAAAACCAAGAAAAAAATACTACGATTTCATAAAATACCTCCTTGCAGTCTTTTGACACAGCCTTTGAATCGGGATAGATGATTTTACAAATGAATGGTAAGAGTGGTTACTGAGCAAGGCCTTGCTGAATCTGGACATCTTCACAGGTAGGAAAAAACTGCTTGAGTTCCAGCACTGAACGATTAATTGGGAAATAACCGTGTAATGTCTTTAATGAGGTGTTTACACTTCACTGTCGCCTCTCAGGGATGGAAATGTATTGGGAACAAATTTAGGCCGTGTTTGGGCAAGGGAAAGACGTGCTAAAATACCCATATTTTAAACATATTTTTAAAAGTTGGGCTTTTTTGAAGTAAAAATACTACCTGCTTATCAGTTACTCTGTCAATGTTTTGTCCCCCAGCTAACCACGGCGGGGGGGAAAAACACTGAATTGAGGTTTTTCCTGAGAAGCATAATCTCAGTGCAGAGGAGGCTGAGGAGGAGGCACTTGGCTTCACCCACAGAGCTTCAACCCCACCACGCTGGTTGAAAAAAACACATTTTTTTCTATAAAAAGCAATGCAGCCCTAGAACAAGGCACAGTACCCCCCGCTTCTGCAAGCAGCCAAAACCCGGACCGTTTTTTTTGTTTGTTTGTTTAGCTGCCCTGCCCCTCAGGCTCCCTCCCCGGAGGGAGGGGCTCCCCACCTTGATGAAGAAGGTCTTGCCGTCGCAGTTGCACCTGGAGAAGACGGAGTCGATGGGGGACGGGATGCCCCAGCCGTCGGTGATCCGGCGAGGGTTGGTGGTCGGCGGGCTCCTGCCGTTCAGCAGCCAGTAGTAATGGCCTGCGGGGCGGGAGGAAACGCGGTGAAAAGCGCCCGGGCCGGCGGAGGGAGAGAGGCCCCACCGTGAGTACTGCCCCCACTTTTGGGCACTTTACCACAAAAAAAAAGACGCTGAGGTGCTGGAGCGGGTCCAGAGAAGGGCCACAAAGGCGGTGAGGGGTCTGGAGAGCAAGTTTTGTGAGAAAAGCTGAGGGAGCTTGGGGGTGTTTTTTCTGGAGAAAAGGAGGTCGAGGTGGGTGAGGCAGCTGAGGGAGCTTGGGGGTGTTTTTTCTGAAGAAAAGGAGGCTGAGGTGGGTGAGGCCTCACTCTCTACAATTCCCTCAAAGGAGGGTGTAGCCGGGGGGGGTCGGTCTCTTCTCCCACGGAACAAGAGTAAAAGGCCTCAAGTTGTAGGGGGGGTCGGTCTCTTCTCCCAAGAAACAGGTAACGGAACAAGAGTAAAAGGCCTCAAGTTGCGCTGAGGAAAGTTTTGACTGGATATTTGGCAAAATTTTTACACTGAAAGGATTATTAAGCATTGGAACAGGCTTCCCAGGGAAGTGGTGGTGTCGCCATATTTACACTGAAAGGATTATTAAGCATTGGAACAGGCTGCCCATGGAAGCGGTGGAGTCGCCATACCTGGATGTATTCAAAAGACGGGCAGACATAGTGCTTAGAGACGTGGTTTAGTGATGGTTTTTATCAGAGTTAGGTTGATGGTTGGACTAGATGATTGTTGCGGGCAGAATGAGCAGGAGCTCAGAGTTAGGTTGATGGTTGGACTAGAAGATTGTTGCAGGCAGAATGAGCAGGAGCCGGGGTGGGGGGAAGCAGGGAAGAGGGAGAAAAACAGGGAGAGCATGCTGCCACAATGATCTGAAAGGTGTCTTCCCAGCTAGGGGATTCTGTGATTCTATGAAAGGCGCTGGTAATGGGCCGTGCCTGTCCGGGGCAAGTGACAGTGGTGTGGGAAGAGGGGGTTTGGCTGGGGCCAGCCTACCTCGGAAGACAGCCAGGGTGCCATTCTGCAGGGCCACCATGCCGTCCGCCGGCTTCCCGCTGCACAGGTCCTTGTCCGCTGCAAAACACCAGTGGTTCAGGTTTAACATTCACCAGAAAGCACATTACCTCCCCTGCCCACTGCCGGTAGCACTGTGATTGTTAACTGATGGCAGGTGTTGAGCCTTGTTCAGGCCTCTCTGCCTGGCACTAGTTGTGCAAAGGGTTTAATTTCTCGTTTGAGAAAGTTTCTTGGAAAGGCTGGCTTTCCTGTTTTAGTCCCAGGAGTGTAAGACCAGCAGTTTACCGGTCTGATTACAGATAGTACCACTTATTGCTTACCTGAATACCTGTAATTCAGAAAAAGATCTATAAATGCATTGCACGCTACACTCATTTAATTTCTTCCTGCTCTGGGATGTTTACTTGATGTTTCTCCAAGCTGCTCTAGTGCATTCCCCTACTACATTTACTTTCAGTTAAATATAAAGGAAGGATGAATTTATTTTGGACCAAAATCCAAGTATTTTCCACCTAAAAAGCTTTTTTTTTTTTTTTTTTCAAAATATATGTCAATATCTGATTGAAAAATTGCCCAAGAACCTAGGGGCCATATCAGATTAAAATAAACTGTGAGGACGTGAAAAATGCTGTGGCACAAAGTACAGAGGAAAAAGAGTACAGGGAAAAGACTTCTTGTCTGTCTTATATGATAGATAAGAAGTCTTTTTTTGTATGTGATTACAAAATGACAGTACACATGTACACATGTGTAACTGGATATTCGGCCTGACTCCCTAGCAATGTTTTCATGAGACTTAAGAATGTATCTTCTTTGTCCTTTCTTTCACAGTACTTAGAGCAAATATTTTTCAGCTGAGCTGATTACTGAAACAGGATCACGCTCTAAACTACATGGAGAATTTCCATAAAAACACAACTGAAAAACTGAAGTACCAGTATTGAGGTCCTAGCTGACCACCATAGTTGAGCACAGGAGTGCCATGTTCTTCTGGCACCAGATATTGCATGTCCTTTACTCACGTGTTTCACTGTGCTCTCTGATTGAATTACTGGTGCTTTTGTACCTACTGGAATGCAATTACCTTGTGTTTCTCCAGTTGAAATTGGCAAGTCCGCAGTTTGTATTAAAGGCTTGTTAATTACTTCAGGCTCTTCTTTTACTGGCAGAGTTTCAGGGTCAGATGGACGAGGCTCATCTCTCGTGTCAGTAACTTCCTGGAAATGTATAGTTGGCTTGGCTGTCCCTTTAGAAACAATAAACATTTCTTCTATTGTGTCTTTTTTCTCTCTTGTAGTGGTTTCTTTGGTAACTGTAGTTTCCTCTCCCTTGTCAATATTAGGGGCCTTTTCAGTCGCATCTTCCATTTCTTTTTCAGGTATGAGGCTAGTTTCTTTGATGGTCGTTACTTCTTTTTCATCACCTGTTATTGTCTCTACAGCACCACAAGCCTCCCTGGGTTTAGGAGTTGAATCTGTTTTATCGGTTGCTGTCAACACAGTGGGCTTGGGCATGGGAGTTGTAGCTGCTGCAGCTGCAGTTGTTACCGTTGCTTCTCCCACAGGGCTTTCATCTTTTTCAGCTGTTAAGGTCTCTTTTGGTAGGGTAGCCTTGTCTTCTTCAGCTGGGGTTACTTCTTTTTCTGCAGCTGTTGTTGCAGTCTTTTTGTCCACAGTAGTTGCTTCTGATTCAGCTGCTGTAGTGACAGCTGGCTTGGCTGTTATCACTGTAGTTACAGTAGTTGTGTCTTTTCTGCTTGTAAAAATGTCTTTAAGCACAGTAGTTTTGTCTTTCTTGGGTGTTGTTATCTCTTTGTTCACCGTGGTTGTCTCTATTGTAGTTGTCGACTCTTCAGTTACAGGAGTAGTAACAGTTTTAGCTGTTGTTTTGTCTTTCTCAGTTGTGGCTACAGTCTCAGTAGTACTGGCTGTGGTTACTGCTGTCCTTTCCACTGCTGTAGTTGTCTCTTTTGCAGTTGTGCTGGTTGATACATCGGGTGCAGAAGTTGTAGTTTTCTTTTCAGTGGTTGGTGCTTCTGTTGCCTCAGGGGTTGTGTCTTCAGGTTTGGGGGTGGTGGGAGAGTCAGCTTCAGTCGGTGGTGCCTCTGTGGCCTCTGGTGTTGTTTCTTCAGGCTTGGGGGTGGTGGGAGAGTCTGCTTCAGTCGTTGGTGCCTCTGGCGTTGTCTCTTCAGGTTTGGGAGTGGTGGGAGAGTCAGCTTCAGTCGGTGGTGCCTCTGTGGCCTCTGGTGTTGTTTCTTCAGGCTTGGGGGTGGTGGGAGAGTCTGCTTCAGTCGTTGGTGCCTCTGGCGTTGTCTCTTCAGGTTTGGGAGTGGTGGGAGAGTCAGCTTCAGTCGGTGGTGCCTCTGTGGCCTCTGGTGTTGTTTCTTCAGGCTTGGGGGTGGTGGGAGAGTCTGCTTCAGTCGTTGGTGCCTCTGGCGTTGTCTCTTCAGGTTTGGGAGTGGTGGGAGAGTCAGCTTCAGTCGGTGGTGCCTCTGTGGCCTCTGGTGTTGTTTCTTCAGGCTTGGGGGTGGTGGGAGAGTCTGCTTCAGTCGTTGGTGCCTCTGGCGTTGTCTCTTCAGGTTTGGGAGTGGTGGGAGAGTCAGCTTCAGTCGGTGGTGCCTCTGTGGCCTCTGGTGTTGTTTCTTCAGGCTTGGGGGTGGTGGGAGAGTCTGCTTCAGTCGTTGGTGCCTCTGGCGTTGTCTCTTCAGGTTTGGGAGTGGTGGGAGAGTCAGCTTCAGTCGGTGGTGCCTCTGTGGCCTCTGGTGTTGTTTCTTCAGGCTTGGGGGTGGTGGGAGAGTCTGCTTCAGTCGTTGGTGCCTCTGGCGTTGTCTCTTCAGGTTTGGGAGTGGTGGGAGAGTCAGCTTCAGTCGGTGGTGCCTCTGTGGCCTCTGGTGTTGTTTCTTCAGGCTTGGGGGTGGTGGGAGAGTCTGCTTCAGTCGTTGGTGCCTCTGGCGTTGTCTCTTCAGGTTTGGGAGTGGTGGGAGAGTCAGCTTCAGTCGGTGGTGCCTCTGTGGCCTCTGGTGTTGTTTCTTCAGGCTTGGGGGTGGTGGGAGAGTCTGCTTCAGTCGTTGGTGCCTCTGGCGTTGTCTCTTCAGGTTTGGGAGTGGTGGGAGAGTCAGCTTCAGTCGGTGGTGCCTCTGTGGCCTCTGGTGTTGTTTCTTCAGGCTTGGGGGTGGTGGGAGAGTCTGCTTCAGTCGTTGGTGCCTCTGGCGTTGTCTCTTCAGGTTTGGGAGTGGTGGGAGAGTCAGCTTCAGTCGGTGGTGCCTCTGTGGCCTCTGGTGTTGTTTCTTCAGGCTTGGGGGTGGTGGGAGAGTCTGCTTCAGTCGTTGGTGCCTCTGGCGTTGTCTCTTCAGGTTTGGGAGTGGTGGGAGAGTCAGCTTCAGTCGGTGGTGCCTCTGTGGCCTCTGGTGTTGTTTCTTCAGGCTTGGGGGTGGTGGGAGAGTCTGCTTCAGTCGTTGGTGCCTCTGGCGTTGTCTCTTCAGGTTTGGGAGTGGTGGGAGAGTCAGCTTCAGTCGGTGGTGCCTCTGTGGCCTCTGGTGTTGTTTCTTCAGGCTTGGGGGTGGTGGGAGAGTCTGCTTCAGTCGTTGGTGCCTCTGGCGTTGTCTCTTCAGGTTTGGGAGTGGTGGGAGAGTCAGCTTCAGTCGGTGGTGCCTCTGTGGCCTCTGGTGTTGTTTCTTCAGGCTTGGGGGTGGTGGGAGAGTCTGCTTCAGTCGTTGGTGCCTCTGGCGTTGTCTCTTCAGGTTTGGGAGTGGTGGGAGAGTCAGCTTCAGTCGGTGGTGCCTCTGTGGCCTCTGGTGTTGTTTCTTCAGGCTTGGGGGTGGTGGGAGAGTCTGCTTCAGTCGTTGGTGCCTCTGGCGTTGTCTCTTCAGGTTTGGGAGTGGTGGGAGAGTCAGCTTCAGTCGGTGGTGCCTCTGTGGCCTCTGGTGTTGTTTCTTCAGGCTTGGGGGTGGTGGGAGAGTCTGCTTCAGTCGTTGGTGCCTCTGGCGTTGTCTCTTCAGGTTTGGGAGTGGTGGGAGAGTCAGCTTCAGTCGGTGGTGCCTCTGTGGCCTCTGGTGTTGTTTCTTCAGGCTTGGGGGTGGTGGGAGAGTCTGCTTCAGTCGTTGGTGCCTCTGGCGTTGTCTCTTCAGGTTTGGGAGTGGTGGGAGAGTCAGCTTCAGTCGGTGGTGCCTCTGTGGCCTCTGGTGTTGTTTCTTCAGGCTTGGGGGTGGTGGGAGAGTCTGCTTCAGTCGTTGGTGCCTCTGGCGTTGTCTCTTCAGGTTTGGGAGTGGTGGGAGAGTCAGCTTCAGTCGGTGGTGCCTCTGTGGCCTCTGGTGTTGTTTCTTCAGGCTTGGGGGTGGTGGGAGAGTCTGCTTCAGTCGTTGGTGCCTCTGGCGTTGTCTCTTCAGGTTTGGGAGTGGTGGGAGAGTCAGCTTCAGTCGGTGGTGCCTCTGTGGCCTCTGGTGTTGTTTCTTCAGGCTTGGGGGTGGTGGGAGAGTCTGCTTCAGTCGTTGGTGCCTCTGGCGTTGTCTCTTCAGGTTTGGGGGGGGTGGGAGAATCTGTTTCGGTCGGTGGTGCTTCTGTGGCCTCTGGTGCTGTTGTGTCTTCAGGTTTGGGGGTGGTGGGAGAGTCATCCGTTATTGGTGCGTCTGTCGTCACAGCAGTGTTCTCTTCAGCTTCTAGGGGGTCAGTGGGAGAATCTGCCTCAGTTATTGGTTCCTCTGTGGCATCAGGGGTTGTCTCTTCAGCTTTTGGTGTGGTAGTAGAGTCAGTCTTGGTCGTTGGTGCCTCTGTGGCTTCAGGGGTTGTGTCTTCAGGTTTGGGTGTGGTGGGAGAATCTGTGTGAAATTGCACTTAATTAGCTTTATAGTGGTTGAAACATTTATTTAAAATGCCAAAAAAATATATAATGTGGAAGCCTAAGCTAAATTGATAAGTTGCCAGTTTATGGACTCAGGTAACTGTCAAAAAATAAGTAACTTAAAAGAGCCAAACTAACCTGGACTGGGCTAAATTTAATTCCTTTTGTCTGCCTGGGACTTTGCAGCAGCTTAGCTAAGTTCTGTGAACTCCTTTTGGCTAACCTGTCGCAAATCCAAGTGCAGCATGGAAGATTTTAGTTTGGTGTTTGTAGGTAAGGCCAACTGGCTTTTCCATCCTCTTTCTTGGAAGCGTAACCTCTCTATAAAATACAGGCCTTCTGATAAGACAATTTCCGTCTTAGTCTGTTCTTTTGATTTATTCCTTTGACCTTAATTATAATATAGCCTGCACCGATGACCTGGGCTTGAATGAGAGAGGTAGGGAAATGGGAGGAAAACAAATTTTCTGAATACAGACACCTGACTGCATCTCCTACTGTATCTTCTCATATCTTGGAAGTTTTTCCTCTTCGTGATGTACAACTTTAAGACTTTCTTTACTTGTATATATAATTACATTGACTTGAGTCAATCTGTTAATATAGCTATGTTCAGCAAAAAGTAACAGTAAATGCTTCTCCATTTTAATTTCTCACTAGGTGTTCTCTCACTGAAGTTTTCCCATTTAGTTCTGTTTTCACATAGGTTTTGTGTTTTGATTTAAAATCTTTTTCTGTGATTCCTGCTGTGTTGCTGTCTCCCGTTACAAATGAATTGGCATTTGTTGAAAACCTGAAAAAACTAAGTGCAGTATCACGTGGTTTGGGGCCATGTTGCTCAGCTTTTGATCAAATATAAAAATATCTGAGCTATTGGTGATGGTCACGGCCTGAAGACTGTTAGCAGCATCAATGCAGTGTCTCTCCCAGCCGACTGGAAGAACTTAAAATCCTACGGTGTGATAAATAATCCCTGCGTAAATGTACTGTAGAAAAAGTGCAGTATGAGCAGAGTGTTACAGAATTGGTTTTCCTCCCATCCAATGTGTCTAAATACCATAAGCCAAGTGGGATCCCGTTAATGGTTATTTTAATTTCCTTAACTTTGTTTCATTTTACCTGCTATATGGATTTTTGCAATACGAAATTTCTGAATTTAAAATAAAAATTGAAATATGTAAGGATTAAAATATTGGCCAAAATTGACTTCTAGTCTCATTTCATGCTTGTTACTTCAGGTTTCAAGTTCAAACTGATCTCCCAAGTTATCACTTAAAATGCTGGAACAGAATATAAAACAACACAGGAAAGCAACATATTTTCCATTCAGAAAAAAAATAAATGATATGTGTTTTCTGAATCTGCTTGAGGCCTGGCTTGGTTAAAGCTCGAGAAGCCTGCTAGGAGACTTTCCTGTCCTGGTCCTGCCAATTCATTGCTGCCCCAAAATACAACACCCTTCCTGTTCCAGCTGTGGACTTGGTCCAAAACTGACAACGGCATGTAAGATATTTTTGGAAGATGTGTGAAAATCCAATAAAGACGAAGGAGACATCACCACACTGCAAAATTTGTTAAGTGAACTCTTCAAAGTCAGTATTCTGAGGTCTAGGTGAGGTAATTAGTTTATAAACGGAGCGGTTCCAAGCTTGGTAACTGTCTGGTAATGTCTTGCATCGGCTTTCTATTTCTAGAGCAGGAAAATGGTCTTTAATGTTCCTTCAGGTAACACCCATCCTGTTTCATTCATACACTTTCCTACCTTCCATAACTTCATGGGGCTGTGTTACTTCCTCTGGCTCCTTTTCCTCATTTGTGGATGACCTTTTAGATGTTGATTTGTTTGGTGGAGGAGTCTTAGGTGTTGGCTTTTCTGTGTGTGCTGAAAGAAATAATATAATCTGTTACAGCAAGTAGTGCTATCCCAATGCAGGGTATAGATGTTCTCCACTTTTGGATGGGTTGGGGAATTCACAGGAGTTGGACCTTCCTTCATTACTACTAGATTATCTAATTACTAGATTACTAGATGAGGTATTAGGAAGAAATTCTTTCCTGTGAGGGTGGTGAGACACTGGAACAGGTTGCCCAGAGAAGCTGTGGATGGTCCATCCCTGGAGGGGTTCAAGGCCAGTTTGCATGGGGCTTCGAGCAACCTGGTCTAGTGGAAGGTGTCCCTGCCCATGGCAGGAGGGTTGGAACTAGATGATTGTCACACATACTGTGGGTGACACTTCTGCTGGTGAATTAGAGTATGGCTAGTGCCAAAAGAGGCTAATGCAAAATAAAACTTTACCCTCAGAATTTGTATCTTGGTGATGGCTTCCAGTATATCTACCTTTATGCATCTCTAAAGTAATAATGCTTGAGAAAATGCCCAATTTATTTTTGAAATTAGGTTTTGTTATTTTTGTTTTGTTTTTTGTTCAGTAGCTAACTTCTTTAGTTCTAAGAAGCCTGCACAGTTAATGTTTTATGATAATGCAAAGCATCTATATTTAAATACATATAGAAAAAATACAGCGATAAAGAAATTTCTTACCCTCTTTACAGTGTGCTGCGTAGTCTGGGCAACATTTGCCATATCTTTCACAGTCTGCATCACAGTCACACTCTCTTCCTCTTTCAAAGGCTTCAAAGCAACGTCCTTTGCAGGAGACTGCTGCGTGAGGCAGAACAAGACAGTTAGTGTTTTTGGCTGGCTCACATTTAACTCTGAGACCTTTCTACAGTGAAGTCATTGGCTTAAGCTGATGTAAAGAACAGTTTCATAAAATCAGGTGGTTATTCTGGTCTGATCCAGAACTTGTTTGTGTAATTCAGGGGCTTGGATCAGGCCATACAACCATGACTGTCTTTGCCATTGCAGTAATTGAGACAATATAGAATTGGTAGTAGGATAAAATGTCACCTCAGAGTTCACTCAAGCTACATCCCATCATAGAAACCTTCCATTTCTCTAATCAAATAGCTGTTATCTCAATAATAGTATTTTATTTCTGGGTTGGGTTTTCAAAGAGGTATTCATCAGGGTACCACTTTGAATTAAAAATTATGTGTCTACCAAAGCATTTCTGAAAAATATTTTACCTAAGTAGGTCATTACCAAGTGTCTTTGGTCAAATAATGCAACTTAATTGTGTGAATGAGTAAATGAAGTCACAGAGTGACTATTTTTGAAATGTTATTCTAGTCTGTTTAATACAGTTCTTAAATTATTAGTACTAAAGGAGTATCTACCATGTTTTGACATGATTGATAACCACAAGCTTTTAATATGTCATTATTCGTTGACTTCTGACAGCTTCAGTGCCTACAGTACTTCTGTTTCATATGAAATAATGACCAAATTGTTTTGGAAAGTGTGCACACAGCTATTACAGACTTCAGCAAAGCACGCTTGCTGTATTTTTCAAGGACAAAATTTGATCCTAAACATTTACATTACAAACTAATATTTCTTAACATTTAGTAATACCTTCAATGTTAAATTGAAGTAACTATATTAAACCTGAAGTGGATATTTTTTGAGGATGTTTAGCATCTCACAGAATTGAGTCAGCAATTAACTATCACTTGGTATTTCCAGAATTTATCATATGATCTATTATTCTTGTCCTGTATCTTTTTGGTACATACGTCTCTATTGAAGTCATTGTCTTTGCGGCACACGGGCATAAAATCATATTTTACAATTAAATCACCCTTTAGCAAAATAAGGATTTCTGTGTGGGCAGATTCTGAACACCTTTTAACCAGTGTAGATGTTGAGTGAGTCTCTTGATGTCAGTTGATTCATTTCATGTACCTAGGTGAGAATTGTTTTTATTTTATGATGTTAGGGCAGTTTTCATTCATAAAAATGCTTGACGTTTCTCTGATTTAGTCAGCATTAATCACATATTAACCGGGCAACAGTCCTTAGTCAGACTGCCTTCATCCTGTAAGGATGGTGGCTACTGCACTTGCATGAATTCGGTGATTTAGGGTAGAACAGGGAAGACTTCCTCGAGCCTTAATCATTTTATTAAATGTTATGTAGATGCCACAATAACTTTAGAGTCTGACCCACAATAAATAAATAGCCTGCATAATTAAAGTGCCTCTGTATTTTCAGTTATGAAAAATGCTGATGACCCCTCAAAAATCAAAGTCAGGAAGGGGAAGACAGAAGTGAGAGTGTTTCCAGTGCGTGTCAGAATTAGCACTTTAGGAAGCGCTCCATCTGCGTTTGGAACAACACTCAGCCTGTGTTGCTGGATCTAAGAGGTCTTATCTTACACCTGTAATCTTATTAGCACTACAGTGTAGTGTAGCAAACTGCAGTTGTCTAAATCACTGATATTTTTGATGTTGGTGATTCATAGGAAGTTTTTTTTCAACTCTCAGTAAAACACTTTGAAGCACTTGTATTTATTTACACTATACAATTTTGCATATAAATAAAGCATATAAAATATTACTCAACCAACCATCTTTTCCATCAGACTCTGGATGTGGCTGTGATCCAGAGTCAATTTCTGTCCATGGAAGGACACCCTCTGATTTGCATTATACCTACAGCCTCCACACTTCTTAAATCTGAGTTGGAATGTCCCAGAATTTCTTCCTGGAAAATCTTGAATTTGCTTTTACCATTGTTATTTTTTTTTGTATGAGAGACAAACAGGTACAGTACAAATGCACTAAGGACAAGAAAACAAGCAGTAGGTTGCTCTGCTGTTCTGTAAAGCAAAATCCTTTTCTCAGTGATAACCTGTGGATACACAATTTTCTCTGAATGGGTTGCGAGAGGTTATCACTGCGTTTTTGAGGGGGAGAACAATACATGGATGAGAGGAGAACAAGGACACAGTCAACTAAAAGAGACATTTAAGCATTCAGAGGAGAGACACTGGTGTGGTAGGGAGTTGGAACAAATGGGAGGGGAAGTCTTGCTGATAGGAGCTGGCCGTTTATGGGAACTTACCCACTGTGCAGACTTTGTTGAAGTCAGGGCAGCACTCCATGTAGTGTTGACAGCTAAAATCACAGTGGCAGTCATGCTCTCTAGAATACCCTTCCCCACATCTCCCTGTACAGCTTGATAAATCTAAAATCACACAACACTGGTGTAAACATTGCCAGACCAAAATGATACATATGGAAATGCTGAATGGCAAAGTAGTAACATTTATCTTTTCTTTTTTACATATGGAAATGCTGAATGGCAAAGTAGTAACATTTATCTTTTCTCTTTTTTTTCCTACAGAATGCCATTTCTTTGCTCAGTATTGCAGAAACTGTGGGCCCAGTGTAAGCCCTCCTGAAGGCATGCGGATCAGAGGCTTGCTCTGAGCCAGCCTGAGGACCAGCAGCAGAGCACTCAGGTTAGAGGCTAACTTATTCTGTTTCTCCTGAAGAGTAATGGATCCCTGAGGACTGGTTTAGTAATATGGCCACACCAGTTCTGGCATAAAACTAGTCCATGCAGATTTATCTTGAGCAGCTAGGCACTATATTGTTTTGCAGACTTATTCTCCATCTTAATTCACCCTTCATGTGGTTATAGATGTGTGCCCACACCACCATACCTGACAGACTCATTTTACTTTTTATAATGTTCTACATAATAACCAAATAAAACCAGTTTAGCTTGCAAACAGTTGGGTTGTAGTCCTACTAATTAGGAGGTTACTTACTAGCAGAGTAATGTAAAAGCTCATCCCACAATGGCTTTACTGCTAGACTGCTGTAGTGTTGGAAAATGCCAGATAATAATAAATGGTGCAGGTTACAGGTGGTAAGCAAGACTTCAGGAGGTCTGCTTCCAAACTGCACGCATTCAAGCTTGGCAGTGGTTTGTTACCTTCTACTGCCAGATCAGGTATTCACCCTGGAACAACTCCCCTTCCTACATGAAATCTCTAATAATGTAACTTGCTAACAGCTTCTTCTGGAAATGAAACATGCAGGACCACAAGTGAAGTGCCCCTAAATACAAACAAAGAAGCTGAACAATCAGCAAGCTAAAACAGAGTTAAGATAATCAGCTGAAACATTGAGGAACAACAAGAAAATAACAAGAAATAACGTGTAACACAAGACAACACCAAAGACAACTTCTAATAGTACACAATCCACATGTGTGTGTATGAAGGAAGACTATGGGATAACAAATAATTATACGTACTGTGATTTTTCAGCAGTTAGATATAAAATTTGTTACCATTTCTTTACAAATAATGAAGTAGGACTAGGGAATAAATGGAGGAGTTAATGGACTCTTAATAGGGGAGTTGAAAAGAGAGGCTAGACATCTTCCTTTATGGATATGTGGCCAATATATTTCACATCTCTTCCCTTATGGGAAGAAAATATAGGTAAGTTCAAAAAGTACCACCTTTTAATTCATTTATTTGTTTTAAGTTTATGACTTGTTAGGTTATGAAGTTATGATTCCAGTTGCTATTGGCAAGAGTATTGAATTATGCTAAAAATATCAGAAAGGCTCCCATCAACTACAGAGGGTGCAGCGTCAGACTGAAGGTCTGACCCTGAAGGTCAATCTGACATCTGCTGTGCCCTGATAAACTGCTCAGATATGCAAATGTTAAGTCTTCTACTATCAAGTAGTAATAAATTATTTTCTACTAGCAAGTAACACACTATGTTATCACTATAACAGCTTAATACCTACTTAAGAACTGTGACAGCACAGGACTTGCCAGGCTGCAAGTTCTTCTGTTTCTTCACAACTGCTACTTTAGTTAGAAATCAATTACAGAGCTTTGAGAGTAAATAAAAAACTGGAGTATTAAACAAATAATTGCCAAAATTTGCCTCGGTGGTGGTAATGACAGTGCATTTAATGGCAAAGCACTTAGTGCGCTATAGACATTCCTTTCCCTGAGCCTATCGTATTTAAATATTTCTAACCAAATTATGTAAATATTGTAATTTTAGATTATTCCTTTAATCATATTGCAAATCACTTGGGCTAAATATTTCAGTCCAAGGGCAACAAGATCTGTAGATAGGTCTACAGAAAAGAAAGCAGGTTCATACACATTTTGCATGATATTCATATTTATGTTATTCCTCAATAAAAGGTCCAAAAAAGAGGACCATGCCATACTTATGAAAATATTTAGTGATGATAAAACTGAATCATAAATATTAAGTTCTAGAATTTAGTATTTTTATGAAGATGCATTTGAAGAATTCTCAGTATTTGTCAGATATCATAGACCCCCTCCCTTCACCTTTGTATGTTACAGTACCTTGAGAAGACGCTTCTTGAATCACAGACAGTGAAAGGATTACCAGGGATACACAAAGTATGTTCCATATGATCATTACTTTCAGGTACGACATTATCCCTAAAAAGAAATAATCTCACATCACTGCATGCAATTCAGTTTATCTGTTTATAATTTTTTTTAAATTGTAGTGCATATCTTTATACATAATACTAGTTTAATAACAACATAAAACTAATACTAAAATTATTCAAGGACAAATTGCTAATTTAGAATTACTCCATAAATTCTCTCTTGGTTATTAGTTGATTAGCTGTTAAATTTTGTAATTGGACTAGTGAAATTAATTATTAACAAATAATGGAAGAAATTTTTTGCAGAATTCTGTTACATGAAAACTACAGTCAGAGTTTTCTCCTCTTAACATGGGTGCATTTCAATACAACAGTTTCTAAGGTTATAATACCAATAAATATAAATGTAAAGTAAAAAAAAAAAGCTGTCAAAATATTAGTTATTAAGCAACATAATTTTATAAACCATAATCTAATATTAGTGTTCAAGTATGTCAAATGGAAAAGTAGGATAAAAGTAAATTTTCTTTCAAAAGGAAAACTTGTCTGGTTTTTCTGTTCCAGTTCATAGCTTTCCTTTTGAAGTAGAGCACTTTGATCAAAACGCTCAGAGTAGAGATAGATATTACACTTACCTAACAAAGAGTATGTCTGCTCTCAGTGGTGTTTCGGATGCCTTATATATTGCTTTGTAACTGTGCTGGGGTTAACTAATTATCTTATTAAACAAAACCGCCAATGACAGCTTATGACAGCAAACTTTCCACATAAGTTGGAAGAGATCCCAGATGACTAGACTAACACAACATCTGGAAAATACTCCCATTAAGAAAAATGATTACAGGAAAAAACTAAATAGGGACTTACTAGTCAAAACACATTTTGATTACTGAGTGAAATGAACAAATTGTCCTGGATGCATCTGGAAGGTATTAGATATTATTGTACAGCAATAAAAAATCATTATAGGCAGAATGTGAGTATATTTTCTTTCTTGTCAAATGTATCTGAGGTGACAGTAGCCTAGAATTATGCAGTAGTATCTGCTACTGATGGTGTATCTTCTCCAAAAAGTTTTAAGATCTAATTCATGCAGTCATAAGTAATTTATCAGTTCTGCACTGAATAATATATAGTACTTTTCCCTGAGCTGAGTGGAAATTTTGCCAAGATACTGGCTAGAAATCAAAGAATTTAGTTGAATCTCAAATTTATTAAATATATTGTATGTAAAGCATCAAACATGAATGAAAGAGACTTAAATTGCTTCAATGTTCTTTGTGTTTATTGGTTCCAGATTCAGGGTGCTGGAAATGGTTATTTGCAACTCTCTCTCAGAGCTAAAGGGGGGCTTCTATTGAACTTTTTAATGGTCCTGACTCTCTGAGTCTGGAGGTGATTTGTTGTTCAGAAACTATCCCAAAGGCCAGGGAACTTTGATACTTCTGTTTTACGGCATTACTTGAATTCTGAAGTAATTCTGCTATCCCAAAATAATAAATATGGTATAATACACATTGATCCCACTTGAGGAAAACACTTAAGCATGAGCTTGAGTCTCTTAAGGAAAATAATGTAACCATCTCTGAAAAGGAGTGGATTTAGACATGTGCTTGAATGTTTTCCTCACATGGTCCAATGATTGTGCAGCGTTAGTATTTTTATGCTAGATTTTCTTTCTGATTTCTTTACTGTCACAATAGAGGCAGTTTCATTCAATCTTTCTGCATTGTGGACACTTCTAATTGCTTTCATATCACAGCCATTCTCCAATTAATTGATTCCAGTCAATGAAAGAGTGCTTTTTCATTGCTCTGGGAACACACACAATCTTTGTAAATGTTTCTAGAGTTGCTTAGACAAGTGTTAAGTGGGAGAACTTGCATACTGTTGATTTGCTATTTGAGGTTCTCTGCCAACTGCCAGCCTGTTTAAGATTTAGCTGTTGTTCTACTTTGTGGAAAAGAGAACCCAAGGCTCTGAGATTTTCAAGGAAATGCATACTACATGTCTTATTACAAGAACTTCAATACTGTCTCTAGTGGAGATGACTATAAGCTTGATAACGAAACAATGTGGTTTGAGAAGGTACCTGTCTATGCATATTTAAAGCTCAAGGAAGTAATGTTTAGGGTAGCTAAATAGCATTGACATGAGGTTGGTTTTCTAGAAAAGTACTAAAATCCTCATAACTTCAATAATTTATAATTTGATCAAGCAAAACATTTAAGACTACGTTATTGAGTATATCCGTTGATAGCCATGATATGGTATGGTGGAGATACGTTGACTTCTCCATCATTTCACAGCCAATACAGCTGTGAGTCCCAATTGATACAGGCTGTCCACCTGAGGTTTAAAAATATATATAACGTAGTAAATAAGAAGTAACAAAAGCTCAAAAGTATTATCTTGCTTCTGTTAACATGCCAGTACTCAATTAAATCATATGAAGACAATTAGAATCATACACAACTTGAAAATATGGGTAGTCATGATTGGCTGCTATGTTTATTATATTAGGGCTGGGTTCATTTTGGTAGGGTTGTATTGTTTCATTTCTCTTACAAATGAGGTTTTTGGATTGTTAGAGGTGATGTGGGGTTGAAGAGTTTCAGTGATGAGTTCCCAAACTGCAGTTACTGGATTTCAGTTGCTTTCATCTTCATTTGGAGTGTGTATTTGTTATAGTTGAATGAATGTTAGGTGGTCATTAAAGTTTCTTCAGCATTAGTTATAGAAGCTCCAAATAGAAACTGATACTGCACGGTGTTTTCTTTCCTTCAGGTCAATGTAATTTTAGGTAGCAGTATCTGACAAAATATGCTGGATTTTTACAAACCTGTATGAGTTTCACTTACTTTTGTCATGCATGAAAACTGAGGTTGTCATAAATATGCTCTTTTCCTTGTGCAGAAAAGAATACATTTGGAAATATTTGTGTGGCTCTTCTTTATAGTATTTTTTTCTATATAATTTAATATTAGTATAAAAGAATGTACTTTTTTAAAGACTGGTTGAAGATTAAATAGAAAGGCTTTTTTGGAGGAAATGAGTACAGATTGATTTCCAGTTCTGTGACAGACTTGGTGCCTGAGTTTTTCAGAGGTGCTAGTTAAACACTTTCATAAAAATCTCTTTTTTCATAACATACATATTATTAAGCTCCTTTTGCAGGTAGGTCTAGCCTCCATGTATACTGTATGGGATAATTCCATAAGTGGGTTAACAGGACGTGAAAAGACACCTTTAAATTGTAGTATTGCAGCTGCATTATAATGGTATCTGTGTTGACACTTCACAGTGTGTGATCAGGCAACGGTAAAATGGGATTTGCATTATGACCAGCTTCTGCTGGTCTTCTCTTTATTTTCGGGGGGGGCTTCAAATTCCTGCTTTGCATTATTGTCATGGTTTTGGGGAGGCATTAATGATGGACAGAGTTTGCTCCTGTTTTGCAAAGGTTTGTGTGCCAGTGAAAAGAGCCATAAGAGTAACAGTGAAACATTAAGCAGGGAGCTGCATGGATGAGGAAGGGTGAGGTGGGGACACATCTCAAACTTTTTTGGGTTGAGCTCCGTGTGAAATGGACTTGGAGCTGTAAAAAAAAAAAAGAGAAAGTACAAAATGTTCCATTTGCTTATTTTTATTTCTGCTGCACTTAGGGAAATAGGACTCATTATATTCTTGATGAGTAAATAAAGATACATGACTTCACCTTGGAGCAACATAGGGGACCTAATATTGTGGTTAGCCACTCCAGTTGGAAGATAACGTTATTTGTTGTCTGATACTCGGTTGCTTCAGTTAAGTATCAACTGACCAGTCATTTAATTTGGCAAGGGTTTCAGGCAATATAAACCACACATTAAATCTTGTCAGTTGTATCCAAAATCCTATGTCTATTTCCTGTCTTCATTAGTTGACTGCATTTAAAAAAAAAAAAAAAAAGAAAGAAAAAAAATAAAAAGAAACCTTTCCCTGCAAGTGGTGCTTTGCTCATATATTGAGATCATCATAGTTACGGTACTATTATTATTATCTTTTATTTCTGAATGAATGGATTCCTTACGTTGGTGTCCGTGACTCAGGCATATTCTTATGCCTTTTCAGGCCATGGTTTTTTTGGAAGTTCATCAGTCAGTCACATTTCTGATAGTGGTTTGGGGGAGTGTTCTTATCCACTGAGGATCACATGGAAAATGTAAGCCGGTAAAATCACGGAAAATGGTCATTGTGTTAATCTGGGTCTGGTCTGACAGATGCCTCATTGCTTTTCAGTCTCATCATTGATACCCATCAGTATCCTAAAAATATAATGTAATTTTTGTATAAGAACTAAATTGTATTTGGAGTTATCTGAATCGCTCTGGTAACTCCATTGGCAGAAGTTATATCGAGAAACCAAGCTTAACACATGTGAAGAAAGTCAAAAGAAGACAAAAAAGCATGTATTTAGAGTAGTGTTGGTCTGATAAATATTCACTGATTACTGTACCTCTTTAACCTAGAAGGTATCATAGAAGGAATTTAATTGAAAGTTAAGTGAGAGTGCTGGAAGTCTCATTAGATGAGTTACCAAGAAAAACTACTAAGAATTGCAGAAAGATTTTGGTTTTACATGAAGGACTGACACTTCCAGGCTTCTGGACTTGGATGGGCAAGGAAAGAGAACGATGTAGAGGAAGCAGAAGCCCTAATGTGGAAAGGGCATGGGATTACAATTAATTTTTCAGAGTCATCTGATAATTGATTGAAGGATGCTTCTGTATTGCTTTCTATAATCAGTCACTTTCTTCCATGCCAGAACTGGCTACATTTAATTGGCTTATTTTATTTTATTTAGTTAAAGCAAAAAAAAATTTATTATATGCTGGATTTTTACAAACCTGTATGAGTTTCACTTACTTTTGTCATGCATGAAAACTGAGGTTGTCATAAATATGCTCTTTTCCTTGTGCAGAAAAGAATACATTTGGAAATATTTGTGTGGCTCTTCTTTATAGTATTTTTTTCTATATAATTTAATATTAGTATAAAAGAATGTACTTTTTTAAAGACTGGTTGAAGATTAAATAGAAAGGCTTTTTTGGAGGAAATGAGTACAGATTGATTTCCAGTTCTGTGACAGACTTGGTGCCTGAGTTTTTCAGAGGTGCTAGTTAAACACTTTCATAAAAATCTCTTTTTTCATAACATACATATTATTAAGCTCCTTTTGCAGGTAGGTCTAGCCTCCATGTATACTGTATGGGATAATTCCATAAGTGGGTTAACAGGACGTGAAAAGACACCTTTAAATTGTAGTATTGCAGCTGCATTATAATGGTATCTGTGTTGACACTTCACAGTGTGTGATCAGGCAACGGTAAAATGGGATTTGCATTATGACCAGCTTCTGCTGGTCTTCTCTTTATTTTCGGGGGGGGCTTCAAATTCCTGCTTTGCATTATTGTCATGGTTTTGGGGAGGCATTAATGATGGACAGAGTTTGCTCCTGTTTTGCAAAGGTTTGTGTGCCAGTGAAAAGAGCCATAAGAGTAACAGTGAAACATTAAGCAGGGAGCTGCATGGATGAGGAAGGGTGAGGTGGGGACACATCTCAAACTTTTTTGGGTTGAGCTCCGTGTGAAATGGACTTGGAGCTGTAAAAAAAAAAAAGAGAAAGTACAAAATGTTCCATTTGCTTATTTTTATTTCTGCTGCACTTAGGGAAATAGGACTCATTATATTCTTGATGAGTAAATAAAGATACATGACTTCACCTTGGAGCAACATAGGGGACCTAATATTGTGGTTAGCCACTCCAGTTGGAAGATAACGTTATTTGTTGTCTGATACTCGGTTGCTTCAGTTAAGTATCAACTGACCAGTCATTTAATTTGGCAAGGGTTTCAGGCAATATAAACCACACATTAAATCTTGTCAGTTGTATCCAAAATCCTATGTCTATTTCCTGTCTTCATTAGTTGACTGCATTTAAAAAAAAAAAAAAAAAGAAAGAAAAAAAATAAAAAGAAACCTTTCCCTGCAAGTGGTGCTTTGCTCATATATTGAGATCATCATAGTTACGGTACTATTATTATTATCTTTTATTTCTGAATGAATGGATTCCTTACGTTGGTGTCCGTGACTCAGGCATATTCTTATGCCTTTTCAGGCCATGGTTTTTTTGGAAGTTCATCAGTCAGTCACATTTCTGATAGTGGTTTGGGGGAGTGTTCTTATCCACTGAGGATCACATGGAAAATGTAAGCCGGTAAAATCACGGAAAATGGTCATTGTGTTAATCTGGGTCTGGTCTGACAGATGCCTCATTGCTTTTCAGTCTCATCATTGATACCCATCAGTATCCTAAAAATATAATGTAATTTTTGTATAAGAACTAAATTGTATTTGGAGTTATCTGAATCGCTCTGGTAACTCCATTGGCAGAAGTTATATCGAGAAACCAAGCTTAACACATGTGAAGAAAGTCAAAAGAAGACAAAAAAGCATGTATTTAGAGTAGTGTTGGTCTGATAAATATTCACTGATTACTGTACCTCTTTAACCTAGAAGGTATCATAGAAGGAATTTAATTGAAAGTTAAGTGAGAGTGCTGGAAGTCTCATTAGATGAGTTACCAAGAAAAACTACTAAGAATTGCAGAAAGATTTTGGTTTTACATGAAGGACTGAGACACTTCCAGGCTTCTGGACTTGGATGGGCAAGGAAAGAGAATGATGTAGAGGAAGCAGAAGCCCTAATGTGGAAAGGGCATGGGATTACAATTAATTTTTCAGAGTCATCTGATAATTGATTGAAGGATGCTTCTGTATTGCTTTCTATAATCAGTCACTTTCTTCCATGCCAGAACTGGCTACATTTAATTGGCTTATTTTATTTTATTTAGTTAAAGCAAAAAAAATTTTATCTTGAAGAGCAGTTAAATATGCTGACTTTTAAGACAGAAGAATATTGATACCGCTGCTATTCTGTGATTTATGAGTAGTATAAGTAGCAGTTTTGCGATGAATTCCACTGTAGCAAACTGCTGCAATATGGATCAGATGGTCATAGGCGTCTTCTAGTTGATATAAATATAGACTTACTGCATTTGCAATTTCTAAAAACTTGAGAGAATTGTTTAAAAGTAAGAAGTCGAGAGAAAAATATGACTTAGAAATTACGTTTGTCCACACAGTGATAAGAGATGAGCCCATAATGATAGGTGGAAGATGAAGGATACAATCTGCGTGTTTGTATTATTTTTACAGTACTACCAAAATTAGTAGGAGACATCTTTTTATTTCAGAAGAGCTTTATACTAAGCACAGCTGCAGACATTACTGTGTATCTTGAAGAGGAGGAGGAGGAGTGGGTCCACTGTTTACATCTGTAGATGTGCATAACTTGACTTCCTCTGGAGCCATGACCCTAAGGCCATCCCTTCATAGCTGTCATAAAACTTCTAAGTAGGTTCTAAAAACTTCCTCTAAAAGACCTTTACAGTTTTTATCCCAAAGCGAGAGCATGGATTTACTTTAACTAGGCTACAATTTCATTTTATGTGGAATGCATGCTCTGATTCATACAACAGAGCAGACTTTTAATGACAGAGAGTTACAGAGAGAAATCTATCAGAGAATGTCTGGCAGAACAGGATCTTACCAAATCAGAAATATTCAGCTTTTCTTTCTTTCCTAGTATATGAATTATTCCCCTCATAAATTGGGTCTAGTGAAATGGTCATTGATTTAGATCCAGATAGCCTGATTAAAAAGTGACTACTGCCTCATAAAAATGTCTCACAAAATGAATTATATTCCATATCGTTTGTTCTTTTTTTATTAATCTAGTGTATGGAGACTGATTCTCCTACTGAATAATACCAGCAAGAAAACAAAGAGATTCAACTACAGGAAGAAAACATTTTCAAGCAAGATTTGATTGATAGGAAGACAAGGTGCTTCAAGTAGGAAAAAGAGGTAATACTAGGAGAAGTTATACATGTCTGTTTATAACATAAAAAAATACATTTAACAGTGAAATAGAGAATCCCAATTAAACAATAGGAGGTGAATTAGTCCTGACTCCTGGTTAATCTGTGAATGAAAGATGCAGAAAATTCTTTCAGACCAATTCTTTAAGTAATTTCATTGCCACCTACAGGACTGCTAATAAAGATTCCCAGAAACAGTCACCACTTTTCCTGTGACTGAAGAATAACACCCTTGCTTTGGCAAAACAGCAGTGAAAAGGTGTCAGACAGTATTGCAAGGAGTTTTTTTCAGACTTGGTATGAAGTAATTTTCTTGTAACACGAAGAATCATCTTTCTTAGACATCACACTCAGGCTCCTATAAATAATCCTTTTAAGACATTCTCAAGCTTTCACCTCTTACGTATTCAAGCAAAAATGAACTGTTTAAATGTGTATATTCAAGGGGTAAAGACTTGCTAGATCAGTGCAATTTTACATAGGAACGACAAGTAGTTGTTGATTTATGCTTCTCTGAGAAACGACAAGTAGTTGTTGATTTATGCTTCTCAGAGATCTGGTTTTTGCTTTTCTGGAACTTTTCTGCTATTACTTGACTTCAGAGTGAGAATAAACTAATGCTTTTGATGTGTATTCAGCAGGAAGGTCTTGAAGGTCAAATAGTAAGTTTGTGTAGCTGGTTTTTGCTTTTCTGGAACTTTTCTGCTGTTACTTGACTTCAGAGTGAGAATAAACTGTAACGCTTTTGATGTGTATTCTGCAGGAACGTCTTGAGGGTCAAATAGCAAGTTCATGTAGAAAAAACACTCTTCTCACTATTAAATACTGTATATTAACGCTACTAGACAAAGCTTTAGTTAAAGCTGTCACAGGCTTGTGGAAGCTGCCTATTTTTTCTTACTATTGTAAACAATTGGTTTTGATTATTCATACTTTTTATAAGAATCTGAATTATTCATATGAAATGTTCAGGGCTTTGCTTTGGCCTATTAGTATTGTGTTGTGTAAAAGACATCTACAGTGAACAAGAGGTGTCTGGGTATTTGGCAGAGAGGATTGTCTCAGCACGATAAATCCCCTTTTCTTTGCCAAAGGGAAAGACATTAAAAAAAAATGGAAAAATACTCATTTTCCCTTCAGTTCCATTGGCTTTTGAAATAGTTGTTAATAAGTGCTTTCAAAATGAGCTCCACCTCTGAGAAACCGATTTTTTTTCTCTATCCTTCTGCAGCAGTTGTACACACACAGCGTGACAGCAGCAGCTCAGAATGGGCACTAAGAACACAGCAGTGTATTTAAACTGTTTGCAGTTTAAATATCACAGGAAGACCCTTCCAACAAATAAAATGATTGCAAAAATGTAAACTATTCAGCAAGGCTATGGTACATCACAGGTTGTGTGGTGCTGATCTAAGTCTGAAAAACGAATAATCTGCAGCAAAGGCAGGATTCTTAACCTGATCTGCTGAGGGAATAACAAGGCAAAATGAAGAAAATAACCAGCTTTAGTTGTTCGTTATCCAATTATCTATCTTCTATATCAATACATTTCTAGGCATTGGTCTCTGTTTGCCTATAATGAAGTCCAAAGTTAGGAATGAAGTAAGTACTAGGTTTTAGAAATTTAAAACTGGAAGTCCACTTAATTACCTATTTCTCAAGGGCACAGATAGCTGGGAGCATGAATGGCAGGAGCTCCCTTCTGGTAGGGAGTTAAGTTCTTTATCTCCCCTAAACAATCCTCTTTCACAGCATGTACTACCGTAATGAAAAGCTACTGCTAGGGTTGGGGATCTGGATTAGTCCCCATATCCTTCCTCAGCTGTGACTGTACTTGAGGTTGGGCTCAAAGTTAAGCTTTGGAAAAATGAGTCTTCAAGAACTCGGTGGATTTTAAGAGCTAAGAGTTAGAGAGCTGGCAATAGTAGGGATTGGGAGGTTTCTGTTTAAATGATTTATCACCCTTCTATACTTCAAATTAAGTTTATGGTTTGAATTAAAGTTAGATTATAACAGTAGCTTTCAGTTTTAGAAAGGTGTCTGGCAGGGCCCGTTTGCTCCTATGTGCTTTAGGATTGATCAATATATTGATATTACTGAGCATGTTCAAATACTCAGGGCTTCTGGTTTTGCAGCTCGGGTACTAAAGGTTAACAAGAGGCCTTGAGGATTGATGGAGATCCTATTTTTTGTGTTATTGTAGGAATTGATCTCCAAAGTAAAATTCAGGTTTCGGGGTTCCTGCTATTAAGCATCTTATGTTGTCTTTCAAAGTGTGAATGAATCTTATAAAATTGAGTCCCATGACTGAGTTACAGTGGGCTGTGGTAGGAGTATGAAAAAGTTCAAGGCCCGTTTTATCTGTTAAAAACATAGAGGGATAAAACTATGCTTGGATTATGAATTGGTTCATTTTTTAGTCATTTTTGTGCCATATTGTATTCCACAGACACTGCATGCTTAAGCGGTGCTTTGATGTTAGTAAGAGATAATGTCTCATGCTTTGAGGGTGTTTTTGCATATATGAAACCCATACTTAGAGTTAGGAGTTGGAAACCCAAAGGACAGAAATCTGTGGCCCTCATATAATCTGAAGATATAAAGATGATTTAGCATTGGAAGGGCTAGAGCTTTATAAAGACTCCAGTAGTCTTTAACTAGATAGATTAATCTGGTACTTAAACTCAGGGTTAGAGGCTATAAATTAAGATTATGAAATCTGGGAGCAGGTATTCCCTCTACGGTGTAGATTCTGGGGATGAGTTTTCAGATTTTGACTGTTGACGTGCCTGTGCCTTAGTTTTAGTTGTGTGTTGCCTTGGTGTTTGGAAGCTGAAGTCCCAGGATCCTGCTTTTTTGGTGGTACTTTACAGAGCTGTAATTTGTGCTGATGTCATTCATTGGTTGTAAATGTTTAATAGTATTTTTTTTACTACATAGAGGACTAAATTACATACATTCTGGTGTAACATTTAGGAAACTACAGTGTCAGAAATGCATTTCGTTGATTGCTATTGTTAGTATTATTTATCCCACCTGGTGTTTAGACTAAACCCATCACAAAGTGTAGCTTGATATTGCAGCCAGGGAGCAGATCCCTTGCAAAGATCCCAGAATGAGAAAAAGGAAGCATCTTTCCATCCCAGCTAATTCTCACCCGTTTAGATTTCACAAACATGGTGCATAAGTAGGCAGTAGAAGAATAAGTGCTATCAATTTCTGTGCTCTGGGACATTGTTAATCTCTAGTTAGCAACAGGAATATATACATTTCTCTTCCCTAAGGCACAACACTGAAGTGTTGGTGCATCTAAGAGGTTTTTCCACCTCATTTGGCATCACTGTGAAAGGAAGGGAGAGGACACTGAATTCTGGCAACAGATTCCTATGATTTCTGTAACTAACATCCAAGAATGAATCCGTAGCTTAGTGTCACCGACCATAGTCTGCTCTGTTTCTGTTACAATATTCTCTTTGTTGATGGCTCTCTAACTCAGTTTTTTGAAGGACTCTTGAGTTATAATAGGACTGCAAGTAGAAGAAAATCTCTCCAGTGAGTAGAGAATTCAGGGGTTTGCATCAGTCTGAATGGGATGGCGGGTTTATAGATAATACCAGTCTGCAATATAAGCTTTGTCTGAAAAATTACTTTCTTTGGCTAGTCTGTGAAGATTCCCTTTCTATTGTTGACTCGGGGAAGGAATCTCTTTTTATCCCAAAAAATTAGAACCGATTTTGAATGTTAGATTCTGAAGTGAGGAAGGAGGTGCATTTGTATCTGGGATGCCATGAAAAGCAAAGTAGCAGTCAACTTTATAAGCTTCTGTTCTTCCAAAGAAAGTCTCATCCTTGGCTTTTATACCTCTGCTAGCATATTCCCTCGCAGGCTGTCCTCTGCTGGGCACTCTGAAGTTGGCAACCAATATCTTTTTGTGTGTGGCTGTGTCAGCAAGTGTTCCTGAGTACATCAGGGTTTTTTTAATGACTATTGTTTCACAGTAGTATTTTCATAATATTTAGAGTCTATGAGCTGCTTTTCAGAAGAAGCAAGAAAAAGGCCTCACCCTGTGTATCTAACAGTCTAATTCTAGTACCTCATTGGAGATGTGTCTGGGGGATGGGACTTCCTACAGGCAGTTTTCTTTTATACTTTTCGGAATGAGTCATACGTTTTTGTGAGCAATGCAGTTGGTTTAAAGATTAAAATTATAAATAGTGCACCACCCTTAAGACAGTTCTGTTCCAGAAAGATTAGGCTCAGTGAATTGTCAACATTCTTTGCTCAAAGTTAGTTTTCAGAAAAATAAGAGAAAATTATAGGGAAGCTGATAAAGACTATGTGTTGACATAAGAAAACATTGCTTATCCTTTGTTTATGGTTGCTATGCCTAAGAAACAAATCTATACAGGCTTAATCAGACTGCAGATCAAAGAATTTGTGTAACCAAAATAATATACAGTAACTTATGCTGCTTAAAAGCATGACTTTCTAGAAATCACGTCATTAATAAGATGTTGTTGTTAATTCTTTCCTTTTCTGCTGAGGAGTGAAAACCTTAAGCATGAAGTGTAGGTGTATGTGCTGAAATACTGACAACGGACACACTACAGTCACTGCTCCGCCCAGATTTCAGTAAATGATTCAAACCTGTGATTGCTGCTGTTAAGTCCAGAAAATGAGAAATGAGCAGAATGGACAGACAAATTTTACGGGAAAGCTCAATCTAAGAGCGTGCCAAAAACAACTCCTACGTGAGGTTAGTGACTATATAATGACGTGAAATAACAGTGAAAACTAACTCCAAGATGAATGTGGGGGCCACATGAGGAACGCCTCGAAAGATGCTACAGTGATCATCTCTTGGGGATCATGTGAAAGGTTCTTTGTTGCCCTGAAAGCACTGAAAGGAAAACGTGTTGAAAACGGAAGCAGCTTGTTTAGTCTTTAATGCCAAGTTCAATGAAAATTCAGATCTCTTGATATTTTAATTAATCTTTTTTTTCCCCTTGATTCTTCTTTAGGTATGCTGAGTGGGCATATCAAGTATCCAAGAACATAGCATGTTTCAATTAAGGATATGATCCAAATTCACCAGTCTTTCAGGAAGACAGCATTTCCTTCCAAATATTTAGGTTAACTATTCCAAAACAGTAACACAGTGGCTTGAACTGTCTCTGTCAGCCACGGTAGACTAATAGGAAAATGGACAGATGGACTGATGCAGCAGTACTCCAGTATAAGCAATACAGAATATAGGCATCGCTCTGCAACAGAGCTTCCAGTGTGTTGTCCTTTTTTCTTGGCCTAAGACTTTCTAATCATGAAACTATCTCAAAACTTTAGTAAGGAGTTGCAACTGTTGTTTTTTTCAGAATAGCTGGCAGCCAAGTAAATCATTCTGCAGCTTGGTAAAAAAACAGCATAAATTCAAACCTGCAGATACTAACAGTGCAGACCTGAGCTTCATTCAGTTTGCTTTCTGTGAGGAAATTGCACATTATTCGACCTCTGATGAAGCTTGAACACTTATTCCTAAAAGTACATTGAAAAAGAGCACATAAATGTTGTGCCTAGTTTGCCCAGAGTGAAGAACAAACAGGAAAACTCAGTTATTTACAGTACTTTATGAACATGATGATAAATATTTCATTTAGGACCTTGCTATAAGTAATTACTAAATGATCCTAGGAAGGCATCAAGTAAGAAAATTCCCTAAATTAGTTGTTTATGTCAGTAAAATATATGCCTAAAATAACAGATGATATTGTAATGTATTCGAGCTTATTATTTCTTTGTGAAAAACAACAGAAGATCCAAACTTTTTTTTTTTTTTCCTCTATATGTAATATATTTTAAACCTTTTAAATTCCCAGGAGTTATGCAGAAGGTAAGTGGCTTCCCATTCTAAATGAGTTACAGAATATGTACAAAACCTGAATATAGTCTTTAGGTTTTATTAAGATTATTGTGGTGTTTCTTTGCAGTATTTTTGATGAGTAAAACATGAAGGACAGACTGACACTATTATCTGACTATCTTGTTTTGTAGTGATGTAGATATGGGATGAGCCCTTTTGTTTCACCTTAAATTGACTGAAATATATGTTGACTAGGGGGTATTGGCCATTGCCTTCAGTTTTGACCAGCTGTATTATTAGATCCAGTGACAAATTGGGCCAATTAAGGTGAATTTTAAACATCGTATGTTAACGAGAAGCTTAGCACCCAGTGTTATGGACAAACTTGAACCCGAAGCAGGAAAGTTCAAGGAGATCTTAAAGGACGCAACTGAAGACTGAGAGGCAATGAAAGCATAAATGAATCCCTCAGTACTGGTGGAGATGATGTAGTAGTTTGTTCAGCCAGCAGGGCGTTGATGGTAATGGGTTGGGCTGCAGACACAGGACATGTGAGGAGAAGTAGAATTTGGCGTCAGTGACCAGCTACCAAGTTGCAGACAGCGAGGACTGACTGGAATATACGGTCATGAAGGCAATGGGAACAGCCCTCACTGCCAGCAGATAGGTTTATGTGTTTTTGTCTTTGGGAATCCTGGGGGGGTTGGGTGAGATGACTGTGGAATTTGCAAAGGTTGCAGAAGTTTGGCATCATTTTAGGGCTGATGTTATATTCATAACATTCTGTTCCAGGGCTCTGGCTTGGGCTGATGACTCTGCTTTACTTAATGGTAACGCCCTAGAGTTCTTCTCCTGAGGGCTTGGGTTACTCAGCAAAGTTAATTATGTAGCCAGATAAAACTTTGCGGTTATTGTGACATGTTATTGAGATTTATCTGGTGGCATTTAGACCAGCACTTCAGAAATTCAGGATTCTGGATTCAGTAAAAGTAGAGAAAGTAATCTAAAAATATTAACTGAACCCCATGGTCTAGTATGAAATACTGTGAGCATTTGGGGCTGCCCATGCACAAATTACTGAAACCAAGACAGGTGAAAAGAGAGGCTGTGATAATAAATAAAGTAATGGAAAGATGCAAGAGGAAACCATAGAAGAGTTTAGTTTTTAAATCCTAGCAAAGGAGGGCTTTGATTTCTCTGTCTAAATACCTCCAGGCAATAAGGATGTGGAGGACTGAGAAGAAGAGAGTTATTTAAATTAAAGAGCAACAGCAGCCAGAAGTCAAGCAGTTTTAAGCAGTTTGTAAGTAAGATTAGGCAGGAATTTAGAATAAGGTTCTTAAGCCTTGTATCACTGAGGTTTTGAAACAACCTTCTGATCAAATGAGTTTTAAGATGAAGCTGGATACCTGTTTGAATGAGGTGAGATGCTGTGGGAGAAGAATCTCAGTGACGCAAGATTTTGTTCCTGATGTCCCTCCCTTGCTCTCCTCTCAGTCTGCATCCTAAAAGAGAATAGTGGAATTGAGGTTATATTATTAACCTGTTGTGATTTTGCAAGCAGTAGAGCGTGGACAGTAATTTTAGAGACATTACTTCACTGTAAATGGATCTGATTAATTTCCATTTACTAAGCCATGTATCATGGCCATCTGTTAAAGAGTCTTATTTGGACAGCCAGTGAAACTTTGCCATTACATAATTACATGGAGAAGCAAAAACAGTCCTTTCCCAGCTTCCTGATGCTGGAGTGCAAACACAAACAACCCTAATATTTTGCTTCAAGCCCTTTCCTGCTGGGGGTAGTTGCAGCTTTCTCAGGGGCTTAGGGACATGGGGCGAGGAGAAGAGAACTCCTCAGTCATTCCTCTGAATTTTGACCTTCCACTTCTGCAAACTCTGTTCTTCGGTTACTGGTTTCTCTTGCTGACCATGAAATTTAAGCAAATTTGGATGAGAATAAGAGTAAGAAAAATCATGGGTACACAGTAGTTGTAAAAGATAAAGCGTGTAGCATCTGCAGCTTTCTGTGTCATATACAATTTTATAACACATTCAGTCTTGCTGTTCAGCACAGTTTCCCACTGAGGATTTTTTAATATCAGAAGGAATATTTAAACTGATTATATTATTGGTGAAGATGATGCTGTTAGAGTGTCTTGATCACAGTACAGGGCCATCTTTTAATCCAGTTTTGGAACCAAAATTAAATTTAAACTTGTATCTCCTTAGTGGCAAAGATGATCTCTCTGAAAAATGTCTCTCTCAAATAGCAATTTAGGTTAATACCAGATAATCTAAATGCAATTTTCTTAGCTCATGTAGTTTGTGGCAAAGTCTCATCACTAAATAGTGAAGAGTGAGGAAGTGTATATATTTGCCATTATTCCCTACTTATAGCTGTTTGATGAAAGGAAATACTCATTGGCCCGACCTTAAAATATGGTTATGTTCTTTTGGAGTCCATTCCAACCTTCCATTTGTTAGTGAAAGCAGTATAATTCATGAGCCTCAAACTTAGCTGTCTCAGTTAATCTATGAATAGTCACTTCAACAGTGACGACGTCCATAGAGCATGATAAATATCTGTAGTTTTTGCTCCTTTTTATTTTTTCCTTTTTTTTTCCTGTGAACATCATGCATGTTCACCCTTTGGGACCTTTGACTTCTGCCAGGACAGTAGTTCACTTGTGATTCATATGTGAACTTCAGAAAATATGGACACTTAGTGATGATTTCGGGAATATGATGTTACTTCCATCCTTTTAAACTTTTTACATTTATATAATCACAGTGTCTGGACTAATATTAAAGAGCATTGCAAATAACATTTATTTGGAGCGATTATTCTTTCACAAGACTGTCTGGCAGATTGCAGGGTTTTACCAGATGTTCTGCTTTACAAGTACTGTTGCTCATCCTATAAAGTAAACTTATTTTTAATGGGACCAAAACAGCTTTAAAAAAAAAAATCCCACCGCATAATCAAATATTTTCTTTACCTACAAAACCTACCTATGGAAAACTGGAGTAGATAGTTCCCTGAATAATTGTCATATCAGTGCTGCTAATGCTAGCAGAACTGACAATCTTTATGTTTAATTTTTTGTGTGTGTTTTGCAAAACATCAGATTTAATCTAAAAAATATGCATGAATGTCTTCTGAGAATCATCGCTGTGATAATTCAGGTAATAGCAATGATTATTTGTTCTCATCAGTGTCTCTCAAAGGTGGTCTACAGCTTTCTTGGAACAGAAGGCCAAAATCAGGATGTGATACTGTGGATGAAATTGTATAATAACTAACAAAAAATGAAACAAGAATACATCACATGTCTTGCATGCAATGCTTTTGTTCAGCTATCGGTGGGAAGCTTTTTCAGTCTCTGTGTGAGAACATTAACTCCCATTTGGCTGGTGGTTAGTCTCTGTGTGAGAACATTAACTCCCATTTAGCTGGTGATCCTCATTAATACCTTGGTTCTTTCAGAAATGTAGCCATAACCAGGCATCATGCATGTTCTATTTGTGTGATTTTATTTTCCTGTCCAATGTGTAATATGTTGGTTTTGATCTTTGAACAGCACCCTGGGTTTTTTGGGAGTATCTTCCCAATTGATTAATTTTGTTTTCAATTCTAATCCTAATTTTGCCCTCTACCTTTTGTGTCATCTGCTAAATATTCGCCCTGCCCTGATCATTAATAAACACGTATAACTCAGTTACCAAAACTGGCCCTTGCAAAATTCTATTGAGTGTATAACTCCAACTAGACAGTAACCAAATCAGCAGTTAAAAGAAACCTGGCCTGGTAAGCTAGAGTAAAAAAATGTGTGCTCTATTGTTGCCTCCTCTACGTTGTACTGCAACTATATATTCTTCTCCACTACTAGAAGCCTGAATGTGAGAAGTGCCAGGTGCTTATTTCTGTTGACAGTCTTATAAATATTAAAAATGTATATTCCTTCCATTCTTGGCACAGCACTGAAAATCCTAGAATTTAATCCCAGAAGTTCAGAACTAAGGTCAAACCCCTAACTACAGATGTGCTTGCTAATTAGCAAAGCTTTTTGATACTGTGTTTCGCTCTCATCAGAAAAATTAAAACAAAAGAAAAAAATCCCAAGCATATTAAAAAAAAATCCTATCCATTGTTTCAGCAAATACGGACTGAAACTGTTTTCTGATTTGAAGTTGCCCAGGGTGCTGCAGAAGTGTGGTTGTGTTTGTAAATGGTCACGTACTCTGTAAATAGCTGCTGAGGACGTTGTCAGGAATCAGTGACAGCTCTTTCTTGGGCTAAGTCTGTAAATCCGTGGTGTAATATGAAATGTGATCTGGTGTTTGCTTATGCCCTTTCTGATTTAAATCTAGAGAAGATCTTTCTTTGATTACTGGGGTTTTTTTGATACTGATGAGAGGCACTCATGTTCATCGATGTTCACTGAGCTATGGAATTTTACTTCTCTGTGAATATGATTTGAGACCTGCAAATGCAGGTGGCAGCAGCTGTTATTTGCAGTCCGTGGCAAAATCTAATTGGGCCATCTGTAGCCCAAAGCTTATTGTACCTGTCTGGGACCTTCCTTACAGTAGTACCTCTAGTCTATCACTGTCTACTTCTTCATCCTTCAAGCAACAAGGCATCTGTAGCCCAAAGCTTATTGTACCTGTGTGGGACCTTCCTTACAGTAGTACCTCTAGTCTGTCACCCTCTACTTCTTCATGCTTGTACCTACCAGCAACAAGGACTTACTTTAGTCATATCCTGACAGCTAAAACTCTGGTTTTGTTGATAGCAGTGTTCATATTTTCAAGAATACTTCTTCTGCATCATGGGTTTTGGTGTAACATCAGTGGGCAAGTTTCAGTGCATCAGTTAGACCTAAGGTTGTGGCCCACAGGAACCTCCCCTGCTCTTTCCCTGGGAGCACGTTTCAGAACAGGTCTTAAAATCCATGCACACACATCTTACACATCCCATTACAGAAATTTTCCATTTCTGTAATTTCACTGAATTTCACTGAATTTTCACTGAATTTCTAGAGTTGGAAGGGACCATAGAGATCATCTAGTCCAACTCCCCTGCTGAAGCAGGATTGCCCAGAGCTAGAGCATGTTACTCAGGACTGCATCCAGGCGGGTTTTGAAAATCTCCAAGGAAGGGGACTCCACACCCTCCCTGGGCAGCCTGTTCCAGGGCTCTGTCACCCTCACCGTGAAGAAGTTTCTCCTCATATTTGAGTGGAACCTCTTATGTTCCAACTTGTGCCCGTTGCCCCTCGTCCTCTCACTGGGAACCACTGAAAAGAGTCTGGCTCCCTCCTCCTTCAACCCTCCCTTGAGATACTTGTAGGCGTTGATAAGGTCTCCCCTCAGCCTTCTCTTCTCCAGACTAAAGAGTCCCAGCTCTCTCAGTCTCTCCTCATAAGGGAGATGCTCCAATCCTTGAATCATCTTTGTAGCCCTACGCTGGACTCTTTCTAGTAGTTCCCTGTCCCTCTTGAACTGGGGAGCCCAGAACTGGAC
>NW_015090776.1:1893460-1928222 GCF_001431845.1 Calidris pugnax | reverse complement strand
AGAATTCTTTTTTTACCCATTAAATTAAAACCCGATTTTGAATGTTAGATTCGGAAGTGAGGAGGGAGGTGCATTTGTATCTGGGATGCCATGAAAAGCAAAGTAGCAGTCAACTTTATAAGCTTCTGTTCTTCCAAAGAAAGTCTCATCCTTGGCTTTTATACCTCTGCTAGCATATTCCCTCGCAGGCTGTCCTCTGCTGGGCACTCTGAAGTTGGCAACCAATATCTTTTTGTGTGTGGCTGTGTCAGCAAGTGTTCCTGAGTACATCAGGGTTTTTTTAATGACTATTGTTTCACAGTAGTATTTTCATAATATTTAGAGTCTATGAGCTGCTTTTCAGAAGAAGCAAGAAAAAGGCCTCACCCTGTGTATCTAACAGTCTAGTTCTAGTACCTCATTGGAGATGTGTCTGGGGGATGGGACTTCCTACAGGCAGTTTTCTTTTATACTTTTCGGAATGAGTCATACGTTTTTGTGAGCAATGCAGTTGGTTTAAAGATTAAAATTATAAATAGTGCACCACCCTTAAGACAGTTCTGTTCCAGAAAGATTAGGCTCAGTGAATTGTCAACATTCTTTGCTCAAAGTTAGTTTTCAGAAAAATAAGAGAAAATTATAGGGAAGCTGATAAAGACTATGTGTTGACATAAGAAAACATTGCTTATCCTTTGTTTATGGTTGCTATGCCTAAGAAACAAATCTATACAGGCTTAATCAGACTGCAGATCAAAGAATTTGTGTAACCAAAATAATATACAGTAACTTATGCTGCTTAAAAGCATGACTTTCTAGAAATCACGTCATTAATAAGATGTTGTTGTTAATTCTTTCCTTTTCTGCTGAGGAGTGAAAACCTTAAGCATGAAGTGTAGGTGTATGTGCTGAAATACTGACAACGGACACACTACAGTCACTGCTCCGCCCAGATTTCAGTAAATGATTCAAACCTGTGATTGCTGCTGTTAAGTCCAGAAAATGAGAAATGAGCAGAATGGACAGACAAATTTTACGGGAAAGCTCAATCTAAGAGCGTGCCAAAAACAACTCCTACGTGAGGTTAGTGACTATATAATGACGTGAAATAACAGTGAAAACTAACTCCAAGATGAATGTGGGGGCCACATGAGGAACGCCTCGGAAGATGCTACAATGATCATCTCTTGGGGATCATGTGAAAGGTTCTTTGTTGCCCTGAAAGCACTGAAAGGAAAACGTGTTGAAAACGGAAGCAGCTTGTTTAGTCTTTAATGCCAAGTTCAATGAAAATTCAGATCTCTTGATATTTTAATTAATCTTTTTTTCCCCCTTGATTCTTCTTTAGGTATGCTGAGTGGGCATATCAAGTATCCAAGAACATAGCATGTTTCAATTAAGGATATGATCCAAATTCACCAGTCTTTCAGGAAGACAGCATTTCCTTCCAAATATTTAGGTTAACTATTCCAAAACAGTAACACAGTGGCTTGAACTGTCTCTGTCAGCCACGGTAGACTAATAGGAAAATGGACAGATGGACTGATGCAGCAGTACTCCAGTATAAGCAATACAGAATATAGGCATCGCTCTGCAACAGAGCTTCCAGTGTGTTGTCCTTTTTTCTTGGCCTAAGACTTTCTAATCATGAAACTATCTCAAAACTTTAGTAAGGAGTTGCAACTGTTGTTTTTTTCAGAATAGCTGGCAGCCAAGTAAATCATTCTGCAGCTTGGTAAAAAAACAGCATAAATTCAAACCTGCAGATACTAACAGTGCAGACCTGAGCTTCATTCAGTTTGCTTTCTGTGAGGAAATTGCACATTATTCGACCTCTGATGAAGCTTGAACACTTATTCCTAAAAGTACATTGAAAAAGAGCACATAAATGTTGTGCCTAGTTTGCCCAGAGTGAAGAACAAACAGGAAAACTCAGTTATTTACAGTACTTTATGAACATGATGATAAATATTTCATTTAGGACCTTGCTATAAGTAATTACTAAATGATCCTAGGAAGGCATCAAGTAAGAAAATTCCCTAAATTAGTTGTTTATGTCAGTAAAATATATGCCTAAAATAACAGATGATATTGTAATGTATTCGAGCTTATTATTTCTTTGTGAAAAACAACAGAAGATCCAAACTTTTTTTTTTTTCCTCTATATGTAATATATTTTAAACCTTTTAAATTCCCAGGAGTTATGCAGAAGGTAAGTGGCTTCCCATTCTAAATGAGTTACAGAATATGTACAAAACCTGAATATAGTCTTTAGGTTTTATTAAGATTATTGTGGTGTTTCTTTGCAGTATTTTTGATGAGTAAAACATGAAGGACAGACTGACACTATTATCTGACTATCTTGTTTTGTAGTGATGTAGATATGGGATGAGCCCTTTTGTTTCACCTTAAATTGACTGAAATATATGTTGACTAGGGGGTATTGGCCATTGCCTTCAGTTTTGACCAGCTGTATTATTAGATCCAGTGACAAATTGGGCCAATTAAGGTGAATTTTAAACATCGTATGTTAACGAGAAGCTTAGCACCCAGTGTTATGGACAAACTTGAACCCGAAGCAGGAAAGTTCAAGGAGATCTTAGAGGACGCAACTGAAGACTGAGAGGCAATGAAAGCATAAATGAATCCCTCAGTACTGGTGGAGATGATGTAGTAGTTTGTTCAGCCAGCAGGGCGTTGATGGTAATGGGTTGGGCTGCAGACACAGGACATGTGAGGAGAAGTAGAATTTGGCGTCAGTGACCAGCTACCAAGTTGCAGACAGCGAGGACTGACTGGAATATACGGTCATGAAGGCAATGGGAACAGCCCTCACTGCCAGCAGATAGGTTTATGTGTTTTTGTCTTTGGGAATCCTGGGGGGGTTGGGTGAGATGACTGTGGAATCTGCAAAGGTTGCAGAAGTTTGGCATCATTTTAGGGCTGATGTTATATTCATAACATTCTGTTCCAGGGCTCTGGCTTGGGCTGATGACTCTGCTTTACTTAATGGTAACGCCCTAGAGTTCTTCTCCTGAGGGCTTGGGTTACTCAGCAAAGTTAATTATGTAGCCAGATAAAACTTTGCGGTTATTGTGACATGTTATTGAGATTTATCTGGTGGCATTTAGACCAGCACTTCAGAAATTCAGGATTCTGGATTCAGTAAAAGTAGAGAAAGTAATCTAAAAATATTAACTGAACCCCATGGTCTAGTATGAAATACTGTGAGCATTTGGGGCTGCCCATGCACAAATTACTGAAACCAAGACAGGTGAAAAGAGAGGCTGTGATAATAAATAAAGTAATGGAAAGATGCAAGAGGAAACCATAGAAGAGTTTAGTTTTTAAATCCTAGCAAAGGAGGGCTTTGATTTCTCTGTCTAAATACCTCCAGGCAATAAGGATGTGGAGGACTGAGAAGAAGAGAGTTATTTAAATTAAAGAGCAACAGCAGCCAGAAGTCAAGCAGTTTTAAGCAGTTTGTAAGTAAGATTAGGCAGGAATTTAGAATAAGGTTCTTAAGCCTTGTATCACTGAGGTTTTGAAACAACCTTCTGATCAAATGAGTTTTAAGATGAAGCTGGATACCTGTTTGAATGAGGTGAGATGCTGTGGGAGAAGAATCTCAGTGACGCAAGATTTTGTTCCTGATGTCCCTCCCTTGCTCTCCTCTCAGTCTGCATCCTAAAAGAGAATAGTGGAATTGAGGTTATATTATTAACCTGTTGTGATTTTGCAAGCAGTAGAGCGTGGACAGTAATTTTAGAGACATTACTTCACTGTAAATGGATCTGATTAATTTCCATTTACTAAGCCATGTATCATGGCCATCTGTTAAAGAGTCTTATTTGGACAGCCAGTGAAACTTTGCCATTACATAATTACATGGAGAAGCAAAAACAGTCCTTTCCCAGCTTCCTGATGCTGGAGTGCAAACACAAACAACCCTAATATTTTGCTTCAAGCCCTTTCCTGCTGGGGGTAGTTGCAGCTTTCTCAGGGGCTTAGGGACATGGGGCGAGGAGAAGAGAACTCCTCAGTCATTCCTCTGAATTTTGACCTTCCACTTCTGCAAACTCTGTTCTTCGGTTACTGGTTTCTCTTGCTGACCATGAAATTTAAGCAAATTTGGATGAGAATAAGAGTAAGAAAAATCATGGGTACACAGTAGTTGTAAAAGATAAAGCGTGTAGCATCTGCAGCTTTCTGTGTCATATACAATTTTATAACACATTCAGTCTTGCTGTTCAGCACAGTTTCCCACTGAGGATTTTTTAATATCAGAAGGAATATTTAAACTGATTATATTATTGGTGAAGATGATGCTGTTAGAGCGTCTTGATCACAGTACAGGGCCATCTTTTAATCCAGTTTTGGAACCAAAATTAAATTTAAACTTGTATCTCCTTAGTGGCAAAGATGATCTCTCTGAAAAATGTCTCTCTCAAATAGCAATTTAGGTTAATACCAGATAATCTAAATGCAATTTTCTTAGCTCATGTAGTTTGTGGCAAAGTCTCATCACTAAATAGTGAAGAGTGAGGAAGTGTATATATTTGCCATTATTCCCTACTTATAGCTGTTTGATGAAAGGAAATACTCATTGGCCCGACCTTAAAATATGGTTATGTTCTTTTGGAGTCCATTCCAACCTTCCATTTGTTAGTGAAAGCAGTATAATTCATGAGCCTCAAACTTAGCTGTCTCAGTTAATCTATGAATAGTCACTTCAACAGTGACGACGTCCATAGAGCATGATAAATATCTGTAGTTTTTGCTCCTTTTTATTTTTTCCTTTTTTTTTCCTGTGAACATCATGCATGTTCACCCTTTGGGACCTTTGACTTCTGCCAGGACAGTAGTTCACTTGTGATTCATATGTGAACTTCAGAAAATATGGACACTTAGTGATGATTTCGGGAATATGATGTTACTTCCATCCTTTTAAACTTTTTACATTTATATAATCACAGTGTCTGGACTAATATTAAAGAGCATTGCAAATAACATTTATTTGGAGCGATTATTCTTTCACAAGACTGTCTGGCAGATTGCAGGGTTTTACCAGATGTTCTGCTTTACAAGTACTGTTGCTCATCCTATAAAGTAAACTTATTTTTAATGGGACCAAAACAGCTTTAAAAAAAAATCCCACCACATAATCAAATATTTTCTTTACCTACAAAACCTACCCATGGAAAACTGGACTAGATAGTTCCCTGAATAACTGTCATATCAGTGCTGCTAATGATAGCGGAACCGACAATCTTTATGTTTAATTTTTTGTGTGCGTTTTGCAAAACATCAGATTTAATCTAAAAAACATGCATGAATGTCTTCTGAGAATCATCGTTGTGATAATTCAGGTAATAGCAATGATTATTTGTTCTCATCAGTGTCTCTCAAAGGTGGTCTACAGCTTTCTTGGAACATAAGGCCAAAATCAGGATGTGATACTGTGGATGAAATTGTATAATAACTAACAAAAAATGAAACAAGAATACATCACATGTCTTGCATGCAATGCTTTTGTTCAGCTATCGGTGGGAAGCTTTTTCAGTCTCTGTGTGAGAACATTAACTCCCATTTGGCTGGTGGTTCTTGGTTCTTTCAGAAATGTAGCCATAACCAGGCATCATGCATGTTCTATTTGTGTGATTTTATTTTCCTGTCCAATGTGTAATATGTTGGTTTTGATCTTTGAACAGCACCCTGGGTTTTTTGGGAGTATCTTCCCAATTGATTAATTTTGTTTTCAATTCTAATCCTAATTTTGCCCTCTACCTTTTGTGTCATCTGCTAAATATTCGCCCTGCCCTGATCATTAATAAACACGTATAACTCAGTTACCAAAACTGGCCCTTGCAAAATTCTATTGAGTGTATAACTCCAACTAGACAGTAACCAAATCAGCAGTTAAAAGAAACCTGGCCTGGTAAGCTAGAGTAAAAAAATGTGTGCTCTATTGTTGCCTCCTCTACGTTGTACTGCAACTATATATTCTTCTCCACTACTAGAAGCCTGAATGTGAGAAGTGCCAGGTGCTTATTTCTGTTGACAGTCTTATAAATATTAAAAATGTATATTCCTTCCATTCTTGGCACAGCACTGAAAATCCTAGAATTTAATCCCAGAAGTTCAGAACTAAGGTCAAACCCCTAACTACAGATGTGCTTGCTAATTAGCAAAGCTTTTTGATACTGTGTTTCGCTCTCATCAGAAAAATTAAAACAAAAGAAAAAAATCCCAAGCATATTAAAAAAAAATCCTATCCATTGTTTCAGCAAATACGGACTGAAACTGTTTTCTGATTTGAAGTTGCCCAGGGTGCTGCAGAAGTGTGGTTGTGTTTGTAAATGGTCACGTACTCTGTAAATAGCTGCTGAGGACGTTGTCAGGAATCAGTGACAGCTCTTTCTTGGGCTAAGTCTGTAAATCCGTGGTGTAATATGAAATGTGATCTGGTGTTTGCTTATGCCCTTTCTGATTTAAATCTAGAGAAGATCTTTCTTTGATTACTGGGGTTTTTTTGATACTGATGAGAGGCACTCATGTTCATCGATGTTCACTGAGCTATGGAATTTTACTTCTCTGTGAATATGATTTGAGACCTGCAAATGCAGGTGGCAGCAGCTGTTATTTGCAGTCCGTGGCAAAATCTAATTGGGCCATCTGTAGCCCAAAGCTTATTGTACCTGTGTGGGACCTTCCTTACAGTAGTACCTCTAGTCTGTCACCCTCTACTTCTTCATGCTTGTACCTACCAGCAACAAGGACTTACTTTAGTCATATCCTGACAGCTAAAACTCTGGTTTTGTTGATAGCAGTGTTCATATTTTCAAGAATACTTCTTCTGCATCATGGGTTTTGGTGTAACATCAGTGGGCAAGTTTCAGTGCATCAGTTAGACCTAAGGTTGTGGCCCACAGGAACCTCCCCTGCTCTTTCCCTGGGAGCACGTTTCAGAACAGGTCTTAAAATCCATGCACACACATCTTACACATCCCATTACAGAAATTTTCCATTTCTGTAATTTCACTGAATTTCACTGAATTTTCACTGAATTTCTAGAGTTGGAAGGGACCATAGAGATCATCTAGTCCAACTCCCCTGCTGAAGCAGGATTGCCCAGAGCTAGAGCATGTTACTCAGGACTGCATCCAGGCGGGTTTTGAAAATCTCCAAGGAAGGGGACTCCACACCCTCCCTGGGCAGCCTGTTCCAGGGCTCTGTCACCCTCACCGTGAAGAAGTTTCTCCTCATATTTGAGTGGAACCTCTTATGTTCCAACTTGTGCCCGTTGCCCCTCGTCCTCTCACTGGGAACCACTGAAAAGAGTCTGGCTCCCTCCTCCTTCAACCCTCCCTTGAGATACTTGTAGGCGTTGATAAGGTCTCCCCTCAGCCTTCTCTTCTCCAGACTAAAGAGTCCCAGCTCTCTCAGTCTCTCCTCATAAGGGAGATGCTCCAATCCTTGAATCATCTTTGTAGCCCTACGCTGGACTCTTTCTAGTAGTTCCCTGTCCCTCTTGAACTGGGGAGCCCAGAACTGGACACAGTACTCCAGTTGTGGCCTCACCAGTGCAGAGTAGAGGGGGAGAATGACTTCCCTTGACCTGCTGGTTACACTCTTCCCTATACAACCCAAGATACCATTGGCCTTCCTGGCCGCAAGAGCACACTGTTTACTCATTGTCATTTTACTGTCCACCAGGACCCCTAGATCTTTCTCTTCAGTAGTTGCCTCTAGCGGGTCCACCCCTAACCTATACTGGTACCTGACATGGAGTGGAGTTTATCGGGGCATTAGATACAGAGTTTGTAAAACTAAAAAAAAAGAAAAACAACTCAGTAACCGACCCTTTCATAAGGGAAATCATTATAAAAGTGCTGTTTATCAACATGAGGTTACACTGGAAGATGTTTAATACCTGCCAAAACTAATTTTCCAGATAACTTCTGGAAGCAGAGAAATTTATTAGACTCCTTTTCTGTAGTTATGCATTTCACTATCTTTGTTGTCTTTTATCTCTGATGGCATCCTAACAGAGGAGTATTCTGGAGAAAGATTTGAAAGAGGAAAATAAAGTGCTTCTGTGTGAGGGGAGCTTTTGCCAAGTACAAAAGGCAACTTGAGAGAAAGAGCAAACTTATTGAAAGTCTAGCAAGGCTGTCCTTGGTGGTAAAGAAAGGCTGTAGGGGACTTCAAAGCAAAGACGTAGCAGCTTGCGTTATTAGACTAAAATAAAGGTCTTTGTAGCAGCAATCAGAATTATTGTGGGTGGGGGAAAAAGGATTTGCTATGGTGAGAGAAAAAGTTACTGCCATTATTGAGAGAAGGCTGGAAAATTGATGCTCAGGCAGATAAACTCATGCTGTAATAGTTATTACAGCTGTTTAGGAGAGAATAGAGATGTTTGTATTGATGTGATGTATAAGGAAAAACACTTTGACTTCAGTACAATTCAAACCAAATGTCTAATTTGAAGGTGTTTTCCAGGTTGTGTATCTGTGTATCAGAAGCATTTGTTGAAAGAAACAAAGGCTGGAAGAAAGGCCAGTGAAGAAACAGTTTTGGTTTTGCCAGGTTGAGCAGGAAGACATCCATCCGTCTGTCCATCCGTTTGTCCGGGGATGTCAGGCTGAGGTTTATTACCCCTAAAAGAAAAAGGTATGGTTTTTTTTTCTCAGCACAAAGGCTGGAAGAAAGGCCAGTGAAGAAACAGTTTTGGTTTTGCCAGGTTGAGCAGGAAGACATCCATCCGTCCGTCCATCCGTTTGTCCGGGGATGCCAGGCTGAGGTTTATTACCCCTAGAAGAAAAAGGTATGTTTTTTTTTTTCTCAGTTCAGCTTTCTGTGGTCAGAGGTCTTTGTCAAAATGCTATCAATGTTTGCACATTGCACTGTTTGGGCTGTCTGCTGGAAAACTAGCTAAGTACCAGACTGTGGTGCTAAGGAGTGATGTTAAGCATGGAATAAATCAATTAGGAGATGTATAGTGACAAGCTGTGTAATAGGCCCCAAGTAAAGTACTGTCTTGTCAAAGAGAGTACAGCACTTATTACAAAGTGTTATGCAAAGTAAATGCCCAGACACAGACAGTTCTCACTCATAAAAATACTTGTAAAAATCTGCTGATGCTTAATTTATTTACAACTTTAGATCCTGAAAATGTCTCTGATTTTAGCGTGACTGGTTTAGATTAAAGTTTCAGGCCGGAGATCCAGTGATTGTTATTTTCTATGAATTCTTTTCTAGCACACAAGGTGGGACCAAAACCAATGCTGTGTGACCTAGATAATCAACAGGGCTTTATAAATAAACAGTGGCTAGTCTGGCAGAGGCTGAACGTCAATGTTGAACTAGACTGCTCGAATAAATAACAACTTTACTTCTCAAAAAAGCTAGTTGTCAGCAAAATGCAGACTGTTTTCACTAGCTGCTCTGCGGGTGCTCTTTTTCATGCTGTGGTAATTCATTCTGCCATGTATCCTTTTTGCCTTGTTTACAATTTTCAAATCTCTATCAGGGAAATTAATTTTACATAAGCTCTAAGTAAAACTTAATTTTTACTATTGTTCTTAGTATATGCTGAGAAATGTTTATATGATTAAGAGAGATTTTTGATCAGATGAAGTGTCCGATTGAAGGCAGTCAGGAGTTTTTAGGAAGGTTGTGACTGGCTTTCATTTGATGTGAGTTTTTGGTAATGACTGATAGCTCTTTGCTTGTCTACAGTAAGGCTACTGCACCTGGTAAAAATACCATGATCTTACCTTGCTGTGTGTTTCAGTTGGTGAACACAAGCCATTTCTATGCTACAGTTTCATGTATTAAAGGACAACATCATTTATGCATCCAAAAATCTTTTCAAAACATGAACTGTGAAACATTAGCGGTAATATTTTGGCAAAGGCTTGGCAGGGTTACACCCAATTTGAGGTTCTCTATCAGTCTCCACATCACTGGGAGCATTGCAGAGGAACCAGTAAGCAAACCACAAATATTTTCTTTCAAACAAGGCCAAAGTGGAGCAAAGCAATATGACCTGTATGGTTGGTAAATATGTGAAGATTTGTGAGCTAATTCCGTTAGCAGACAATGAGGAGGAAGGATGAAGAACTTTGATGTAATCAGTTACTTCTAAGGTCTGTATTCAAAGTCCAGTTCCTTTAAGCAGAAGAGAAATCAAAAAGGTGATTGATTGGTCACAGATCTGAACATTTTTTCAGCTTGTCTCCTACTCATAAGCTCTCTAGCATTTCAGATTTGTCCACAAATAGTGAACTGTCAGGATATTTATACAGAAACAGTACTGTTCCGGTACAGGAATGCCTTGCCCTCTCCAGTTCATCACCAAGGCTCCAGAAGTCTCTTCAGCATGTGTTTTGAATATTTTTCTCATGGTATTTTTGCTTCTTCAATTTCAGTCACTCACACAGTTGCATCAGAGCACTCTGCATTTTCTTCTTCAGACATGGAGAAGTTCTCTTCATTTGCCTGCTTTCAGTGAAGAGCTGGAGCACTTCTTTTGTTTCTGTGGCATTTGTGAATTCATTATTCTCCCAAGTTGTCCATCCTCATCCTTCAGATCTACAGCATCAGATTCTAGAGGCATCCTGGCTAAAAGCCTGTGAGGGCTGTTAGAGAGGAACTTGGACGTGTCTTGGAATCCAGCTGTGTTTTATGCACTGCTTTATTTACTAGGGACACTAGTAACTAGGGCCACTTACGGGATTCTTCTCTTTAGGGACCCTGGCTGGTATTTGCCTCTGAAGTTGTCGACCCAAAATCAGATACCTTCTTATTTTTGAAGCTTTTTATTTAAGTATTTGCCAGTGGCTGTGCTACATTTTTTCTATAGCAAGAGAGTTTGGCTTTGCTTCAATTATGGGCTAGATCATACCTGTACAGCCAGATTTCTTGATACCTCTAAGATATTCTTGAAGAGAGGCTTCCTTCAGACACTTCTTGTGACTATGGTTTGTCCTGCTTTTCTGTAAACTGTTAAAAGATTTGGAGAGGTGCTCGTCTCGGCCCACAGCCATCTGAACCCCTCTGAATTTCATGTGAGCTCTGCACGTGAGGTTTACTCTGTGATTGCATGGGCAGCATGCAGGTGTTTTTTTAAAAAAAAAAAAATCATGGTTGAGAGACATTCTACTCAAGATGTTTTCTTCTGACCTGTATATAAACTAGTGTATAACTTCAAGGGGGATGAGAAGTTGCTAATAAGAAAGCCAGCTGTATGTCACTAAATTTCAAGCCACTTTGTTAAGCTATCAAGAATAAGATGTTACTTCTGTGTGCTAGCTCTTCCCATTTTAGGAAAGATCTTTCTAATGCAAGTGCTATATTTGCTGTACACACATTTTCTTACACACATTTTATCCAAGAAATAATCTCAACTTGTTCTCAGTCCCAAAATGGCCACAGCTTTATAATCCTCACATACAATGAAAAATTAACTGAGGTATCTTTCCATCAGATTCTCGTCTCCTTGCAGCAATCACACAGCGTTACTTAAGAGCACTTCTGAACCCTTCCTCTGCAATCTGAACAAATTCTGGGCTTGATCGTGCTTCTGATGCTCCCATCAATTGGTTATCCCTAAGTTATCATTTGAACCCGTGCCTTTACCTGTGAGCAGGTGTGCTTTGTTTCCCTTGCTAATGCTGAATTTATCAAGCCAGCAGAATCAGGTGTGCATGCCATCTGGCACCAGTTGTACGCTGAAGGTGGTGAACAGCTGAACTCAATCATCTGAAAGGTGACTAGGGTTGGGTTAAGTGTGTCCAGACGTGCAAATGTGTTTATAAAAATCTGGCTGCTGGTTTGGGATCACGTTTAATGCTACTCACAGGACAGGGCTGGATAGGCTGTGCCTGGGTGTTCAGGTTGTTAGTGCAGCGCTGCTGGGTGTGTGATACCCTGGTTAGCTCTGGCAGTCAGCTGGACTCTCTGGTGTTCCTTGCTGTTTCAACTCACACCCAGAGCTACCCTGTGCCTCAGAAAGTTTGTCCAGGGAAAGAAAGGACAAATCAAGTAACTCACTAAGAGTGTCTTGTAGCTCATGTGGAGCAACAGCTCCAGACAAAGTGAGCGTTGTTGTGTGTGCGGGAGTTGAAACGGTCTCTGATTTCCAAGCAAGAAATATAACTGTGCTTGAGCCAGTCATTGACTGTTTGGGCTTTTAAACAGCATTAGTGAACATCGGTGTAGGTGGTGTTCTAAATGTCCGTACTGAAGTGTTTGACTTGTCAATACGGTGTTGAATCATTGTAGATTATATCCATTTGGTGACTGTAGACTCTTATCAAAATCACTTCTGAGGCAGAGATTGAAGCCCAGAAGGCTGGAGAAGCCTTCATCTGCCACAGAAACAAAGTTTGAGACCTGCCCAGGAGCCCTCACCCATCCTCTGTACGTCACAGCATCTCGTCAGGGATTAGTTCAAACGGAAATGTGCCAGACGGCTCTCTTTTGTCTCTCCTTGCCTGGGTAAGTGACCACGACCAGTGTGGTGTTGGCGATGAGTGTGTCCTCACGCAGAGCTGCATGTCCTGTTCTCTGCCTGTGTGCAACTGGGGGGGCGGGCGGTTGGATTCCAGCCTCATAAGCTAATCCATGGATTTCTAAGGTAATAACGTGCCAAGTTTTTATTGGCAGGAGCCTTAGATTTGAGCTGCCAGAACTAGAAATGCCTCTGAAGTCAAAGGGTTCCAGAGCTCCCACTTGCACCCCAAGAGTAGAGTCCTGCCTGTAATTGCCACGCCAATGCGAGGGTGATGACGACCGCTTTAGTCATCATCCTTCTCTTGGGTTAGCATCAACTGTCTGGCTCTTACTTGGCAAGCAGGCACGTCTCTGTCAAGCACTCTGCTACTCCCGCCTTTCCCCAGCATCGTTCTCTTCTGTGCCCTGATAACTTGTGACCCTTCGGCTCAGGGTGCTATGTCTTCTGCATCCATCCATTGCTGTACCTGTTCAGCAGCTCTTAAATTCAGCCAGTGCACAAAGCAAAACAAAACCCTGGTGGGATTTCTCTCAGGGGACTGGCAAGCTGGATCTCTAAGGAAGGTGTGAAGGAAGAACCGTACCTGTCTTCAGAGCCTGAACACCTGCCAGGGAACAAATGATGGTGCTTCTGCACTTCCCATCCTTTCTGGCAGGTGGTCCTGGTTTTGTCTCTCAACTTCTTTTTGTGCCTTTATGCTGCTAGAACTTACATTCCAAAGGAACTGCACAGCTGTTGTTTTTTCAAAGTGCTGCATCTTAGTATGTATTTTCCTTTAGGTTTTAATAAGGAAGGATCATTTCCAGGAGTAAAAGTGGGTCCAGTGTCCTCTCTCCTGGAATACATGAGGGGGCTTGTTGCTCTCGGGCAGCGCTGCAGCAAGCAGGATGCTGGCATCTTATGGGTGCCCACCTGAAGGTGAGCTTCAGGGAGACTTGTGTGCCCAGTAGCGTGTTGCTGGAAAGCCACAAGATGCGACACGTAAACTACCAGTATCTATGAATTAATTGCTGTAACGTATATAACACAGTTACCATCTTCCATAGGGTCATTTAATCTCGGTAGCGTAATTAATAAAGTGTTGTCATGTTTGTACATAGGTAACGCCCGGTGTCATGGGGTGGTGTTTCAAGACTGGAGGCAGGAGGAGACGCTGCGTGACCTCCCCAGGGAATCAGACGAGGCTGGCGTAAAACAACAGCAGCAGAGGCACCAGGTAGTGTTAACTGTTTATTCAGTACAGCTTGGAACCACCCCAAAACAATTGCTCTCACTGGGACCACCTTATTTTTTTTTAAAAAAAACAACCCAACCTATTATTTGTGGTGGTGGTATGTTTGTTTGGGTTTTTTTTAATAAGAACTTACTTAAGATTCTCAAATACCACTCAGCACAGTAGGAAGAGTGTTTGATTTGCAGTTAAGTAGACAGGTAGTTATGGAGAGAATCTTGTTCTTTTTAATATTTCGTCTTTTTTTTAACATGTGCATTGGAATTATTGTGATTTATTTCATGTTTGGCATTGAGTTGAGTATATTCATGAATATACACTGCCGTTATATGAAACAAAAATTTAACTCTTAGCAAAATTCATTTCCTCTGAGGAAATGAGATGTCTCCTAGTCAGTGGGCTCTGGAGAAAGTAAGAGGTCTTGTGTAAGTGCACCAGTTTCCCTGAATTTTTTTTTTTATTTTTTTTTTGGAAAACTGAAGGATGTGGGCAAGCCAGTAGTGCAAAAAACAAGACTTGGGGGCATCTGTGCTCACTGCTCCCCAGTTTGCTGGGCACAGCACCTTCTGCATTCTCCCTTGGCACTAAAGGGAAGTGCTTTACAAATGGAAAAGATTTTTTTTTCAGTTATAAAACTCAACAGCAATCTCAAAGGAAATGGGAACCTTTATTTTGATTATTTTCAATGTATTGACATTGTCTTTTTATGCAAATCTAACTGTAAAACACTCTTGAGATACTGCATAGAAAATACACATAGGAAAAACACATATATACACTTTCATAAAAATAGAATACATCTTGACAAAATTACTTGTGTATACAGTGTATTGACATCATTGAACCAAACTTACATCATCTTTGGAGAAAAATGATCTATTTGCCAAAAAAAAAAAACCCAAAACATTTTAACTGAGTTGGGAGTACTGAAATGGATATGGTTTTGAGCTAAATAAATGGCTATACCAGAATGGCAGAGTAAAAAAAAAAAAAAAAAAAGAAAAGAGAAAGTAAGTTATAAAATAGCTGCGGTATAAAAGTAGAAGTAGCCATGGTTGGTTTTTTTCCTCCAAAAAGAGTGACATTTCTAAACTTGCACGGAAATGAAGCGAACCAGTTCCAAATTCTACTGTAGATTCTTTAGCTGAAAACAAACTTTAATATCATTTGTTTCAGCATTTGCAACCATTAGGTACAGTGGTATTTGGGTTGTTTTGAGCCCACAGTGTAGTATATTACAGCCCTAATTCTATCAGGTATTTGATAAGAAAAAGAAATCTAATAGATATAAAATTGTAAAACACTTAGCACCTTTAAAATATGAAGACCACTTGAAATTACAGGGTTGGTTTTTGTTTTTCTTCTGGTTAGGCTTTGCTTTAGTTGCTTTCAACAGAGGCTGCTCCTTGCTTACTGCTTTGACCATGTACTTCAGCTCGTACTTTGATTTTTCTGCTGATTTTCAGAACAAACTGTGGAAAATGGCTACTCCAGTGTAATAAACAGAGCAAGTGGTAGCAGGTATTGAAAGCCATGGATCTTCCTCTTGGATTGGAACAATGGGACTGGATGGGCAGCCTCTGGGAAGGAGGGAAAAAGAAAAGAGCGTAGCACCATTTTCAAGTTAGATGGTTCACGACTGTTTGGCAGGCAGGAGAGTCAGTCTGGAAGTGGTAATACCCACCAGCTTCTATGAATGTGGTTAAAATACTGTGATTACTGTCAAGTAGTGTGGGTCTTTAATAGGGGTAGGCTGACACGGCTATATAGACAATGAAAGTTGTCCGGTACTCGATGTTCCCGTCCGCGCCGTACGACAGGGCTCTGACCCCCATGCGGTACGTCTGGGGCTCTCGCAGTGGGCGGGTGGTGAACACCACTCCTTTCAGGTTCTCATCTCGCAGGGCAAAGGGGATTGCTGGGTCCTCCTCCGCCATTAGGAAAGTCGTCCTTGGGTGCATGACTTGGTCGTGAGTGTAGGCAACCAGCCGGATTAAATCCTGACCAGCAGCTATGCCAAAGGGCAGGGAGAGGAGCTTGTATTCCAAGGCGTAGGTACTCAGATCACACTCCAGGTCGTTGGCCGGGCAGTTCTTCAGACAGAACCTAGGAATAAGCAGAGCACGTTAGCCCAGGGAGAAGGCTTGATATTGTAAGTAATGCAATCGGTCTTAAAGGATAAGTTCTTCCCCTGTTCACCATGCTGCATAATTTAAACTTCTCTATAATGATAATATGGCTTGTGGGCTCTTTATCCATTTTTACTTTAAAGTTGCAGCCCAGTTTAATGTCTCATTTCCCTTAACAGGACCATCTTGGAAAGTGCCGAGAGGTGATATAAAGCTATTGAATACAATATCTGCTCTTGAAGTCAACAGTATACATATCAATGACCTTGCTTTTAGAGCTGAAAAGGTTGGTTTAAAATACACCGGGCAGCTCCATTTCAGGTGTCTGTGTGTTAGATCATAAAATAAAAAAATTGGTATGAAGAAGGGCAAAGTAAATTTTACTTCAATTCATCAAAAGTCAAAATAGGAAATATCTGTTAGTTCTGCATGTCAGTACAAAAAGAGGTCAAAGAACATCATCCATTTCAACTTAAGTGTCATTCCAGTTCAGTTTGATCACAAAAGTTGGTTTCTGACTCTGGAACAACCTACTTCCTTGAGTATATTAAAAGATTAAAGGAAATTAAAATGTTTTTTCCAGAACAAAGAAATAAGAGTAACTTAGAAATTAAAAAAGAGCTTCCCATGAACTGTAGCATTATTTTCATGACTAAAAGCATATTTTAAATGCTATGAAATTGGTGGCAAGCTGGGCGTTCAGAGAAGTTAAGTCAAGTCAGAAAACTTAGATGTGAAGACATCGCCATAAGTGACAAGTGAAAGCAGAAGGAAGGGCAGCGTGCTCCCCGCTGGGGTTCATATAATAAAGGAACATTCTGGTGTTATTTCTTCTTGAATTAACAGCAAGATGCTGCATGGAGGCGGGGAGCCAGCCACCTCACCTGCGGCCACTGGTTTCAGGTCCCACTGCAGGGGAAACATGGAATACTGCTGCTCAAGAAACTGGTGATCATCTTGAATGTCAAGGCTTTCACCGGTTACTGGTATGAGCTTTACCGGTGACAGTGAAACTTAGAGAAAGCTTGTTATAATGAATACAAGTTAAAGATCTGAGCTTGGGGTGGGTGAAAAGGGGCTGAAAATAAAACATACCCAGAAAGAGGCTCTCGCTGATAGTTTGGTGGACAAGGTGTGTCTATGCACTGGTAGCTTCCTCTCATGTTGAAACACATCTGATTTGATCCACAATTAATGTTCTGTTCAAGGCACTCATCGATATCTAAAGGTAAAAAAAAAAAAGCAGATGATCAGTCGATGGTAGAAGAAATTAAGGGTTAAAAACTAGTGGGTCAGCAAAGGCTGAGCAGACTGCAGAGCGTACCTCTGACACGGTGCAGTCCTTCAGAGCCTGGTCTTGCTGTTTGAGATGTAAGTTCCAATAACATGCATTTATTATTGTTGGCATTTTGCTACTGTGCAGGATGGTGGTGTGCTCTCCCTGTTTTTCCCCCTCTTCTTCCTGCCTTCCCCTCTCACCCCCCAGCTCCTGCTCAGGCCATGGCCATCACAACAGCAGTTGTGATGAGTTGCACCTGGACTTTGGGGGATGGCTGGCAGCAGAGTCAAAATACTGTCTGGAGTGGGGACCTAGAAATTTTGTTCCCATGAGAATATGACTCTAGGTCAATTCTCTTACTCCCTAAATAGTGGACAGCCCAAGAGCCCTTTGAGCTCTCCTGTACAGCAGCGGCTGCATGCCAGGATCTCCCCTTTGTGAGGACGTTCAAAGTTCTACTCCTCAAGGTTGAGAGACTCCTTCCCACAACAGATTCTGGGTAAGTGACTCATAGCATGCTAAACTTTGAAACCTTAGCTCAGTAATGTAAAGGGTTGATTGTGCAGATATAATCCTTTAGACATAAACCATTGACCAAGTCTGGGACTAGGATTGGATCCAGCCGCCCCTAGGCTCCTCTCTGAGAAGGAGTTTAGAAAGCAAGGGGGTCCTTTCTGAACCTCGTGACTCAACAGGAGGGTCTTCCTGACAGCTTGTCTGACCCTGTCCTCTGTGCAGTAAATAATAGAGTGTACCTTGACATTGAATCTCTTAAAACACTGTTGCATTTACTACAGGTTTTATTGTACTTACTCCTGATTTTGTTAAATCACTGTTTCACCTTAATAAATATTTCACTACTTCTCTCTTATGAGTGAAGTTAATCACCCGCCCACAACAGGCGTATTGTGCTATAGCCACGATTCAACATCCACCATACTTGTCTTGTCAACAGAGACTAATTAGTTCATTTTTTATGTTGGTTTTTTGGTGGGTTTTTTTGTGGATCAGAAAACCTGGCAGTATCTGTTTTTGACAGAGGCAGGTTAAGGTTTATATTGGCTTTGACCCTAGAGCTGCTGTCTGCTTGCCTGCAGTTAAATGTGTATGTAACACGTGAACACATGTTAATAAGAAGTTGCAATTGTCTAATTTGCTGGTGTTTTACGAAGCGTTGAAATGTGAAATATAAAAAGTTCTGAAACTTGATATTTTGAATGCCCAATCTCATATAGCAAATTGAAAGATAGGGCTTATGCATGTATTGAACAAGATTTGTATCTTATTTATTTACAAATGTATCTCTGAACACTCCAAGAGATCTCCATACCTTGGCAGGTTTTGCCGTTGGGCGTAAGGCGATAACCAGCTGGACAAGTACACTGGTAACTTCCTAGGGTGTTTCTGCATTCGTGCTGACAGATATCTCTGGTTTCACATTCATCTATGTCTGTGGAAAGAAAGATGAACACATCGGGGTTATTTGAACCTGGTATTGAACAGAGGTGTTGTGTGTCCTATTTATATTCGAGTGTGGATCTTGTTTTTGGATTGTTTTTTGAGTTGAACGTCTAACACTAGCGAGTCTTTTCACACCTTACCTGTGCCATTCCTTAAAACTTTTTAGTAACTAAAGTCCTCACCTCTTTTGATGGCAGCCATAATTTCTATTCTAGCTGGAGAGACCAGTGCCTCTGGGCAGAAAGGGGGAGGTGCAATCTGCACACATCAGCAAGGTTCTACAAATAGAGTCTTGCTCCAAAAAGCAAGCTGAGCTGCCCCACAATAAGGTTTTAGGCAACATGGTCAGGAAATGCCCAGATCAGTTCTCTCGTCAGAGGAAGCCTTGCCAGTGGGGCAGTGGTTCTTACAGTTAATCCCTCTTCAGACAAAGCTGTTTCCCTTCCAAACTGATCTTCCTCATGCTGTGGGGACAAAGTAAGCTCAGTATCTGGGAAGATTATCAGTAAATGCTCTCAACTTTTTTTAAAAATAAAACTCTCTCAAATACAGAAGCACCAGACCACTTCATGTAAAAATTTCAAAGCAGAAATGTGGTTTAGACATAGATCATACATAATTATAATTTCTTACAAGACCACTTCATGTAAAAATTTCAAAGCAGACTAGTGTGGTTTAGACATAGATCGTACATAATTATAATTTCTTTTGAAACATCTGCCTAATTCAGGAGAGCAATAGAGATCCTACTTAAGTTAGTCTCATGCAAGAGTTAAGGCTTGCATGGAAGACTTACAGTGGAAGGAAGGTCTTTGCTTCCCTTCTCTTCATCTGATTTACAGGGGTTGCATTAGACAAAAATGCAAACACAGGAGAGAAACAGATGTGACTGTAGAAATTTACAGTATGTTGTCCTCAAATCCTGATGGCTGTCTATTGAAAGAACTTTCTTTAAAAAAAAAAATTGGGTGTATTCTTCATATTAAATGGTAATCTTAAAATTGAGATGCTTATTCCAGTGAAACAGAATTACAAGAATATTAACTAATTCAAAGTGGACGCTGGGGTGAAGATAATAGATTTTCACTTAACCTTTAATCAGTGGTAGCTGATTCCTAGGTCTGCCCATTAAACTGCTATTCCCTTAACAAACAGCATGTATACATCTACTGAAATGTCTTTATAATTTAAATACAAAGTTTGATGTCTCAGTATCTAGAATTTTTATTACTAAAAGCATATTCGTATTTTTCAACATTATATATTGCTAGATAATTATAGCAGTAATTCTGGTTGCCAGAATCCAGCTGCAGATCACTGCAGTTATGGTGGAAGTGCATTGTGCCTCCTCTGAAGTGCCACTGGTGTACCTGCGAGGCAGCCAGCGCCGGGAACTGCCATCTTACGGGCACTGGGACAAGCTCTGGTAAGGCCTAGGCTGTGGTGCCCTTAGTCCTGAACTCAGCAGTATTATTACAAAATAACTTCATTGAATATTTTTTTCTCTTAAAATACTAAAAATACGAGTTAAGTTAGCAAAATCTGGCTTAAGAGAAGCATATTTCAATAGATTAACTCATTTTTCGTATCCCCATCTGTCTTGGTGTAAAGCATCAGGTCTGGCCATCCCTGCCCAAAGTACAAATCGGCCAATGAAGAGGACAAGCTGCTGCTCCTTTTGACTCCCATAACGAGCTGAATTAACTTTTCAATGCCTGTGCAAACAGCAGCATTTCACTGGGAGACCTCAGAAAAGCTCACGGAGTAAGGAGGAAGTGAGCAAAACGCTTGATACTTAGAGGTCCCAAATACCTTTGTTTCCTGTTGGTCTTCGAGGGGGCTCTGAGGCTTCCAACCTCTCAAAAGAAACTGGGGGCCGGGCTGTCATTGTCACAACTTCTGACAAACCCCCATTTGTTCACTAATCCACGCTCAGTGGAGCACATCACAAGCCACTATACATCATAATTACAGGCAATTTAAAAGCTTTTACTTATGTTGCCAGTGACTAAGGATCCTGTAGCAGTGCTGGCAACGACCCTACTGTGCTCAATTATAAAATCTTTCTATTCCAAACCTTTTTGAGCCACATCATTATTATTCCCATCAGTGGGACTCTCACGTAAGCAGCATCCCCAGGACTAGACTGGGTCTGCTGGTGTTTCTGCTGGTGAGAAAATTCACAAAGGTGAGCTACTGTAATCAGAGGAAAGAGAATAACAGAGGGAAATAATTTGCAAACACACAATAAGCAGCACAATTAAAACAAGAAGTTACAAGGAGGAGGTTTGAAAACTTTTTTTGCTACAATGCAGTCAGGAGACAAGAGCATGCAGAACTCCCTGAGTATTTATCAGGGTAACAGGAAAAAAACCACAGCACCAGAAACCATCAGGCCCTGGTATATATAAAACAGTAACCTAAGAATAAGGCCCAAAACAAGAGAATTGCATAGACATGACTGACATTTACCTACACATCTGTCATTTCTTGCCTCATAGCCTTCAGGACAAGTTTCTCTAATGGTCCTTCTAGTCCTGGAGAAAGGTATTCTGCTGTTTCTATACTCCGAGAAGGAGCTGTAGAGATTTGAGGAGTGCCTGTAATACTGTTGAGGTTGATAGTTGTCTCTCACAGGGGAGAATTGAGCATAGTTATAGCTATTGTAATAGGCACCATAATTTGGCAATCTCTCCAATCCAGCGCAAGATTTGCCATCACCTAATAAATGTTGCCCAGGTGGACACACACACTTGAAGCTGCCGGGGGTGTTGGTGCATTGAAATGCACAGGGCTTAGGCACTTGGTCACATTCATTAATGTCTGCTCATGTGACATGATCCAGAGCAACAAACCATGTGGAAAGGAGAAAAAAACAAACAAACAACACATAACTATATGTATATATATATACATATATACTTAGCTCAGTCTGTGGAACAAACTGAAGACATAAAAGTAAGATCTTGAAGGCAGTAAAATACAGAGAACGCGATGCCAGATGGGCAGGTTATTCTACAGTACAGTAGTTTACCTGGATTCTTCCTGCAAGGCTACTCCTGACCTAAGGAGTGCTCCCGTAGGACAAGGACTCTGCTGAAGGGAAGGTGTGACTAGAAAATGGGGATTTGAGTCTGTTCCCCTGCTTTTCCAGAAGCAGAGCTGTGTGACAGCCTGAGAGCTGCCTGCTGTGGTTCCTGCTGATGCACTCTGAGAAGTAAGTGGCCCTTAGGACACACACTGTCCATTGTTTCAGCCTAAGCACCTCACTACCACTTAAGGAATTTTTTTTTTTTTTCCTTAAGTTCTCCACAGATGAGTGGGAGAAGCTGGTGGATCCTTCCTTAAAGGAGGATACTCAACACGGAGCATTTTTGAGAAGTACAGCATTCAAAACTATACTGAGGAGAGCTCAAAAGCTCCAGTACAGTTACTGTACATCAGGGGGAAAATCAGGTCTCCAGGACGTGTCACAGCGTTGCAGGGGAAAGAGGTCAGGTATGTTCTAACCTTTCATGTTATTATTGGCCATTCCAGCTATGAAAAGTCAGTATGGTAATTTAATGGTAAATACTAATTTACTTTTGAATAATTATAAAACAGAATTATTTTTCTTTTTCCTAAAGAATGCTTTTTTTGTTTTGGTTTGGGTTTTTTTAAGTTCATTTTCCCTTTAATTTTTAATCCAAAATAATTTGACTAACCCTAGCAGTAAATATCCATCCTTAAATCAAATCAGACTGGTAAACATTCAAACTATAGTAAAATATAACATGATGAGTGCCCTTCACTCAAAATAAACTAAATATGAGTGTTCTTGGACACTGTAGGACCAGGTCTTCCCCCCCCCAGTCTCTCTGACATTACCAGAAAGAAATTTTCATGGAGTTGCTTCAGGCCCAGCTGAAAATTTGACACAGACAGTATTCCTTTTCAAACTTAGATTCATTCTTTGCTAGAAAAAGGCAAAAACCTGCTAATTCCAAACAGGAACGTGCAACTCCAGAACAACCTGATACAACAACATTCACAACAACATAACAATAATTGACTTACATTACTAACTTTGTTTTACTAAAATTTAAAGATGATTTTAACAGTCAGTCAATAAAGGCTATATTCTATTATATTAATGGAAAGCATATTTTTTTTCAATTATTATTGTAAGAACAGCATTAAGCTAGCATTATTACAACTTATTTTGTCCCCCCTGAACATAGTATTTTGAGCATAGTTTGTGCACTAACATCTTTACAACAGCCAATGTCCCTGGAACAGGTTGAGGATTATCACTAGAAGACTATCATAGAAATAATGAAAGAAAACGGGTGAAAACGTGACCAATTTCTTTTGTAGAAGCGAAATGGAAGGCAGGAAGCCACCTGCATTTACACTGTAGCCACCCCTGTGAAAACAGTGATCGCTGAGTGACCGCTACGCCTAAGTCTCCACTGGACAGTATCCCTTTGATTACACACCATAAATATCATTTACACTGTAGCCACCCCTGTGAAAACAATGATCGCTGACTGACTGGTAAGCCTAAGTCTCCACTGGACAGTAACCCTTTCATTACACACCACAGATCTCCTGAGACAAACTCGTAAGAAACCGTTCACACAAGGGGCAAAAAATTTCAGTTAATAAATAAATATTTATAAGAACAACATGAAATGGCTTTGAAACAAAAATAGCTAAATTCTCAGACAAAAAGGACTTTACACAGGGTGAGAGTAGCACAGGTAGGAACAGAGTTCAATGACTGTTTTGGTCTGGGGTCCTATTTACTTTTCTACTCTTCTCCGTGCTCACTAGAAGCAGTAAAAACCAGATTTTATTAATGCATGTGAATGAAAATATAGAATCTTTGATGATTCTATATTTTAAATATATTTTTAAGCAGATAAAAATTCGAAGCTGCATAAAGGTCTTACTTTAATTTCAGAGGGACCTCTCAGTGGTTCTTGGTCAGAAGACAGCTTTAGGGCAGCTGTTAGTGTTTTGTGAAAATCCATAGTCCTAGACCTTATTTACCTTATTACTGTCAAAATTTTAAATGGTTTTAATATATGTTAAGGAGTCTGGGATTGATTTATTTCAGTAGAGAGGCAGCTGGTGGAAGTAATGTCTTGGTCTACAGCCAAACGGTTTGTTACTGCAATTTAATCCCTTAAATAAAGAAATTCCTGGCTTTTGGTATTCCAAAATCTTAACTTGTTTAAAAAGAAAAAGAAAAAAAAAATCCTCTTTTCCAAAGCAGCTGTTTATCACTTAGGAAAACTAATCTTGAAAACGTCATCATGGAGGAATGCTTCTCTGATACGAGAGCAACTGAAACCAACTTCACTTAGTGTCATATACCAATATTAAAACCGTTATTATCAGGGTGGATCAGCTATTATATTCTAAATATTTCACATAAATGTAAAAAGGGTGAACCTAAACAATCCTAGTGCCATCCTGAGGTCTGTGAAATGCCACAGGAAGTGTTTTACATACTTGGGCTGGCACCATTCATTAAACTCTCTAGCTGTCCACATGAGAGCTGTGAGAGCATCCTTCAAATGCTGTGTGTGTGTTCCTGGGAGCAACCTCTGCAGGTTTTAATGCCAGAAGGGTGTCTGTAGATAGCGGAGGGGAGTAACCACATGGTCAGCATTCCTGTGACTGACAGGAATCCTCCTTCCCTCCCGTGATCCACTCAAAGCAGAAAGGGGGGCATTAACTGATAAATGTATCAGCTTCCTCCTCTCTACCCGGATGGGGAACACCCTTCCCAGTTCTAGAGGGTGAGTGTGTTTGTGCCATTCGCTGGCAGAGGCAAGTTCTGGGTGTATCGTGCCTCTTGCAACACACCTCCTTTGGGTGGTCTCCTGTAGAGGAGTCCATGTCACTCCCTGCCTGACTGCCTCAAGGTGTGGATCAACACAGCCCGGGGTACAGCCAGGCACGTTCCACTGTCCAGTCACTAACAAATCTGACCTTATTTTTATAGAAATGAAGCCTCTTGCGGTGTGGTAGCTTGCCACATCCAGCCATCAGTGCTCTGAAAACCTCGTACGCTTTTGTTTTCCAAGTATGGATTGATAAGTTTGGAATCATTCAGTTTTGGCTGTTAGTTTTAGATGGGTAATTTTGAACTTTAGAGCAAATCTGTCTACGTAGCAGAGTCTTCAAATGGGATCCGCTGTTGGACATGTTACAGCACAAAGCCCAGCCAAAAGCAGCAGCAGAAAATGTGATACTAATGTGTTGGGACAGCTTACCCACACAGGGCCTGCCGACCCCCTGGGACCGGTACCCCCGGGGACACACGCAGCGGTAACTTCCTCGAGTGTTCTCACAGAGCTGGTTGTAGCGGCACTGGTGGGTCCCGTCCTGGCATTCGTCAACGTCTGCAGCCATGAGGCAAGAGGAAGCACTCAGATTTGTCTTGACACTTCTTACAGCTTTAAACTTCTTAATGAATAAGGAACACAATTAAGCCACAAGTGATTTGGCCTGCTAGATAGATGTGGCCTGTGAATGTACACCTTTCTTACCTGCTGTCATCGTTAGGCATTACTCTGTAACAGTTTACAAGTCACAAACTGTGTTTCACAATCTGAAAGCAAATTTTGAGCAGATACACAGATAAAATTTTCAACTGTATTGCATTTACACTTTTTGGGATAATTTTCAAAAGTTTTCTTAGAGGTTTCCAGTTTGATCAGCTACTCTCCAAAGAGCCGTAATCCACCTTCCTGTCATATCCCATTAGAAAAAAAAAAGTAGAAAAAAAAGGAAATCTGGTATTTTATGTGCCATCAGTTATGTTTAAAAGCACCCCTGATAAGTACAAGGTCCTATGATCTCAATTCAGATCTCCTGAGACAAACTCGTAAGAAACCATTCACACAAGGGGCAAAACGTTTCAGTCAATGAACAATTTCTAGACTTCAGCACAGAAGAGATGATGAAGAAAATCTTACTCTTCTTTCTTAAAAAGCAATGGAAAACTGGAAGCAGCAAGGATAAATCTATAATATCAATTACGAAAAAGTTAAATGAGTATGTTCACATAAGGCACGAACTTCTTTTTTTTCATTTAATATGTACAAATTTTGAGATAAAAATTCGAAGCTGCATAAAGGTCTTACTTTAATTTCAGAGGGACCTCTCAGTGGTTCTTGGTCAGAAGACAGCTTTAGGGCAGCTGTTAGTGTTTTGTGAAAATCCATAGTCCTAGACCTTATTTACCTTATTACTGTCAAAATTTTAAATGGTTTTAATATATGTTAAGGAGTCTGGGATTGATTTATTTCAGTAGAGAGGCAGCTGGTGGAAGTAATGTCTTGGTCTACAGCCAAACGGTTTGTTACTGCAATTTAATCCCTTAAATAAAGAAATTCCTGGCTTTTGGTATTCCAAAATCTTAACTTGTTTAAAAAGAAAAAGAAAAAAAAAATCCTCTTTTCCAAAGCAGCTGTTTATCACTTAGGAAAACTAATCTTGAAAACGTCATCATGGAGGAATGCTTCTCTGATACGAGAGCAACTGAAACCAACTTCACTTAGTGTCATATACCAATATTCATAAACCGTTATTATCAGGGTGGATCAGCTCTTATATTCTAAATATTTCACGTAAATATAAAAAAGGTGAACCTAAATGATCCTAGTGCCATCCTGAGGTCTGTGAAATGCCACAGGAAGTGTTTTACATACTTGGGCTGGCACCATTCATTAAACTCTCTAGCTGTCCACATGAGAGCTGTGAGAGCATCCTTCAAATGCTGTGTGTGTGTTCCTGGGAGCAACCTCTGCAGGTTTTAATGCCAGAAGGGTGTCTGTAGATAGTGGAGGGGAGTAACCACATGGTCAGCATTCCTGTGACTGACAGGAATCCTCCTTCCCTCCCGTGATCCACCCAAAGCAGAAAGGGGGGCATTAACTGATAAATGTATCAGCTTCCTCCTCTCTACCCAGATGGGGAACACCCTTCCCAGTTCTAGAGGGTGAGTGTGTTTGTGCCATTCGCTGGCAGAGGCAAGTTCTGGGTGTATCGTGCCTCTTGCAACACACCTCCTTTGGGTGGTCTCCTTTAGAGGAGTCCATGTCACTCCCTGCCTGACTGCCTTAAGGTGTGGATCAGCACAGCCCGGGGTACAGCCAGGCACGTTCCACTGTCCAGTCACTAACAAATCTGACCTTATTTTTATAGAAATGAAGCCTCTTGCGGTGTGGTAGCTTGCCACATCCAGCCATCAGTGCTCTGAAAACCTCGTACGCTTTTGTTTTCCAAGTATGGATTGATAAGTTTGGAATCATTCAGTTTTGGCTGTTAGTTTTAGATGGGTAATTTTGAACTTCAGAGCAAATCTGTCTACGTAGCAGAGTCTTCAAATGGGATCCGCTGTTGGACATGTTACAGCACAAAGCCCAGCCAAAAGCAGCAGCAGAAAATGTGATACTAATGCGATGGGAGAGCTTACCCACACAGGGCCTGCCGACCCCCTGGGACCGGTACCCCCGGGGACACACACAGCGGTAACTTCCTCGAGTGTTCTCACAGAGCTGGTTGTAGCGGCACTGGTGGGTCCCGTCCTGGCATTCGTCAACGTCTGCAGCCATGAGGCAAGAGGAAGCACTCAGATTTGTCTTGACACTTCTTACAGCTTTAAACTTCTTAATGAATAAGGAACACAATTAAGCCACAAGTGATTTGGCCTGCTAGATAGATGTGGCCTGTGAATGTACACCTTTCTTACCTGCTGTCATCGTTAGGCATTACTCTGTAACAGTTTACAAGTCACAAACTGTGCTTCACAATCTGAAAGCAAATTTTGAGCAGATACACAGATAAAATTTTCAACTGTATTGCATTTACACTTTTTTGGATAATTTTCAAAAGTTTTCTTAGAGGTTTCCAGTTTGATCAGCTACTCTCCAAAGAGCCGTAATCCACCTTCCTGTCATATCCCATTAGAAAAAAAAAAGTAGAAAAAAAAGGAAATCTGGTATTTTATGTGCCATCAGTTATGTTTAAAAGCACCCCTGATAAGTACAAGGTCCTATGATCTCAATTCAGATCTCCTGAGACAAACTCGTAAGAAACCATTCACACAAGGGGCAAAACGTTTCAGTCAATGAACAATTTCTAGACTTCAGCACAGAAGAGATGATGAAGAAAATCTTACTCTTCTTTCTTAAAAAGCAATGGAAAACTGGAAGCAGCAAGGATAAATCTATTCTCTAATATCAATTACAAATAACTTAAATGTGTATGTTCACATAAGGCACCAACTTTTTTCATTTAATACGTACAAATTTTGGTAACTGGAGATGGACTGTCTCCAAGATTATTTTTTTTAAAAAATTCATCATTGTTCCTGTGTTTACCATCATCATACAGTACATTAACACTTCTACTCACCAATACAAGTTCCATTTTCTGCTTTGGTCATTCCGTTGGGACACAGATCAATGCACTTATAGCCACCACGGGTGTTTTTGCAGAGTTGGTCAGGCCTGCATACATTCTGCCTGCACTCATTCACATCTTATTTTAAAAAAGAAAAAAAAAAAGGCAAGAATGGCAATGAATTTGCCTCCTTATACTCAATTCCATACTTGGGCTGGCACCATTCATTAAACTCTCTAGCTGTCCACATGAGAGCTGCCTAAAGAGCAGAATAATCCAGCTGTAATTACACTGCGTACGTGCATTTGAATGCATTTCATGCACCTTTATCAGTCAGCCCAAGTCCCACGAGAGCATCCTTCAAATGCTGTGTGTGTGTTCCTGGGAGCAACCTCTGCAGGTTTTAATGCCAGAAGGGTGTCTGTAGATAGTGGAGGGGAGTAACCACATGGTCAGCATTCCTGTGACTGACAGGAATCCTCCTTCCCTCCCGTGATCCACCCAAAGCAGAAAGGGGGGCATTAACTGATAAATGTATCAGCTTCCTCCTCTCTACCCAGATGGGGAACACCCTTCCCAGTTCTAGAGGGTGAGTGTGTTTGTGCCATTCGCTGGCAGAGGCAAGTTCTGGGTGTATCGTGCCTCTTGCAACACACCTCCTTTGGGTGGTCTCCTTTAGAGGAGTCCATGTCACTCCCTGCCTGACTGCCTTAAGGTGTGGATCAGCACAGCCCGGGGTACAGCCAGGCACGTTTCACTGTCCAGTCACTAACAAATCTGACCTTATTTTTATAGAAATGAAGCCTCTTGTGGTGTGGTAGCTTGCCACATCCAGCCATCAGTGCTCTGAAAACCTCGTACGCTTTTGTTTTCCAAGTATGGATTGATAAGTTTGGAATCATTCAGTTTTGGCTGTTAGTTTTAGATGGGTAATTTTGAACTTCAGAGCAAATCTGTCTACGTAGCAGAGTCTTCAAATGGGATCCGCTGTTGGACATGTTACAGCACAAAGCCCAGCCAAAAGCAGCAGCAGAAAATGTGATACTAATGTGTTGGGACAGCTTACCCACACAGGGCCTGCCGACCCCCTGGGACCGGTACCCCCGGGGACACACACAGCGGTAACTTCCTCGAGTGTTCTCACAGAGCTGGTTGTAGCGGCACTGGTGGGTCCCGTCCTGGCATTCGTCAACGTCTGCAGCCATGAGGCAAGAGGAAGCACTCAGATTTGTCTTGACACTTCTTACAGCTTTAAACTTCTTAATGAATAAGGAACACAATTAAGCCACAAGTGATTTGGCCTGCTAGATAGATGTGGCCTGTGAATGTACACCTTTCTTACCTGCTGTCATCGTTAGGCATTACTCTGTAACAGTTTACAAGTCACAAACTGTGCTTCACAATCTGAAAGCAAATTTTGAGCAGATACACAGATAAAATTTTCAACTGTATTGCATTTACACTTTTTGGGATAATTTTCAAAAGTTTTCTTAGAGGTTTCCAGTTTGATCAGCTACTCTCCAAAGAGCCGTAATCCACCTTCCTGTCATATCCCATTAGAAAAAAAAAAGTAGAAAAAAAAGGAAATCTGGTATTTTATGTGACATCAGTTATGTTTAAAAGCACCCCTGATAAGTACAAGGTCCTATGATCTCAATTCAGATCTCCTGAGACAAACTCGTAAGAAACCATTCACACAAGGGGCAAAACGTTTCAGTCAATGAACAATTTCTAGACTTCAGCACAGAAGAGATGATGAGGAAAATCTTACTCTTCTTTCTTAAAAAGCAATGGAAAACTGGAAGCAGCAAGGATAAATCTATAATATCAATTACGAAAAAGTTAAATGAGTATGTTCACATAAGGCACGAACTTCTTTTTTTTCATTTAATATGTACAAATTTTGATAACTGGAGATGGACTGTCTCCAAGATTATTTATTTTTTTTTAAATTCATCATTGTTCCTGTGTTTACCATCATCATACAGTACATTAACACTTCTACTCACCAATGCAAGTTCCATTTTCTGCTTTGGTCATTCCGTTGGGACACAGATCAATGCACTTATAGCCACCACGGGTGTTTTTGCAGAGTTGGTCAGGCCTGCATACATTCTGCCTGCACTCATTCACATCTTATTTTTAAAAAGAAAAAAAAAGGCAAGAATGGCAATGAATTTGCCTCCTTATGCTCAATTCCTAAAGAGCAGAATAATCCAGCTGTAATTACACTGCGTACGTGCATTTGAATGCATTTCATGCACCTTTATCAGTCAGCCCAAGTCCCACTTCCTCTGGGTTTTACAAACAAATTCAGAAATAGATACTAAGGGTCTCATCCACAGCAGGATTGTCATTCTTAAACATTCCCAGTAACAAATAAAGTAACCAATAAATGTTGAACTGTGTCCATTGGAAAGAGGGAATGAACGTTCAAAAATGTATTCATACCTATGCATTTTCTGCCCTTTAACTGGTATCCTGGATCACAACCACAGTGGAAACTTCCTATGGTGTTGAAGCAACGCTGATGGCAGGAGTTGGACTCTTGACACTCATTAACATCTGTTGAACAATACAAATCCTTGATACAACAGCTGTGAATGACCTTGGCATTTACCTGAAAGTGTTGTGGTTGAGGGAACGTTCTTGACTGTGCTTTGAGCTGGAGTTGTTACACTATTGAGGTACGTTCAGAAGCATTGACTTCTTTCAGTTCTTTGTAAAAGAAAATTCACTCGAGACACAAAAGCAAGAATGTGAGGTTATTCCTTGATGGGATTTAAAATGTATTTCTAAAGATGGAGAAAGCAAAAGGTTTAAAAAAAAAACCAAACAAGTCCCCCAATCTTAATGATGAAAATTTATAGACATCTTAGTTGGAGATGCATCTTTTAAAAAGTTACCTTCAACTGTGTCAAAGAGAGAGAGCATTTCCAGTTCATGAAAGCTAACACTGAAACCCACAGCCCTCTCCATACCTTGGCAGCTGTATCCATCAGCTGTTCTCCGAAAGCCGTTCCCACACCTGACCACGCAGCGGTAGGAGCCGATGATGTTTTCACAGTCTTGGCCAGCGTGGCAGGTATGTCCTCCTAATGCACACTCATCAATATCTGTAATTAAAAACAAGCTGTAAACCTCACAATGTCACAGTGAAACACAGCATGATCAACTACAAAATACTTGTCTGCAAATATATTTAGGTATGAAATAATTGGAATAGCACCAATAAATTATATTCTTTGAATGACAGACAGAACATTTCCCTAGTGATTCAGGTGCCACGGGGCTTTTTGTGACCAGCCTGTCCATGGCAACACGTATCCTACCCTGGCACGTCCTGCCATCTGCAGAGATGGTGAGGCCTTTGGGGCAGGAGCAGTAGTAGGACCCCACGCTGTTGTGACAGGTGTGGGAACAAGGATTTCTCACCGCACATTCGTCTTCATCTGCAACAAGGAAACGTTTTAAAAACCAGTGAGACTTCACAAGAAACTACACCAAACACACCCTGCACAAGAGGTATGTTACAATAGAATAGATTGATTTCAGCATTAGACTTAAAACTTCCTAGATAAACGTGCAAAGATTACTGCATTTTCCATATTAAAGGTGTAGAACCCATATTACAGACAATACTGCAAGGGAGAAATTGTTTTAGCAACCTTATTTTCAATTTTCCTAGTTTTAAACTTTTTTGATGGTGTAGTGTATCTTGTTTAATTTCCTTAATGTATAAACTTTCAAGAGGCAATGAAATAAATCCACAAAAGTATATAAAACAATTCTCCCTAAAAGAGAATGTGACTCAGTCATCTAGAGGAGACAGCTAAAATGCTCACAGCCTCCTCTTCACCTCCCTCCCCCAAGCAGAAACAGTCTGGGGTTCAGTGGGCTGTTGTCCACGTTGCCAACGCTCGTCTTGCCCTCCACACAGATCAAGCAATGCCTTGTTTTGTGTCCCCTGATGGATCTGAGGTACCGAGGAAAAGCTCTCTGGGCACTAGGTATATTCTAGATGAGGGCAGAAGTGAGGTCTTCATCATCTGCCTTTGGATCCACACCCTTGTATCAATGGTAACTTACACTTTCTGAAGCATGTACTGTATGCCTTGAAACCCTAAATAAAGGTGTAGATTCTGGTGGTTGAATACTGCATCCAGCTCTGGGGCTCCCAGCACAAGAGAGACATGGACCTCTTAGAGCAGGTCCGGAGGAGACCACAAAAATGGTCAGAGGGCTGGTACACCTCTGCTATAGAGAAAGGTTGAGAGAGTTGGGGTTGTCTGGCCTGGGGAAGAGACGGCTCTGAGGAGACCTTAGAGTGGGCTTTCAGTACACAAAAAGTGCTTGTAAGAAAGATGGAGAGATTTTTTTACCAGGGCTGAAGGGCCAGGATAAGGGGTAACAGTTTTAAAGTAAAAGGACGTAGATTTACACTGGAAATAAAGAATAAATTTTTTACAATGAGGGTGGTCAGACACCAGAACAGTTGCCCACAGAAGTTGTGGGTGTCCTGGAAATGTTCAAGGCCAGGCTGGATGAGGCTTTGAGCAACCTGATCTAGTGGAAAGTCTCCCTGCCCAGGGCAGGGGAGGTAGAACAGGATGAGCCTTAAAGGTCCTTTCCAACCCAAACCATGTCCATGATTACAGACTACACTTGGCACATCATTACCTGAACAGTAAGGCCCAGATGAGTCCAAACCAAACCCAGCAGGACACTGATTGCTACGATCTCCTGTGGGGTAAAGGAAGCAGATGTTACGTGTGGATGAAAATATGGTCAATTTATTACTTTTTAAAAAATCTTTAACATTAAGAATTGCAGCCCAGCTCGTTATAAAAGATTTATTATACTTGGAACACTAAAATAGAAACTTTTAAAATCCAGACGTAAGTGGTTTTTGTACTTGGGCACTAGAAGTCAGTAGTACATGGGTTTCGCCGGTTTGAAAGACGTTAAACAGGCGTGCAGAGGGACTGCAAGTTCTGTCCCAGCCTGAGACATCCTGCAAGGTTCCTCCATAAAGTTTTCATTATTAAAAGAATAAAGACCATTCAGTTTCACTTCATGTAAAAGGAGAGAAATAAACCCCAAACACAAGACCATGTCATAGATTGTAGGAAGTCACTGTAGAAGAACACAAGTGCGTATTACGAATCCTAATGGAAACCTCTGGTAGAGACTGCTCAAAGACCACTGCTTAAAAAAGCACCACACTAATTGTGGGAGGAAATAAATGCAAGTTCAGTAAAGGCTTGGCCAGATTTATGCAGAGGCATAACTAGATCTGGAGACCTCCTTTTACCAGGCCTCCTTTTAAAACGGAAAATAAAAATCTTACTTGGTTTTCAAATGCACAGTGAGTTCCTAGTCTGGTCATTGGGAAAAGCATTCTTTGACTTCATTTAGAATATGACTATTGAAAAGCAAGACTGAGATAGACAATCCTACTGTTTCATTTCCTTTCAAGCCTGAGTTATTTCATTCGAAAGATGATGTTCAACCTTACTGTGTAAAAAAAGCCCAAATAGTATTTAAAAAGACACCTGGACTTCCTGCTAACCAATTAAGACTTCTCAAAGGAAAACCTGCTTATACAAATACATACCCTATTCCTTAAATCACTTGGGCAAAGGGTCAACGAAAGCCAGCAGTTAGTAATGCTAAGAGACAGCACAACAGCTGGTGGAGCTACGAGCTTGTCACCTCTGAGTCAGGACTCACCAGCTTTACAGACCGTACACAAGCACGTGTCTACACAGTGCTGCATAACTCTGCATCATTCATATCTCCCTTAAAAAAATACATCCATAAAGTACTAGTAAAGTTTTCAATCTGCAGCTCAGCACCATATTTTCCATATATGCTAAATAATTCTAGAGAAGTTCAACCTGAGGAATGACATTCTACCCACTTCAGTGCTGAATTTTGCATGTTCTTCCACCTCTGTAGCCTCCTGACTACCTTACTTACATTTACATGGGTTTTGCTGTGAGAAGAAAATATACAGTCCTTTTTCCTAATAGCTATGTAAAAACAAATCCAAAAAACCCACCAGCACTTGACCCCACATAAAAACCAGAGTCATTTCAGTTTTAGAGTCTGAAAGGTAAATTCAAGGAAACAGAGAAATACTTTAGGTTGACTGTCTGAAGCTACTGGTGATGCTTTTAGCCGTGTCAGCAAATGCAGACGTACAACATCAGTGAGAACTACAGGTGAAGAATAAACTTGCACAAACTGCAACAGCTTTTACAATGTAGTCTGTGGGCATTTAACAAGACATGTGTGTCCCAGGATCTAAGTGACCTAAATTTAACAGCTTTTTCAAGGCCATACGGCTTTATGAGAATATAGGCAATGGATTCTAGGAAGATAGGACCAATACCTTTTGCAATGGAAGCGTAGATTTTAAAATCCACAGTTTCTTCCAGTGGGTTGTACTCTGTTGTAATAGAGGAAGCGTGGAGCGTTTCCACCAGGAAAGGCATTTTTCCTTTAGTGTAATCATAGGAGATAGTGTGGTTCCATGTATAGGGAACACTGACTCCATCCACAGTGAAGAGACGAGTGGAGTGGGCATACAGTTGCCCAGGGCCAGTTTGAATATAATCTTCTGTGTAATCCTGAAACAACAAGATTCCAGCATCAGCCACTGAGTACAGCCAACACCACTGTGGGTTTAGGATTTTAAAGTGGTATGAGCTGTATTCTGAGAAAGGTTTTTTCACTTAACAGCTGAACAAGATGTATTT
>NW_015090776.1:1875504-1885634 GCF_001431845.1 Calidris pugnax | reverse complement strand
TGAGAGCATCCTTCAAATGCTGTGTGTGTGTTTGTGGGAGAAACCTCTGCAGGTTTGAATGCCAGAAGGGTGTCTGTAGATAGCGGAGGGGAGTAACCACATGGTCAGCATTCCTGTGACTGACAGGAATCCTCCTTCCCTCCCGTGATCCACTCAAAGCAGAAAGGGGGGCATTAACTGATAAATGTATCAGCTTCCTCCTCTCTACCCGGATGGGGAACACCCTTCCCAGTTCTAGAGGGTGAGTGTGTTTGTGCCATTCGCTGGCAGAGGCAAGTTCTGGGTGTATCGTGCCTCTTGCAACACACCTCCTTTGGGTGGTCTCCTTTAGAGGAGTCCATGTCACTCCCTGCCTGACTGCCTTAAGGTGTGGATCAGCACAGCCCGGGGTACAGCCAGGCACGTTTCACTGTCCAGTCACTAACAAATCTGACCTTATTTTTATAGAAATGAAGCCTCTTGTGGTGTGGTAGCTTGCCACATCCAGCCATCAGTGCTCTGAAAACCTCGTACGCTTTTGTTTTCCAAGTATGGATTGATAAGTTTGGAATCATTCAGTTTTGGCTGTTAGTTTTAGATGGGTAATTTTGAACTTCAGAGCAAATCTGTCTACGTAGCAGAGTCTTCAAATGGGATCCGCTGTTGGACATGTTACAGCACAAAGCCCAGCCAAAAGCAGCAGCAGAAAATGTGATACTAATGTGTTGGGACAGCTTACCCACACAGGGCCTGCCGACCCCCTGGGACCGGTACCCCCGGGGACACACACAGCGGTAACTTCCTCGAGTGTTCTCACAGAGCTGGTTGTAGCGGCACTGGTGGGTCCCGTCCTGGCATTCGTCAACGTCTGCAGCCATGAGGCAAGAGGAAGCACTCAGATTTGTCTTGACACTTCTTACAGCTTTAAACTTCTTAATGAATAAGGAACACAATTAAGCCACAAGTGATTTGGCCTGCTAGATAGATGTGGCCTGTGAATGTACACCTTTCTTACCTGCTGTCATCGTTAGGCATTACTCTGTAACAGTTTACAAGTCACAAACTGTGCTTCACAATCTGAAAGCAAATTTTGAGCAGATACACAGATAAAATTTTCAACTGTATTGCATTTACACTTTTTGGGATAATTTTCAAAAGTTTTCTTAGAGGTTTCCAGTTTGATCAGCTACTCTCCAAAGAGCCGTAATCCACCTTCCTGTCATATCCCATTAGAAAAAAAAAAGTAGAAAAAAAAGGAAATCTGGTATTTTATGTGCCATCAGTTATGTTTAAAAGCACCCCTGATAAGTACAAGGTCCTATGATCTCAATTCAGATCTCCTGAGACAAACTCGTAAGAAACCATTCACACAAGGGGCAAAACGTTTCAGTCAATGAACAATTTCTAGACTTCAGCACAGAAGAGATGATGAAGAAAATCTTACTCTTCTTTCTTAAAAAGCAATGGAAAACTGGAAGCAGCAAGGATAAATCTATAATATCAATTACGAAAAAGTTAAATGAGTATGTTCACATAAGGCACGAACTTCTTTTTTTTCATTTAATATGTACAAATTTTGATAACTGGAGATGGACTGTCTCCAAGATTATTTATTTTTTTTTAAATTCATCATTGTTCCTGTGTTTACCATCATCATACAGTACATTAACACTTCTACTCACCAATACAAGTTCCATTTTCTGCTTTGGTCATTCCGTTGGGACACAGATCAATGCACTTATAGCCACCACGGGTGTTTTTGCAGAGTTGGTCAGGCCTGCATACATTCTGCCTGCACTCATTCACATCTTATTTTAAAAAAGAAAAAAAAAAAGGCAAGAATGGCAATGAATTTGCCTCCTTATACTCAATTCCTAAAGAGCAGAATAATCCAGCTGTAATTATACTGCATATGTGCATTTGAATGCATTTCATGCATGTTTTTCAGTCAGCCCAAGTACCATTTCCTCTGGGTTTTACAAACAAATTCAGAAATAGATACTAAGGGTCTCATCCACAGCAGGATTGTCATTCTTAAACATTCCCAGTAACAAATAAAGTAACCAATAAATGTTGAACTGTGTCCATTGGAAAGAGGGAATGAACGTTCAAAAATGTATTCATACCTATGCATTTTCTGCCCTTTAACTGGTATCCTGGATCACAACCACAGTGGAAACTTCCTATGGTGTTGAAGCAACGCTGATGGCAGGAGTTGGACTCTTGACACTCATTAACATCTGTTGAACAATACAAATCCTTGATACAACAGCTGTGAATGACCTTGGCATTTACCTGAAAGTGTTGTGGTTGAGGGAACGTTCTTGACTGTGCTTTGAGCTGGAGTTGTTACACTATTGAGGTACGTTCAGAAGCATTGACTTCTTTCAGTTCTTTGTAAAAGAAAATTCACTCGAGACACAAAAGCAAGAATGTGAGGTTATTCCTTGATGGGATTTAAAATGTATTTCTAAAGATGGAGAAAGCAAAAGGTTTAAAAAAAAAACCAAACAAGTCCCCCAATCTTAATGATGAAAATTTATAGACATCTTAGTTGGAGATGCATCTTTTAAAAAGTTACCTTCAACTGTGTCAAAGAGAGAGAGCATTTCCAGTTCATGAAAGCTAACACTGAAACCCACAGCCCTCTCCATACCTTGGCAGCTGTATCCATCAGCTGTTCTCCGAAAGCCGTTCCCACACCTGACCACGCAGCGGTAGGAGCCGATGATGTTTTCACAGTCTTGGCCAGCGTGGCAGGTATGTCCTCCTAATGCACACTCATCAATATCTGTAATTAAAAACAAGCTGTAAACCTCACTATGTCACAGTGAAACACAGCATGATCAACTACAAAATACTTGTCTGCAAATATATTTAGGTATGAAATAATTGGAATAGCACCAATAAATTATATTCTTTGAATGACAGACAGAACATTTCCCTAGTGATTCAGGTGCCACGGGGCTTTTTGTGACCAGCCTGTCCATGGCAACACGTATCCTACCCTGGCACGTCCTGCCATCTGCAGAGATGGTGAGGCCTTTGGGGCAGGAGCAGTAGTAGGACCCCACGCTGTTGTGACAGGTGTGGGAACAAGGATTTCTCACCGCACATTCGTCTTCATCTGCAACAAGGAAACGTTTTAAAAACCAGTGAGACTTCACAAGAAACTACACCAAACACACCCTGCACAAGAGGTATGTTACAATAGAATAGATTGATTTCAGCATTAGACTTAAAACTTCCTAGATAAACGTGCAAAGATTACTGCATTTTCCATATTAAAGGTGTAGAACCCATATTACAGACAATACTGCAAGGGAGAAATTGTTTTAGCAACCTTATTTTCAATTTTCCTAGTTTTAAACTTTTTTGATGGTGTAGTGTATCTTGTTTAATTTCCTTAATGTATAAACTTTCAAGAGGCAATGAAATAAATCCACAAAAGTATATAAAACAATTCTCCCTAAAAGAGAATGTGACTCAGTCATCTAGAGGAGACAGCTAAAATGCTCACAGCCTCCTCTTCACCTCCCTCCCCCAAGCAGAAACAGTCTGGGGTTCAGTGGGCTGTTGTCCACGTTGCCAACGCTCGTCTTGCCCTCCACACAGATCAAGCAATGCCTTGTTTTGTGTCCCCTGATGGATCTGAGGTACCGATGAAAAGCTCTCTGGGCACTAGGTATATTCTAGATGAGGGCAGAAGTGAAGTCTTCATCATCTGCCTTTGGATCCACACCCTTGTATCAATGGTAACTTACACTTTCTGAAGCATGTACTGTATGCCTTGAAACCCTAAATAAAGGTGTAGATTCTGGTGGTTGAATACTGCATCCAGCTCTGGGGCTCCCAGCACAAGAGAGACATGGACCTCTTAGAGCAGGTCCGGAGGAGACCACAAAAATGGTCAGAGGGCTGGTACACCTCTGCTATAGAGAAAGGTTGAGAGAGTTGGGGTTGTCTGGCCTGGGGAAGAGACGGCTCTGAGGAGACCTTAGAGTGGGCTTTCAGTACACAAAAAGTGCTTGTAAGAAAGATGGAGAGATTTTTTTACCAGGGCTGAAGGGCCAGGATAAGGGGTAACAGTTTTAAAGTAAAAGGACGTAGATTTACACTGGAAATAAAGAATAAATTTTTTACAATGAGGGTGGTCAGACACCAGAACAGTTGCCCACAGAAGTTGTGGGTGTCCTGGAAATGTTCAAGGCCAGGCTGGATGAGGCTTTGAGCAACCTGATCTAGTGGAAAGTCTCCCTGCCCAGGGCAGGGGAGGTAGAACAGGATGAGCCTTAAAGGTCCTTTCCAACCCAAACCATGTCCATGATTACAGACTACACTTGGCACATCATTACCTGAACAGTAAGGCCCAGATGAGTCCAAACCAAACCCAGCAGGACACTGATTGCTACGATCTCCTGTGGGGTAAAGGAAGCAGATGTTACGTGTGGATGAAAATATGGTCAATTTATTACTTTTTAAAAAATCTTTAACATTAAGAATTGCAGCCCAGCTCGTTATAAAAGATTTATTATACTTGGAACACTAAAATAGAAACTTTTAAAATCCAGACGTAAGTGGTTTTTGTACTTGGGCACTAGAAGTCAGTAGTACATGGGTTTCGCCGGTTTGAAAGACGTTAAACAGGCGTGCAGAGGGACTGCAAGTTCTGTCCCAGCCTGAGACATCCTGCAAGGTTCCTCCATAAAGTTTTCATTATTAAAAGAATAAAGACCATTCAGTTTCACTTCATGTAAAAGGAGAGAAATAAACCCCAAACACAAGACCATGTCATAGATTGTAGGAAGTCACTGTAGAAGAACACAAGTGCGTATTATGAATCCTAATGGAAACCTCTGGTAGAGACTGCTCAAAGACCACTGCTTAAAAAAGCACCACACTAATTGTGGGAGGAAATAAATGCAAGTTCAGTAAAGGCTTGGCCAGATTTATGCAGAGGCATAACTAGATCTGGAGACCTCCTTTTACCAGGCCTCCTTTTAAAACGGAAAATAAAAATCTTACTTGGTTTTCAAATGCACAGTGATGAGGCATAACTAGATCTGGAGACCTCCTTTATACCAGGCCTTTTAAAACGGAAAATAGAAATCTTACTTAGTTTTCAAATGCACAATGGGTTCCTAGTCTGGTCATTGGGAAAAGCATTCTTTGACTTCATCTAGAATATGACTATTGAAAAGCAAGACTGAGATAGGCAATCCTACTGTTTCATTTCCTTTCAAGCCTGAGTTATTTCATTCGAAAGATGATGTTCAACCTTACTGTGTAAAAAAAGCCCAAATAGTATTTAAAAAGACACCTGGACTTCCTGCTAACCAATTAAGACTTCTCAAAGGAAAACCTGCTTATACAAATACATACCCTATTCCTTAAATCACTTGGGCAAAGGGTCAACGAAAGCCAGCAGTTAGTAATGCTGAGAGACAGCACAACAGCTGGTGGAGCTACGAGCTTGTCACCTCTGAGTCAGGACTCACCAGCTTTACAGACCGTACACAAGCACGTGTCTACACAGTGCTGCATAACTCTGCATCATTCATATCTCCCTTAAAAAAATACATCCATAAAGTACTAGTAAAGTTTTCAATCTGCAGCTCAGCACCATATTTTCCATATATGCTAAATAATTCTAGAGAAGTTCAACCTGAGGAATGACATTCTACCCACTTCAGTGCTGAATTTTGCATGTTCTTCCACCTCTGTAGCCTCCTGACTACCTTACTTACATTTACATGGGTTTTGCTATGAGAAGAAAATATACAGTCCTTTTTCCTAATAGCTTTGTAAAAACAAACAAAACCAAAAAACCCACCAGCACTTGACCCCACATAAAAACCAGAGTCATTTCAGTTTTAGAGTCTGAAAGGTAAATTCAAGGAAACAGAGAAATACTTTAGGTTGACTGTCTGAAGCTACTGGTGATGCTTTTAGCCGTGTCAGCAAATGCAGACGTACAACATCAGTGAGAACTACAGGTGAAGAATAAACTTGCACAAACTGCAACAGCTTTTACAATGTAGTCTGTGGGCATTTAACAAGACGTGTGTGTCCCAGGATCTAAGTGACCTAAAATTAACAGCTTTTTCAAGGCCATACGGCTTTATGAGAATATAGGCAATGGATTCTAGGAAGATAGGATATTATTTTTCCATCATTTTATTTTTGTGAAAGACTGGACCAATACCTTTTGCAATGGAAGCGTAGATTTTAAAATCCACAGTTTCTTCCAGTGGGTTGTACTCTGTTGTAATAGAGGAAGCGTGGAGCGTTTCCACCAGGAAAGGCATTTTTCCTTTAGTGTAATCATAGGAGATAGTGTGGTTCCATGTGTAGGGAACACTGACTCCATCCACAGTGAAGAGACGAGTGGAGTGGGCATACAGTTGCCCAGGGCCAGTTTGAATATAATCTTCTGTGTAATCCTGAAACAACAAGATTCCAGCATCAGCCACTGAGTACAGCCAACACCACTGTGGGTTAATCTTCTGTGTAATCCTGAAACAACAAGAATCAAGCACCAGCCACTGAGTACCAACACCACTGTGGGCTTAGGATTTTAAAGTGGTATGAGCTGTATTCTGAGAAAGGTTTTTTCACAGCTGAACAAGTTGTATTTCACAAAACACATGCCTTTTTTTACTTTTAACTGTTGAATCTTAACAGCATCTGGTTTCTTTCTTTAAATAAGGAACAGGCTGTGGTACTGGGGATCCTGATGACGGGGGATATAGTAGAGCATTTCCAAATAAACCTGATAATTATCTTATTATTCAATAACAATATTTTGAGGTCTGAATATTTTTGAATTAAGTCAGATGCTGACAACAGGTGCTAAGTAAACAATCTGTTTGCCATAATAGATAACTCCACAAGGCAAAGGTTTGATGTTATAGCAAAGAAAGGAGCACATCATTAGCAGCATCATGACGTAAAATACCCTATGGTGTAATTTGATTCAAAATTTGTTGATCCTGTGTCTTTGCAACTTTATCAGTAGCAATGTTTCTGTCAGGCTACATGCAATTATAACTGCAAACAAATCAGCAGGAATGTTCAGAAATTTCTGCAAGGTGCCACGGCATAAAAGAGATGGTGTCATCCTCAGGGAAACCAAAGAGTTAAACAGGCTCAAGATGCGCCTTTATAGCTCTATTGGAAGCAACACCTGACATGCCTGGCTGTGATAATTAGCCCCAGAGACACTTTTCAATGCTACTTTCTAACATCCAAAACCCTTGAGTGACCAGCACTACCTTCCTAACAACAACTTTTTGTTTTCAAAGGCAATGTTAGCATCTATCAAGTAAACCAGGCACAAAATAAGTTACATACAAGAAAAAAGCTTTCAGGACGTAGTGTCTACTGCTTTCCTATGGATGAGAGAGGAAGTATATATCGATGAGGAGAAGAGAGTGGTACCTTGAGCAGCCTTACCTTCATGTTAACATCAGCTGCTGACTGGAGCTGCAGCACGTGGCCACTCACCACGACATCCAGCAGCAAGGCTCCCTCTGAGTCCAAGCCCCGGGCAACGTGAGTCATGCGTAGAATCTCACCTATGAATTATGAGCACATGGATTTATAAAACATGCTAACCACAGACTCACGTTGGCCACACAGTATCTGAATTGAGATTGACCAGTTGGTCTATACTCGTATTTTTATAAGGCATACCATGCCTATAATATAGAATCATAGAATCATAGAATTTCCCAGGCCAGAAGGGACCTCCAAAGGTCATCTAGTCCGACCCCCCCGCAGTCAGCAGGGACACCCCCAACTAGACCAGGCTGCCCAGGGCCTCATCGAGCCTCTCCTTGAATATCTCCAGGGAAGGGGCCTCAACCACCTCCCTGGGCAACCTGTTCCAGTGCTCCACCACCCTCACAGTGAAGAACCCCCTTCTAATCTCCAATCTAAATCTGTTCCCCTCCAGCTTAAAGCCATTTCCCCTCGTCCTGTCACTGCAGGCCTTTCTAAACAGGCTCTCCCCAGCCTTCCTGTAGGCTCCCTTCAGGTACTGGAAGGCTGCTATTAGGTCTCCCCGGAGCCTCCTCTTCTCCAGGCTGAACAACCCCAGCTCCCTCAGCCTGTCCTCGTAGCAGAGGTGCTCCATCCCCCTGATCATCCTTGTGGCCCTCCTCTGGACCCTCTCCATCAGGTCCATGTCCTTCTTATATTGAGGGCTCCAGACCTGCACACAATACTCCAGGTGAGGTCTCACCAGAGCAGAGTAAATTGGCAGAATCACCTCTCTGGACCTGCTGGCAACGCAGCTTTTGATGCAGCCCAGGATGGGATTGGCCTTCTGGGCTGCAGCTGCCCACTGCCTGCTCATGTCCAGCTTCTCATCCACCAGCACCCCCAAGTCCCTTTCCTCAGGGCTGCTTTCCAATACCTCACCCCCCAGTTTGTATTGGTGGCGAGGATTGTTCCGGCCCAGGTGCAGAACCTTGCATTTGCTCTTGTTGAACCTCATGAGGTTCACCTGGCCCCACCTCTCCAGCCTGTCCAGGTCCTTTTGGATGACATCCCATCCCTCTGGTGTATCGACAACACCACACAGCTTGGTGTCGTCCGCAAACTTGCTTTGAGACATTGCATGTCTCAAATTACAGCTCTAAAAGCTGTATTTAAGCCTCAAAAAGCCATAGTCATTAAGAAAATATTGGCATAAGCGCAAGACTGAAAATTCAGCCGCAGTTATGTGCTATTTTTTTTAGGAAATGCAGTATTTATCAAGCTTATCGGCAACCGCAGGAGATGGTGTGTCACGGGGAGCTAACCAGTTGCAAACTCCACTTGAGTTTCTCTCTTGAAGACGGCATCCGTGAGCGTAAACCCGTTCATTGCTTCTCCAATTTCTTTTGCAGTTGTCCAGTAAACAGGGCTCAGTATAGAAACAAGCTTTCTCTTTTTTTACTTTTAACTGTTGAATCTTAACAGCATCTGGTTTCTTTCTTTAAATAAGGAACAGGCTGTGGTACTGGGGATCCTGATGACGGGGGATATAGTAGAGCATTTCCAAATAAACCTGATAATTATCTTATTATTCAATAACAATATTTTGAGGTCTGAATATTTTTGAATTAAGTCAGATGCTGACAACAGGTGCTAAGTAAACAATCTGTTTGCCATAATAGATAACTCCACAAGGCAAAGGTTTGATGTTATAGCAAAGAAAGGAGCACATCATTAGCAGCATCATGACGTAAAATACCCTATGGTGTAATTTGATTCAAAATTTGTTGATCCTGTGTCTTTGCAACTTTATCAGTAGCAATGTTTCTGTCAGGCTACATGCAATTATAACTGCAAACAAATCAGCAGGAATGTTCAGAAATTTCTGCAAGGTGCCACGGCATAAAAGAGATGGTGTCATCCTCAGGGAAACCAAAGAGTTAAACAGGCTCAAGATGCGCCTTTATAGCTCTATTGGAAGCAACACCTGACATGCCTGGCTGTGATAATTAGCCCCAGAGACACTTTTCAATGCTACTTTCTAACATCCAAAACCCTTGAGTGACCAGCACTACCTTCCTAACAACAACTTTTTGTTTTCAAAGGCAATGTTAGCATCTATCAAGTAAACCAGGCACAAAATAAGTTACATACAAGAAAAAAGCTTTCAGGACGTAGTGTCTACTGCTTTCCTATGGATGAGAGAGGAAGTATATATCGATGAGGAGAAGGGGGTGGTACCTTGAGCAGCCTTACCTTCATGTTAACATCAGCTGCTGACTGGAGCTGCAGCACGTGGCCACTCACCACGACATCCAGCAGCAAGGCTCCCTCTGAGTCCAAGCCCCGGGCAACGTGAGTCATGCGTAGAATCTCACCTATGAATTATGAGCACATGGATTTATAAAACATGCTAACCACAGACTCACGTTGGCCACACAGTATCTGAATTGAGATTGACCAGTTGGTCTATACTCGTATTTTTATAAGGCATACCATGCCTATAATATAGAATCATAGAATCATAGAATTTCCCAGGCCAGAAGGGACCTCCAAAGGTCATCTAGTCCGACCCCCCCGCAGTCAGCAGGGACACCCCCAACTAGACCAGGCTGCCCAGGGCCTCATCAGGCCTCCCCTTGAATATCTCCAGGGAAGGGGCCTCAACC
>NW_015090776.1:1820006-1874576 GCF_001431845.1 Calidris pugnax | reverse complement strand
AATCACAGAATCGTACTGGTTGGAATGGACCTCAGAGATCATCGAGTCCAACCACAAAAAAAAAAAAAAAAAAAAATCCACAAAAAACACAAACCACCACCCACCACCTAAACACACAACAACCACCACCAAACCAAAAACCAGAAATGTGACGTAACATCTGAGAGCTTTCTTCCTAACACCATGCAACCCACATCAGGAGGAGCTGAATATGAAGACCCAAAACTAGTGTAATCCTTGAGATTTAAACCAGAAAAAAAAGTACTAACATCTGAGAGCTTTCTTCCTAACACCCTGTGACCCACATCAGGAGGAGCTGAATATGAAGACCCAAAACTAGTGTAATCCTCGAGATTTAAACCAGAATAAAAGTATTGTCATATTCAGAGAAATCACTTTACAAATACTGATATACTAGAAGTAAATACTGAAGATTTCCTTTTCTTCTGTCTGTGAAAAGTTTAGATCAGTTTCTTCAGTGACACTTAATGAAATGAAGTGGTGAAAACTGACATTGCAAAGCCAGGCTCAAGGGAAAAAAGTGGAAAAAAAGATTGTCATATTCAGAGAAATCACTTTACAAATACTGATATACTAGAAGTAAATACTGAAGATTTCCTTTTCTTCTGTCTGTGAAAAGTTTAGATCAGTTTCTTCAGTGACACTTAATGAAATGAAGTGGTGAAAACTGACATTGCAAAGCCAGGCTCAAGGGAAAAAAGTGGAAAAAAAGTAATAAAAAGCTTACCAAGGCTCCGAGGAACGTTTGTAATTTTTGCTTGTATTACTCTGGTTTCAGAGTCAGGGCTGTCTGTTATTGTAGCATTCAGGAAAGCAATTCCAAATTCAATATCATTAATATTTCCAATGATGCTGCCTTTGGCACGTGAAGGCCCACCTGTGGAAGGGAGAGAAGGGAGGAAGGAAAAAAAAAGTCCTGTGTCTGGCACTCTGCTGTGCCATACTTTTGGGGAGAGAAAATTCAGAAATATTGTCCAGCATTTTCAGAAAGATATTTCTGCATATATTACTGTGTTATTTGCAAGAGTAAAACTCATGACCTGCAAGTAATACACATGGTCAGAGATACATGCACAGGAACATGGGAATCACCTCATGCCCTCACCCCCGTCTGAAAAGCAAGACCTGTTTATAGCGTACTTTAGTGCTACATAACACATTAACAAAAAATTTATCCAGCTGAAGTTTCAGGGGAGATTTAAGCCCCCAAAATTAAATTACTTGGTCAACTGGCCAAGATACAGGAGACCACTAGTCAAATTAGAAGTGCCACAGGCTTTCACCGTAAGGGAACTCACCGGGACATGCCTGGGTATTACACCGGGATATCTGGGAGGAGTCTCCAGGACAGGGACGGCCACGGTTTAAGGGGGCTGGATTGCTGCACAGGCGTATTCGGGTCTGCTCTCCTCCTCCACAAGAAGCAGAACATTGGCTCCACGTTTGCCACTGCCCCCAGTTTCCATCCACTGAAGAAAGAAAGAATGAAGAAAGTGATTTTTCATTTTAAATCCTTCAGGCTGCATCAGTGATGCTTTTGTGTCACTCCTCCTTGATGGAACCAATGTGGTAGAGCAAAGCGTGAACACTTCTCCTCTCAGAAATATACCACCTTTAAATCTTCAGGCTGCATCAGTGATGCTTTTGTGTCCCTCCTCCTTGATGGGAACCAATGTGGTAGAGAAAAGAAATAGCTAAAAGGATGGCAAAAACACCTTACTGGGCAGGCGTGAACACTTATCCTCTCAGCAACATACCACCTTTAAATTTTATTTGTGTGACAAGGGGTCTTCTCCAGGAAATGTTTTTTTACCATTACAACGGTTGGAGACTTAGCAAGGGTTGGGTCAAATTTTTCCCCATGTCATGTTGAAGAGGTACCACTTCATGGCTGACCAGGGAAGCTTTGGAGAGTGTAAACTACACATGTCCCTCTGCACAATAGTCCTCCCCCAGGGGCTGCATCCAGAGAGGTCTGCTGTACAGGTCCTGAGATCAGGCTGGCTTTGGGTGGCTGCCTGTGCATTGCTCTATGGGCAGAAGAGACAGACAACCAGCCTCTGCCTGACTCCAGCCACTCTCCCCAGGAGGTTCTGCAGAGACTCCTCCTGCCAGTCTCTGCATCTCTTCCCTGCAAGTATCAGGCTACATAGAAGCTGATTTCAACACTGTTGCATGTATGCAGATCCACCACAAACCAGCTGGCAAAGAACAGCTGTCAATATTCAGACTCTCCTGTCCTAGTTTTTGGTAGCCTATCACTGGAAAGACAACTTCATTGTCTAGATCTTCGAGTGCTCTTACTCCTACAAAGAAAATATCTGAGATTGCATGGGTATAAAATTGACAGAAACCAAGTGTGGGGATGCAACAAGGAGAGGCCCACACCTCAGGTGTGTGGATGTCACCTCATCAGGGGCTTTGTCACCAATGTGGCACAAGTATGCATCAAGCTGGAGCTCCTACATTTTCCACAGGAGGAGAGCATGTAAAGGGGTGCACACAGATGAGGGATTATTTTTTTTTAAATTATTATAATAGAATTAATCCCTTTCTGGGATGAGTTACAGAAGGGTGCTTAGAAAATTGTGGGTGTTTAGTAAGTCTCTAGCGTTGTGGTTGATCTGCTGTATTGCTGATACTGATTGTGTAAGTTGTATTGCTGATACATGCTTGTGTAAGCATATATGCTGATACATGAATGTGTAAGTTCAATGACTGCCCCTTAGTTATGTATTGTCAGTAAATCAATTAACTGCTTTGGCTGTCATTTTATTTAAAGCACTTGAGCTGAGCATTCTTCCCTGCCCCTGGAATACATTAGGAGAGCTCACTGGGAGCCTCATAAACTGTATTTACTATAAAAACAAAGTAGAATTGCAGGTATAGGAGAGATTTTCATATGCTATTTCTTGTTTTTAATTATTCCACCTCATTTTGAGAAAATCTAGTATGTGAAGGGGGAAATCCTTGGAAGGTGACAGTCATTTAAAGAAAAAGCGAGAGTGGATTATTAGATTGTATGAAATTGTAAGTAATTACAGGAACGTTCTAGATGCCTTTCTTAATGTGAAAACCTCACGTACGTGATGTAGACCCTGAAGTCTTCCAGGGAAAGCTGCATTTCACTTGTGTTACCCGAGCACTCACCGGGGCAGAGCTCAGCGCCGCACCTCTGGATCTGCATGTCGGCCCCCGCGCAGGCCCTGCCGCCGCTGGCGGGGCGGGGGTTGTCGCAGGTCCTGTACCGCCTCGCCTGCCCCCCGTTGCACGTCCGACTGCAGCTTCCCCAGCTGCTCCACGGGCCCCAGTTCCCATGAACTGTGAAAATAAGTCAGATTTTTCTCTGTCTTCCTCTTAATAACAGATACTTAAAACCAGAGAGTCAAGCTAGAAAAACATTCCTATTGGAAAGTAAATTTTTAATTTCTTTTCCCAAATTAAAAATAAAAAAACCCAGACAATTAAAGATCTATGAAAAGTTATCTTGTCCTGCATTCAGCCATTTCTCAGAGTACATTAACCAACTCCAGAATGTTGCTGTCCATAGGAAAGTATGCAGGACGTATTAACCAAGTCAGTCACTACATTCTACTGTGAGATACAGAGAAATTAATTTTGCAGTACTTTCTGACTGGGCAGTGGTAACTAGAGAGGTGTGTGACCTCTGATAGCCTGGCAGGACCTTATGCACCAGCTGCTGCTGGTCTGTGCTCCTAATGGCTCATGTTTAAAATGTCCTGGTCACACTGACTGATGCTTTCACTCTTGCCAGGTACCTAACACCACTTTGCCTGTGTTCAAACCTCGTTTTTGTGGGAGTGCTTGGTTTGTGCAGGGCTGCCTTCCTCCTGTGCATACAAACCCAGTGAGCAGATAAGCAGTCCGTCCCAAATCACTTACTTGGACAAGGATCACTGTTGCAAAAATCAATTTGTATGTCATTTCCTTCACATTTGCGACCCCCAGACTGCGGGGCTGGGTCAGAGCAGTGGCGTGTTCTCTGCCTGCTGCCTCCTCCACAGGACACGGTGCAGGCACTCCAGCTGCTCCACGCCGCCCACTTCCCATCCACTGGTGAGAAAGGCACAGCACAGTTACAGTCTCTGACGTTAGAGATAACAAAGTAAATCGGGGCTACAGCAGGGTGAAACTGACTGTAGGATGTTACTGACTTTCTCTGTAGAGCATCAAGCCAGATAAACGTGCAACATCAAGCCCTCAGTTGCTCAAGTACCACAAGGTCAGTTCTCTCTTCTACCAGTTAAGTTACAGTGGGGACTCAGTGTAGGATGCTGAGCGCAAAACGGAGCACGAAGCCAGAAGGATCTGGTCTGACCTGCAGCACATTCCACTTTATGAAACTTCCCTTCGTTATCCCTGCACTCAGCCAAATACAGAGGTCATATTTCAAAAATGTGAGTTTTCCTATTCAGTCATCAAGGACTTATTGAAATGTAGAAGGAAGGGATAAATTAATAATAGAACCTAGGAAAATTTAAAAAAAAGAAATGTTTAGGAAACCTGTAATCTAAATGCCAAGGATTTAAAACGTGGCTTTTGCACCGTGGCAGGGTAAAGGCAAACAGATGAGGATAGGAGAAGAAATTTCACGTTGGTTCTACAGAGGGATGCTAAAGCTAGTGACGGGGGCCAAGGAAAGTAAAAGCCTCGAACAGAATTTTTGCAGGGACTACACTTTTGGGAAGGCTTTCGATATGAATTAAGTAGTATTTGGAAAGGAAATGCCAAGTCTGTCGTTGCTCTGTGCCCGGTGCATCTTACCTGGGCAGCGTCTCCTGCTGCACACCTGTGTCTGTGTGTCAGAGCCCTCGCAGTGCGACCCGCCGTGAGAAGGAGGGGGGCTGGTGCAGAGCCGCAGCCGCGTCTGAGTGCCCTGCCCGCAAGTCTCGCTGCAAGGGGCCCACGGCAGCCAAGAGCTCCACGCACCATCCACTGAAAAGGCAGCACAGGTCTTAAAACCCTTCAAACTATCCAGCTGCTTTAACTTGAAATTACAGCTCCACAGCCTCGGGCAAAAAAAAGCTACGTTGTTTAATATCAATAAATGAAATATCCTGAGCAAACCCCTTGAAAAACCTTCGCCTTGAGCAGCAGCTGAAATGGATCAACGGTTTGCAAGAGAGAGATTAATGCTTTCCTTTTTGTTTTCTGAATACATCACCTCAGAGCAATCGTGGAACAACAGAGCTCAATAGCTGAGGGGAGACCTTATTGCTCTCTACAACTACCCGAAAGGAGGGTGTAGAGAAGCAGGGGTCGGTCTCTTCTCTCAAGTCACAGGCAACAGGACGAGAGGAAATGGCCTCAAGTTGCACCAGGGGAGGTTCAGGCTGGATATTAGGAAAAATTTTTTCACTGAAAGGAGTATCAGGCATCGGAATGGGCTGCCCAGGGAGGTGGTTGAGGCACCATCCCTGGAGGTGTTCAAAAGACGGGTTGATGTAGTGCTGGGAGGTCTGGTTTAGTGATGATGCTCCTTGTTTGTTGTGTGGGTGTCTATTTTTGTCAGTTAGGTTGACGGTTGGACAAGATGATCTTTAAGGTCCCTTCCAACCTAGAAGATTCTGTGATTCTGTAATACTCAATCAAATCTGGCATTTTCTTAAGTGACCTGGCTGTGACTGCCCTGTGCTGAAGGGCTCGGCAGGGGAAGGAGTGTGCCAGCTAAAAGCTGGCTCACGGCTTCAGTGGCTACCAACCAGCAGGCAGGAGCCAGAACTTTGTTGCCAAGACCTAGAAAAATCAATCTCAGGCCAGAGGATGAACATTTGGCATCGTGGTGGTAGCAGAGCCAGGAAAATGGGAAAAACTAATATAATAAAAAAATCGTATAGAAGGAAACATGCCAGTGGTGAAGGGTTATGAATAAAGTACAACCTGTCAAACACAGGAAGTACTACAAAGACAGGAAAGAAACTTGGAACATTCAGCTAGTTAGGAGAAAGACGTAGCTGAAAATGAAAACAACAGAGGAAAGTATACAGATAATATCTTAAATTATTAATATTACATGACTTTTTAATACTTGGTGTGGTTTTTTTTTTGTATACAGATAATATCTTAAATTATTAATATCATGCTTTGCATGACTTTTTAATACTTGGTGTGGGGTTTTTTAAAAATTTTAATAGGCTTTGCAGCATAAGTTTAGAGTTTTGAATTCTATTCTGTGAGAACATGGGTAACAAGTACTGGAAAACATCAAAATACAAAATTACCATATTCCTTGCACTTCCTTATGTGAGTTCTGTTGCCAAGATCTAGTGCCATTCAATAAATTACAAGCAATTTTAAAACAACAAAGAATTGGAGCCTTAATTCTTTTATAATTTAGTAATTTGAAAGAAGCTGAGAAAATTTGAGCTTAGAGGAAAAAAAAGAAACCTATATGGGCAGCCCCTTGTGCAACTCATTTGAAACCACTCCTCTCTTACCTGGGCAAGGTCTAATGTTACACATGACTGAATCCACAGCACTGCCATCACAGGGCTTCCCGCCGTGCTGAGCTGGTGGGTTACTGCAGGTTCTGGTTCTGGTCCTGTTGCCTTGTCCACAGCTCTTCGAACACTCTTCCCACAGTCCCCACTCCGACCAGTTGCCATCCACTAAGAAACAGAAAAAACCCCAGTTCTCATTAAAAAAAAAAAAATTGCGGTATTTATTGAAATTTCCTCGTCCTTTCCACAACCAGTTGCCATCCACTAAGAAACAGAAAAACCCACAGTTCTCATTAAAAAAATATTTTTGCAGTATTTATTGAAATTTCCTTGTCCTTTCCAAGTCAAAATGAATTCCAACTTCTTAGGAAAATTAATCTGCCACGAAGATCCATGGTGATAATGGCTCAGTGTTACAGCACTTAACATAAGGCACACTAAAAGTATAAATTCATTAAAGAAGTACCTGGACATGGCTGCTTGTGGCAGCGGCGTACGTCTGTCTCGGGCCCCTCACACCTCCTCCCCCCATTAGCTGGAAGGGGGTTGTTGCACTGACGGATTCGCTCCTGAACACCTTGACCACAAGTCACACTGCAGGCTCGCCATTCCAGCCAGTCAGAAAACCCACCATGCACTGCAGGGGGAAAAAAGATGCTTTTTTTGTCATGTGCTTGTGCTTATAACTCTCTTAGACTAATACAGCAAAGTGAAAAATGCACGTCGTAAGCCAGACTTAGAAACACAACTTCCTTCACGTCTTCATTACTGCAGAAATATCTTACTACAGTTCAGAGAACACTTCAGCTGCTCTGAAGCAGTTATTGCTTATGCTCCTAAATGCTTTTCTTTAGCAGTACAATTAAGTTAATTCTTTAGAGGTCCAATTAAGTTATGATATGTGCTCTGAGGATGGGATCTAGTTCAAGATTCCTTTCATTATTAATTATGTCTCTCCTTCACACTCATCTGTCTCACACAGATGGATGTGTATAATGGAACAAAAATTAATGAAACAGAAACCCTGTGGTATCTCAGACTGGGCTTAACATATACCTAATGCATATAGGGAAGAGAAGATAAAATACGGATAAGGTAAGATCTTGATCATATTTAATCTCAATTAATGCTGTCATCTACCAGTTTGACAGTCAGGCTCCTGTATTTTGTGCACCTACCCTGGACAGTCAGCGGCACCCTAACAAGAACAGATCCCAGTAGATTCCTGGCTACACACTCGTATTCAGAGGTGTCTTCCTTCTGTGCTGCAACGATACGCAAGGAGCCGTTGGACAGGACAGTCACCCTCTCACTGCTCACGACCGGGTGACCCTGGCGGGACCATCTGATGGTTGGAGGAGGCTCTCCATTTGCCTGGCAGTTCAGCATTGCTGTGGCACCAGCTTCAACAACTGTCTCTACAGGTTCAACAGTAATGACTGGAGGACCTGAAAGAGAAAGGTTTCTTTAGGCAATAGCACGTGGTCACATTTTTTTTCGCTGTATTGAATATTAAAGGTCTGGTCAGAATGAGGGTAAAAAGAAATATCTTAAGTCAGTTTACCTAAAATTATTACTGTTGTTCTTCCACTGTCAAAATACATGCAAGTGAAAATGACAATGATAGGTTGTTTTTAATACTTAGCAATCTGAGGACCAAAGTCAGGACTGACGCCTGACTGTACAAGCACAGGGTCTTCCTTCTTGCTAAAATGTGTTACATTTCATAAAACCTGCACGAAGATGCTATTAACCATGTCCAGAGGCAAGTGAGACATAAGTAACAGATCAATACACCTTGAGGCTACAACAGAAAGGGGGTGTTCAGAAATTCTACCACTAGTGAAAAAAGAATTCTAAAATATGATTTCTGCCAAAAATTAAATATTTTCAGTGAAAGCTGGGATTCATCTCAGGTAATTTTCTTAATTTAAGTGTTAAGAGTCTAGTTAAATCCATTTGTATAGGACATAGGCCCTTCAGAAGGTGATTCACCTCACTCTACGTTGGTTTCTAAAACAAGGCTGAATCACCTTGTACGTGCGTCTCTTCTTTGACCTCAATCACTAGCATAGACTAGACTTTTAAATATTAAGGATGAAAGAGGAGATGAATCTTAACCTACAGTGCAGTGCTCAACCTCCAAAACTGTAACGGGAGCTGCATACACCTATTCAAAGGCAGGTTATCATTCCAAGTTAGTGCCATTAAACTTTTGAGTCTTACTCTGAAGCGTTAGCGTCAGACTGCGTTCTACCACACCAGCATCATTGGTAGCCACGCACTTGTAATCACCAGCATCTTCATTCTAGAGAACAAAAAGCAAACAGTCGACACGTATGTGATGAGGGGTTTTGTTTACAGTGCACCTCCTGTAAGTGAATTATCTGCAACTCAACAAGGCATGTCCTGGATCTTGAGGCAGGCTCTTAGATTCTAGAGTATCTCAACATTTTGCCTTTATTAACATTAAGCTGATATCATGAATTATTTTTATTATTCCATTTTTTATTTCTTTCAACTTCTTAATGCCAAAGATATTTTCTTTTTTTTATTTTTTTTAACTTAAACCAACTCAAGGGAGCTATCATTTTTAACCCCATTTCAAAATGCAGACATAAGTTTAGGGGGAGGGAAAAAAGGGGTCCTGCCATTCAAATCAGGAATTCAGATGCTAAGAGATTTGCACATTTTCAGCTGACCTGACCTTGTAGAATCCAGAGTCTTTTAAAGTCAAAAGCAAAAGTCCCATTAAATTAGGAAGAACCAGGACTTCACACATCAACCATTAATATGTCGATTCAGTCCTTCTGACAACCAAAGAGAACAAAAGCCCCCTTGGGTTTTTTTGTCACAATAATTTGAGTAGTCTGAATTAAAACAGCATTTGTTAAAGGTAAAAGCAAAAGTGGATTAAAACATCTGGCCTCATTCTTTCAAACCAGTGTGATCTGGAATACCTTTGTTAATCAAAGAGAATGCAGAAACACACTGTAACAGAGCAGTGACCCACCACAGTGCCATAGATAGCAAGAGAACCATTGTTAAGCTGTCGGATCCTGTTGCTGATCTGAACGCCAACTCCTTTTTTGCTCCACTGGATGGTTGGAGGTGGATCTCCTCTGACTTCACAGTTCAACATAGCATTGCCACCCAAGGGTTCAATTCGGCTAGAATGGTAGTCTCCTTTGAAGACTGGAGGCTCTGAAAAAACAAGTGATGGCAGAGAAATAGCAAAGTCAAAATAAAATGCCCCTAATGAAATTGCTGATAGGGATCATTCATCTCTGACTTTCTGAAGTGTGAATTTCAACCCATTTTGATTTTTCCCATTTAGCCATAGACAAGGTATCAAATACAAGGCCTAACAGCTTTGAACTGAAAAAGGGTAGATTTAGATTAGATATTAGGAAGAAATTATTTCCTGTGAGGGTGGTGAGACACTGGAACAGGTTGCCCAGAGAAGTTGTAGATGCCCCATCCCTGGAGGTGTTCAAGGCCAGGCTGGATGGGGCTTTGAGCAACCTGGTCTGGTGGGAGGTGTCCCTGTCCATGGCAGGGGGTTGGAACTCAATGCTCTTTAAGGTCCCTTCTGACCCAAACCATAATATGATTTTACTATCAAAGCAGATGGCTGTGTGAAACTCTCCATTACTGACCAAAACTACCGTTACTTTACATACCTTTGACATACACAAAGCCAATAGCTTTGATTGAGCCAACTGTGTTTTCTGCTGAGCATACGTAGGTACCAGAGTCATCTTTGGATACTCTTTCAATAACAAGTTCACTGTGTCCATTCACATCATCGTATTGTGCTGATGGGAGAACACAGTAAAGGGTTAACTTCAACGACTTTAATTTAAACACATACATCTCAGTGATTGGTATGTTGTAAGATTGTTTGAATTACACTCTCTTCAGCAACACAGCTCGGTGGCACTGTGCCATTTCATTTCTGAGGCATCTTAGAAACGCAGAGAGAAGTCACTGCTATGACATTTGCCCACATGCATGTCTTAAGTTGTCCCTTAATTTCAAGCTTTGTGCATCTGCATCCTGTGAACTGCTGAGGTTTTCTTCATATTTAAGAGAAATAGCACTAGTTGTTGGATGCTGAGCAAATATCATCACATACTGAGTGGTTTTAATGTGTTACATTATTAGCTACAGAAAAGGAACGATTTCTTAATTATCTTCCTTACAACTTTGTCTCAGAGGCAATTTAATTACATGATTGTGTGATACTGAAGATATTCCTCATATAATCACTGCCTAACAAGTATTTTTTTTTCCTTAGTTTTTTTCCTTCCTAAACTAATTGCAATGTTGTGTGTGGGAAAACAACTCTAGAGCGGAATGATCAGTAAGACCTGGTGTTACCCACCTGGAATGATGTTATTGTTAAAGGTCCATGTTATTTTGGGTACAGGTATCCCAGTTGCTTTGCAGGTTAATCTGAGTTGTTCTCCTTTAGTCAAAGATATATCTCCAGGTAGTTCAGTAAAAGCTGGAAGTACATGAACCACCAGGGTGACCGTGTGTGTGTCTTCTCCAGCAGCATTGTTAGCAATACAGGTGTAACTGCCAGAATCTTCAGGCTGAAAGAAAGCATGTTGGGGAAATGTCAACTGTGATACACCCTACACAACACTACCACTTGTAACAATGAGAGAATCTTAAAAGGTTTGGAACAAGCATTCAGTAGAGATGCTCACCTGAAACCTTTCCACTTTTTCTAAATTTGAAACATGACCTACACTTCTTTTTGCCCTTCCTTACAATTTATCACCACAAATTTTTCACAGATATTTTACTCCTCAGAGGAAAATGAAACATTTATAAAGACTCTGGAACATTAGGAACAAGCAAACAAAATATAAAAAAAGACTATTCCAGAGGTGTGTATGAAAATGAAGAAAAGCAGGGTCTTATTACTGCCAAACCATGTCAAGTCATAGCTTAGATTTAGGGAACTTACAACAACATTGTCCAAAATGAGGTCTCCCTCTGGCACAGCCCGGTATTTTCCTACTCTCTCTGTTAACAGCGTATTGTCCTTCTTCCAGTTTATTGTTGGTGTTGGGATCCCCTCAGCCACACAGGAGAGAACAGCCTGGGAGTCCTCGGTGACGGTGTACTGCGCCTCCGTGCTGTGAATCTTGGGTGGAACTGTGAGAAGGTTTATTAAAAAGATTGACCTTTATGTATTACCCAAGCAGTACTGTAATAGCATATAATACAGGACTGAAGAAATCATTGCCTGAATCTTCTGTATTGTTTCTTGTCTCCATCAATGACGACCATTAAGCACTCCAGAGAAACTCTTGTAACGAACTATCACCCAAGTTATGGAAATTTTTTTTACTGTGTCCAGTTTTGGGCCCCCTACCACAAGAGGGACATTGAGGTGCTGGAGCGGGTCCAGAGAAGGGCAACGAAGCTGGTGAGGGGTCTGGAGCACAAGTCTTACGAGGAGAGGCTGAGGGAACTGGGGTTGTTCAGTCTGGGGAAGAGGAGACTGAGGGGAGACCTTATTGCTCTGTACAAGTACCTGAAAGGAGGCTGTAGAGAGACGGGTGTCGGTCTCTTCTTCCAAGTTACAGACGATAGGACAAGGGGTAATGGCTTCAAGTTGCACCAGGGGAAGTTCAGGTTGGATATTAGGAAACATTTCTTTACTGAAAGGGTTATCCAGCATTGGAATGGGCTGCCCAGGGAGGTGGTGGAGTCACCATCCCTGGAGGTATTTAAGAAACGTGTAGACATGGTTCTTCAGGGCATGCTCTAGTGCCCAAGATTACTGGTTTGTGGTGGGGTGCTGTGTGGGTGGGTGATGGTTTTTGGTTTGGTGGTTGTTGTTGTGTGTTTAGGTGGTGGGTGGTGGTTTGTGGGTTTTGTGGTTTTTTGTGGTTGGACTCGATGATCTCTGAGGTCCCTTCCAACCACTACGATTCTGTGTGATTCTGTGTGAAATGTATGGAAACTCGTGAAGTCGCACAACTTTCCTGAAGTTCTTCCCTTACATCCCAGCTCCTTGCCCTCTGTGGGTTCGTGCTGGGATCATGCAGGTTGCTCCCGTGCAGCCCCACTCACCGTGCACGGTGAGCTCCACGCCGGAGCTGCCGGACCCCGCCGGGTTTGCCGCTATGCACGTGTACCGGCCGGCGTCGTCGGGCTGCGCAAACACGATCTGCAGCGCCCCGGTGCTAAGGATCCTGCGCCGCAGGGACTCCGTGATCTGCTGCCCATCTTTATGCCAGCTGACCTCTGGCCGAGGGTAGCCTTCAGCCTCACACTGCAGAGTGACAGACTGATCAACAGGAACAACGTAATCCTTGAGGGGCGACTTGATAACGGGAGGAACTGAAAAAGAAGCAAGAAAATTTTAAAAAGAATTTATGTTGTAAGAAGCATAGAATGCTTCGGTTCTTAGTGAAAATAATCCTAAAAGTATACTTGAATCCTAAAGTAGAAAGACCACTAAAAGGAACGAAGCTCCTGGGCTCTACTCAGTGTCAAATCAGGTAGACAAGCATTAGGACCATTTGTGTTACTCAGAATTGGGTTTTGACTAACAGGACACACACAAATTTCTTGTCTGTAAATCACTACAAGAGTTTAAAAGATGATTTACCTTGAACTTTCAGTTTGATCTTCCCCAGAGCAGTGCCAGCTGGATTTTGAGCAACACACATGTAAGTGCCAGCATCTTCAACAGCTGATTTTGCAATCTGTAAACTGCCACTGGGAAGAACAGTATAACTGTTGCCTAAAACAAACATAAACAAAGCTTGGCATTTTTTGTGTAAGGAACCCATATAAGGGTTCCTTAAATCCAAGTTTGAATATTCAGAAAAGAGAAAATAAGTTTCTGAGTTACAGCAAGTAGGCTGGAGTACAGGCTTTAAGAGGTTACCTGTTGTGATTATATTGATGCCCTCCTTTTGCCATGTTATTACGGGTCGAGGTGTGCCCGTCGCTTCACACGGCAGCAGAATGGGATTGTTCACAATGACGTCCAGCACCCCTGGTTGGGTTTGGATAACTGGTGGTTCTGCAGAACGGAATAAAAAGGAAAATGCAACAGGTTTAACCTTCAAAGCTAGAAAATACAGAAGTTACTAAAATCACATAACCTGAGTCTGAGAAAGCAAAATTATCAATGGCTGTATTCTGCCATCCGTATGGAGAGCCCAGTGGAAGTGCTCTTAAATATAACAATATAATCAGCGTGAGTATGATGCTTATACATTTGCCTTAATACCATTTGCCACCATGGATGCTTTATAACTTACCAGAAAGCAAAGAAACAAAAATCTTTCAAAAATAAAATAGAACAGGATGGACTGTGGAGGCTCCATCCAAGGTATCAGAGTCGTAGTGACTCTGTGAATGATCAGGGCATCCACGAGACAATTCAGCTGAGCAAGAGCTACTGCTGATGGTTTGCTCTGGTCTCACCACTCCTCTGCAGCACACAGAGCTATTCATGGGCAACACTTTCTGACAGAAGGCACTTTGTCTTCCCACCTTACCCTGAACACGAAGCGTGGCGTGTCTGTGAGCCGAGCCAGCGGCGTTCCGGGCCACACAGCTGTACCGTCCCGCGTGCCCTAACTGAGCAGCAGGTATTTCAACTGCACCTGCAGCAGAGAGAGCCTGCGTTACAACATACAGCAGTATCCTGTAAAGTATTTACAGTAAAACTCTTTTACAGCATTTTTATTCTAAGAAGTTGGAGAGAGGTGTTTTTGGGGATTGTTTGCATACCTGAAGAGAGAATTCTGTAGCCATCTCCTCTGGGAAGCAACTTTATGCCATTTTTGGTCCAATGAACCGAGGGGACAGGAACCCCTGACGCGGTGCAGGAAATTACGACTGGAGACAGCTTTGTTACCAAAAAGTCTGTGGCTTCATCTGCTATGGATGGGGGCACTAAAAATGAAGGTAAGTGTAAAGGTTACTGGCCCGTTTTCATTTTTATGAATTCTTGGAAATAACTTTCTTGGGAATACTGATGACTTATGGATATCAGTATCATAAAAGAATGATAGAAAAAAATCTCAACATTGGAATGCCCCAGAGAAAGTCTAGGTGCCACACACATGTAATAGCAATATCCCCTCTACCTTGAACAGTGAGCTCAATTGCTCTTTGATCTTCTCCTGCATCGTTTGACACAGAGCACTCATAGACAGCAGTGTCGTCCACAGTGGGAGAAATGATTACTAAGGAACCCGAAGACAGAAGTCTGAACAAAGAAAAGAGAAGAAAGTAAAAGCCATTGAAATACTTTTTTTCTTCTCAGGTAATCAGACCACTGTATTTGCTGGCTATGCAAGATTACATTTAAGCATGGCTAGATTTTTAAAGTGCCAAAATCATCCCTGAAAACTTCAAACTCGGGGTGGAAAGAAAACATCTCTCACCTGTATGTATTCTGGTTCTGGTCAACACTAAGCAGATGCCCATTCTTTTTCCAGCTAATTGCTGGTCTGGGAATTCCAGTGGTTTCACAAGGCAAAGTGGTCTGCACATTTACAGTAACTGTAATATTTGTGTGTCCAGGAGCAATAGTTGGAGGAACTAAGGATAAACAAAGCCTAATTATTCAGAATAATCATACAGATAAGCCCACACACCGCTGTCCTATCTATATATACAGGGCTGAACTGCCTGAACACACTTACTTTATTTTTATAATGAGTAACTTGACAGTGGTAAATTTACTAAACACATAGCATGGGATGTGTCAAGTCTTTCTAGTTCCAGCACACAAGGAATGAGTATTTTCTTTTCATGAACATTTGGGTTGTATTCCTAAGGCTATAAAGGTATTACCTTTTTGGTTTTTTCTTTTTGTTTTTTTTTTTTTTCCCCCCCCAACCAAAGCAACTAAAAAGGGGCTAAACTTAAAATTGGATCTGGCAGAACAAGAAAAATGATGTAACTGGACTCCAGACTTGTAAAAACATATCTGTTTATCTAAAACCAAAACTTTTACCAAGAACCTGCAGATCAATTCGTTTGCGTTCAGTGCCAGCTGTGTTAGTTGCCATACACACGTATCTTCCTGTGTCAGTAACTTGTGCTGAGTGGATGTGAAGAGATCCATCCTCTAACATGGAATACCTGAAACAAAGCCATATATTTTTTTCTACTATCCAATCAATGGAACCACAGGCTATCCGATTTTGCTTTTTGCAAAAGCAAAAGATGACTCAGGGTACACAACAAATAGCCTAAACACGTGGTGTCTTCATTTGGGCACACACAGTTTTCTCATCTATTGCATTTATTCTGACTTCACTCTTTCCCAGCACATCTATTTTTCGGAGAGATTATGAAATCTAGCTGACATAGTGATTCCACATAAATGATGACAGATTTGCAGAAAATATCCAAAAGCCCCTTTCTGTGGTTTCTCATTTAACCTTAAAAAACCCTAGTTAATGCTTGTAAACTATCTTTGTTTTTTTTTTAAATATAACTGAATTCTTCAGCATTTGCTTAGTTCTAGAAAATGCCAAACTACTTCCCCTTAAAAAAATCACAAGGAAGAAACCACTCACTACAATAAGATTTGATACTAGAACACATATAGAAAATTTGATATATTAGAAACGACAGAATACACTCAAGTAGTTTTTGGTCTCCATGAAATTGCTTCGTGTCATCCCAAAACTCCATATATATTTAAAAAGATGCAAAGATTTTCCATGTTTACTGTTTAAAATCTTAAATATCAGAAGAATTAGTATTCCATTTGGTTGGCAAGGGAGAGATTTTTGTCCTCATAAAAGGATGTAAACTTTGGTACTGCTAATTTTCTGTAGAACTTCTTTGTATTACTGTTTCTATCACCGTATTTTCTGCATTTGGGTCTCTTGGAGATGACAGTACAAATATTAGTTCTGATGTGTGAAAACAAAACTGATTTTGGATTTCTGGACAGTACCTCGTATTGTTTCCAGTAAAAATAGCCCCATCCTTCCTCCATGTGATTCTCGGGGTTGGAACTCCTTCTGCAACACACTCCAGCACAGCAGTAGCGTTTATGTGCACAACAGCTGCCTGAGGACTGCTTCGGATTGTAGGGGCCACTGTAAAGGGAAAAATAGCTGATGATACAAGAAAAAAACCTTCAGGCTGCAATAACCAAAACTAAACACATGAAAACAGAGGCAGTAACAGGTATGGGGATCACTGCAGAGACAGAAACGGGTTTCTTACCGGTTTGCGTAGTGCACGGTAACTGCCACGATGCAGTAGGGAATGAAAGTTTGTCTGAAAAGTGTTGTAAGGATCATCTTTGCAAGTTACTGCAAAAGCTACCCTATAGCTAAAACAGTAAAAGAGCTCAGCATATTTAATTCAGAAAATTAAGGCTGTGGTGATATCCTTGCTTCTTAATTATAAACTAAGGAGAAAAAAGAATTTTAATTGGACCAGTAAGGACAGTCATTGGTGGGGGCACAGTGTAACAAAGGTACATACGACCGAGTTGTGAACAGAATGGAAATTAGGAAAAAGTTTCTTATCATCACCAGAGTGTAAGAACAGAATAGCTTCTCATCAGACTGGATGTGGGAACATAAATAGGGTTAAAGTGAAATTCAGGCCAATGGCAGTATGAGAGGTACCAAGATGCACAGGGTCCTTCAAGCTTTGTCCTCCCACTATCTCCTGCTTACAGATGCAGAGAAGCCACCACAGTTTTCAAGTACCTTGCAAAACTGGTGGCCAAGCTAGCTATGAGACCTAGTACACCAAGGTGCCAGTCAAATGCTATTAAGAATTTCTCCAAATTTGTCCAAGAACGTTTCTCAGGCCTGGCCCAGGGCGTCCATTCTGGAGGTATCCTGACTCCACATCGGGATGACTGCTAGATGCACAGCACCCTCCATCAGCAGAAAGCACAGGAGAGGGAGCCACGGTGAGTCCCCAACAGGTCCTTCAGTGTGGGTGACAACTGTGGGCTCAGATGGTGGCACACATGAGGTAATACACATCGTCACACACCTCAGAGACAGCCTGACACTTGGTCAGAAAGAGGTACTGACGCTTCCTTCTTGCCATTAGAACTCCAGCAGAAATACCACGCAAAGATCAAAACGCACAAGACTGGGTCCATGACTTTACCGTGTACTGTCAGCACGAACTCTCTGGTCATTTTTCCTGCGATGTTACTCGCCACACACGTATAGCTGGCTGTATCGCTGAGGTCAGCATTATTGATCTGCAGGTACCGCCCATTGGACAGGATCCGAACTCGAGGAGTTCCCTAAGGGGAAAGAGAGAGAGTTTGGCAAATTTAGCTTTACCGTTGTTCTCTTTATGAAGACAGAACATTCTTTCATTGCAGAGTAATAAAAGTTATGAAGGAAGGTCAAAGATAAACCGGGGACTGAACTCATTGCTGGCTTAACTTTTTACATCCATGAAGATAACAGGGTAAACAAAGTTTTAAAAAATTATCACTGCTTAATGGTTTCCCCTTGAAACCCCTACTGGGACCTGCGCTTGAATAAGACAGTTTTTTGGGTTACATAGCCAAAGGGCTTTTGAATTTTTATGGAAAGGGGCAGCTAATAGCACATGATTTATTTATTCATTCATTTATTTTGAAAATCCATGCACACTACAGGCAGAGGAAATACAAGTTTTTCTACACTGTTCTTCAAACATCACAGTCTTGACCAGGTGGCAATCACCATAAACAGCCTACTAAGTTTATTAGCCAGCATTGCTGAGTATGAAGATACCACTTTATCAGCTCTACAATGACTCCACAGCACCTGCTAGGGAGCCATTTGAAGTACAAGCTTTTTTACCACAACTACTCTGGATCAGACCTGCAAGAATGACTGATAGCAATATCAACTAAAGTGTTCAACTGCAAGAATGACTGATAGCAATATCAACTACAGTGTTCAAAAGCCTGACTGGATTAAAAAAAAAAAAATAATAGAAAAAGAACAGAAACTCAAACTTTTCCAGTATGTGCTACTCACACTTTGGATGAAATTGGAAGCTGAAATACCCATTTACTCTTGATTAGAAGATCTAAGAATAGCAACTCCAAAAGATAGGTGAAACTCCTCCAGTTCTGCACTTCTCTGCACTAGTACCCTACTACGCTGGTCTCACACTAGGCACCAAGTCAGCAAGTCTACCAATACACAATAAACAGCAGCACTGGAGCCTCACAGCTGAAATGATTCACCACTAGAGTGGATTATAGACAAACAGATTTTGGGTAATAACTGGTATTTCCTGTTGAGTGCACAGCCTAGGCTATGATGCCTAAACACAGAAGCCTACAGATGACAAAAGACAGGCAATGAAGCTATCATTTAATCCTTATGCTCTGTCAGAAAACCCATCTTTGAAAAATTACAACTTCAGCAATTCTTTTAGTGTTTAAATAAAGCCAGATTCAGTAAAGACACTCCTACCTATTTCTTTTCTTAACACTCAGCGTGTATTTCCAAATCTATGAAGAGTGCAAGGACTCCAAAGCAGCTAGAGGCTAGATCTTTCTATAGTTCTGCTACCAAAAATAGTGGTGCTGCACAATTACATCATTAAGCATACAGAGATCTAGAACAGACCTCAAAATCTGCACAGTGGAAGACAACAAAACCAGGAGGAATGACCCTCTCCACCACAAGGCTGTTTGTTTCACAAAAGGCAGTGATGACTGAAATTGAAACAACACTGCAGTGTGAACACCTGACTTTCTCCAGTCCTCTCTTGTCACTGTGAAACCTCTAATTTTTCCAGGATAAGAAGGATGATGTGCCACAGAGCACCTCTCTTTACACACCTGGGAGAGCTCTTTCCCAGCTGCTTAGTATTAGTAGGCTATTACCTGTCTTTGAGGTTGAGAAAGCAACCAGGCATTCAGGAGGACACTAATGTTTTCCTGATATCTGGACTATATATTTATATAAACTAAGCTGGACAATTGTAAGGATTGTAGGGGTCAGAATAAGCCTAAGTCTGCTGCTTAAAGTATACATGACAAATTTGAAGTCCCATCTCTGAACTAAACGCATAAATTTAGTGCTGGAGGAGAGCTAACTCTAGAGATTGAAATCCCTACTTTTTGATTATAAATCAAAAGGCAGGAGATTGACCACACTGCACAACCAAGATACCTCAGCCCTCACATACTGACATGAATTAATGAGGCACAAAGAAAACTAACATTACAGAAGTTAAATCACAGGTTTTCAGCTGAGTCCCCATGTCTATCATGGTGTTCCTCTACTGCTTTGTTTTCTGGTGAATATTTGTTAACAGTGGCTTCTTTTCATGGTTTTTTTATTTTTTCAAGTCCTGCTTTTAAAACACAAGCTTTCCAAGGAAAAAGGTATTCATATACTTAACTTCCAAGCATTGTTCAACCTTGCTTTCATTAAAAATAAAATAATAAAACCACTACCCGATTAAAGAATTGACCATTCAGAAGAAGGCTGTTTCTCTTACACTTGTTTCTGGCTAGCTCTTGTGCTATATTCAAGGTAACATTCCCCAGCAGCACCTGGTAAGACATAATTGTCCACCATACTCTTACTTCTTCCACTAATACCTCATTCTTCTGAATTTACAATACAGAAAGAGTCTGGGCAATGGCATGCCAGAAGGAAAGCAAATAAGCAAACCTTCAGGTGAATACTACTGATGGACTACAGTTAAGGGGACACAATCCATAAGCTGAAATTTTTTCCTCTTTATTAATGAATAAAGATCAATTGAGGGAAAATTATCAATTAATTAGGTTCAATTAATAATGGAACTTAAATTGTTCAATTGGAAAGCGGTGGGTTTCTGGGTGATCCCAGGGAAGAGAATGGGAAGTAAAAAATTCTGTATAAACCACCTTCATCTGTCTCATTGTCTCTCAACCAGCAAAGACTCGACGCCTTAACACAACACTACATAGAATTCTGAGTGAAAATGATGCATTTGATACAAAACTGTGGTGATTAGCGACCCATTTTCTTTCTTTTTTTCCAATGTAAAGAATTTTAGTTCCTTTCTAAACGCTACTAGAATATGAGGATGCATAATATACCCAAAGGAAACATATAGTGCAGTCTTTTCTCAGCTACCTTTCCTGGGAAGCCATTCAGGAGTATACCGAAGGCTTCTAGCATTGTTCAGAGGATCCAGGAGGAGCAAGGGATCCCCCTAAAGGAAAAAAGAACAAGTAACAGCGGGATGGCCACTTCACATGCTCGCTAGCTTCAGGTACTCATTTAGGACTAACTGGATTTGTACTGGGGCTACTCAGCTTCTCTTGAATTCAAGGCACCGTAACTTGGACTGCACTTAAGGGGCAAGTGAACAGAATAAGAAACCTCAAGCACTGTGTGTAAAAAATAAAGGGAGCAAAGGACTAGTATAAATAAGGGAACCACTATACCTCCAGAAGTTCTCCATTTTTAAGCCATGAGATTGTCGGAGGTGGCACAGCATCTGACTTGCATTCCAGTAGAACTTGTCTGTTCTGCAACACGGTGAGGTCCTGTGGACCACCAGTACCAGCAATGTTAGGAGGAACTGTTACAAAAAATTAAGAAAAAAAAAATAAACACCATACATACGAGCCACTGTTAAAATTATCCATTGAAAATTTCTAATCTATTTCTTCAGTTTAAAATAAATGCAAAGCTACAGTGCTATTAATTAGTTCCACTTTTCAATACCTGTGCTAAATATATCACATTTGTTTAACTGGGCACCTGCTTCTTATGTCACATGCTGGAAACTACTGTGACAGAAATTAATTTAAAGTCCGTTCTCAGTGAGGGTACCAATTTTAAGCCAGACAGAAGCTTCCAAACACAGAAGTTATAAACTTCCAGAAAAAAAACAAGGCATATTATAAAACTGCAGAAGTCCCATTTATACTTCCTTTACTGTCACTGAATTTTATGCATTCATTTCTAAATACATTTCTTACCTTTTTCTACTGAAAAAACAAGATGACCATAGATATCAGTATACTTCACATTCTTTTTCAGTAAGTACAATAAATTCAATTCAACTGAATACTGATATCCATAACATCTTCCTAGGAATTCAAAATATAAGACTTGGAAGTATAACAGAAATCAGTTGCATCTGGTGGAACTTTATTTTGACTATGATACACAATTAAAAGGGAGTTATCCATATTCAGAAATGTTAATTATGATCATATGGTGTAATATCACTTTCACAAGACACATAATATATCTTCTTAAGTAATATATAACTTGTTAAATGTGATACTCATATGTACCTTAGTAGTTTACAGTTTGAAGGAATAATTTTTTCTCCTAAATTCAACTTACCATGCACTTTTACAAAATATTCCTTATCATCATCTCCTGCCAGGCTAGATGCCAAACACGTGTATCTTCCTGTGTCCTCCACCTAGGAGGAGAAAACACACAAACAACTTCAACAGAAACGTCTAAATATGGGAGCAATTCAGAAAAACTGAAAGACAAACATTGACAGCAACATATAACAGGCAGCACTTAAAACAGAAAAACAATAGATAAGAAATGCCTGAAATTAAATTAATAAAGTTATTGAAAACCTCTGTAGTTTACCATAGTGCGATAGGACAGAGATGGCTTAGGAGCTGCAGGACCCCATAAAATCTCTCTGAATAATATGCCTCCAGCAAGAACTTTTCTCTTTGTGATGCTTTTTGCAAGCCACAATCAATAAAGATGGAACTGGCTATAGCTATACATCTAAAGAAAGGAAATCTTTTGTTACATGCTCATTAATACCTTTATGCTTTCTCCTTCCTGTAAACTCTTCATTGTAAAGAGAAGAAGTAGTGTTTGCTTTACAAACAAAATGAGCAGCAATCAGACCCGAGCCCTGTCCCAATTCTGTTTGGTGAACTTTGGTCTGGCTGTCCATAGCTGAATACAGGCTTAATTTATTGGTGCAAGTTTAATGGTTGTTTTTTCCTTGACCCTTTTATTGTCTGAATTCATCTGAAAGTCCTTCTATTGTCTTTATTTACTTTTTCTTAACTTGCACATAGATGATTGCAAATGTAGATTTATCTGTAAATTATGGCTTATACATGTGGGAAGCAAATGGATATTAGGAAAATCCAATCTAATAGAAAGAGAAGAAAGGCTGAGGAGGAACTACAAAACACTAAAGAAGAAAAGTCATACATAGGAATAAGAGTCAAATAAGCAGGAAATGAACAAGAACACATTACAGACACAGACTAAAACCAGAAACAACCCCAGAAAAAAGATGAGTCGCTAGCATTGGTTGTTCTGCTTTGTAATAAGAAGCACCAATAAATTAAAAAAAAATACAGAATTTTGAGATGAAGTAATAATACTCAGGAGAGGCAGAAGTGCTTGGGCACTCTCAAACCATACTACTACTGCTTGTTCTGTATGGGAAACTCAACAGCAAGGCTTGAAAAATATATTCTCAAACTGCAAATGCAGGTGAATGATTTTACAGAAGTTTTTTAGGACATCTCTTAGCATGGTGGGGCTTTGAGCAACCCAATGGGGCTTTGAGCAACCTGGCCTAGTGGGAGGTGTCCCTGCTCATAGCAGGGGGGTTGGAACTCGATCTTTAATGTCCCTTCCAACCTGAACCATTCAATGATTCTATGGTCCTAATAGCAGGCTGATCTGTGCATCCAACCTGAACCATTCTATGATTCTATGGTCCTAATAGCAGGCTCTCTTCTAGGATTTGCAAAACTGAGCCTACTTTGAAACAAATACTTTACCTGAGCACTGGTTATTCGAAGGACTTCTCTTAGGACATGAACATTATCATTCTGCAGAAGTGGGCGCCCATCCTTCATCCATGAGATTATGGGGACTGGGATGCCAGAAGAGATGCAGAGAAGTTCAAGAGGGTTGTTAACAATGACAGAGAGCTCTTCTGGTTGATCTGAACCATTGATGTGAGGTGGCTCTGTGGAAGGAAAAACATTCAAGTTCTTTATTGACTCAAAAATCCTATAAAACCTGATACACAACCTTATGGTTACAGTTTGTAGAGTTAGTCTGCATTATTTCTGACTGAGTAATGAGCGCACTGAGTATCTCACCTAATTGTCATCTGCCTCTGTCTATTAATTTGCATATTTTATGAGTTGGAATTATTAGTTAGACAATGTTTTCATAATCCCAGGTAAAATATATTATATAATACCAGTGAATATATTTATTAGCCCTTTTACTGTTGTATCTTCAGCTATGCCTTCAGCAGTGCTATCATCCTGCCTATTCATTTAAACCAAATTACTTTGTAAGTTAGTTTACTATTAATTATAGCATATTTTAGTACTCAGGAAACATTGGGAAAAAATATGTGCTATGTTGCAAATTTACATATCTCTAGGTATCTCCCATTTACTTATTTCTCTTATTTGTCACAGTAAATATTTCTTGAAAATACTCCTTATCCCTAGAGGTTTTTTAAATTGCTGTCCTGAGTAGATACTCACTCACCACTCGCATTTTGTTCAACTGAAAGGTTAACACTTACCCAGCACTTTGAGAGAAAAGTGCTTGCTGGTATCTCCAGCTTCATTGGATGCTACACAAGTGTATTTGCCTGTGTCACCAGTCTCTGCTTTTACAAAATGAAGGACCATTCCTTGGTTACTTGACGTCAGGTGAGCTTCGAGGCTTAAAGGATGTCCATTTTTAAACCAGGCCATAGTTGGGGCAGGACTGCCATCAGTAAGACACTTCATCGAAACTGAACTGCCTTTTACTACAGTCACATCCTCTGTTCCTCCTGCATTATCCAAGCTTGGTGGTACTGCCAAGAAACAAGGATCTGATTTACACAGAGTACAACCCAGATATTCATTCTGACTATAACAGAGTTGGAATGCAGCTACCCTTTTGCATTTCCTCACTTACATTCATGTTCAGCACATGTGTTACCCAGATACTCATTCTGACTATAACAGAGTTGGAATGCAGCTACCCTTTTGCATTTCCTCACCTACATTCATGTTCAGCACGTGTTAAAATTCATTTAGAAACGATATATTTTTATTCTTTCTAAAAAACCTCCTAAAATTCATTTAGAAACGATATATTTTTATCCTCTGACACATTGTGGGTGCCAATTCAAGTAAGGACTCTTCTAGGGCTAAACCACTTCCCATTAAAGTTACCCTAATGATTACCTATGTAAGATATACTTGTGGCTGTCTACAACGGTGTGTTGGTGAGAAAGACAACCAAACATTAGTTTTAAGAAATTAATAAATAAGATTAAGTAAAGCATTTCAGAGAAACTCACCAAAAACTTGAAGGTTGTAATGTTTGTTGTCCACTCCAGCCCTGTTAGACGCTACGCAAGTGTACACACCAGCATCAGATATCTGTACTCGGGCAAGCCTAAAGAGAAAACAATTTTAAGCAAGCTATAAATGGAATGCATTATCTCTGTTATGGCATAGTTTGGATCAAAATTTATTCTTTCTTCCAAAAATAGTAGCAGAATTATGCTGATTTAACAAAAGAGAGCAGAAAACTCAGCTAGTTAAAATAGATGAAAACCAACCTGAGAATTTGTCCAGATGACAGCAACCTGATTTGGGAGGAGACAGACAGAGGAAGGCCGTTCTTTAGCCAGTTTATCTGTGGTGGTGGAGTTCCAGTAGCAGTACATTCAATATTTAGGGAGGTGTCCAAAAGGGCACTGAGGTCCTCTGGTTCATCTTTATTATTGGCTATTGTTGGAGGAACTACATTTTGTAAATGTTGAAAAGGAAGATATTAAAACTGGCTTTTATAAATCATTCCACATGTGTTACCTTGTAGGAAATCCTGCACCTAATGCCCCACAGGCAATTCAATAAGATGATCACCATTTTTTTTAAAGAGTAAATCCTCTACCAATAATATTGAGCACTAATAAATTATGCATTTACATATTTAAAATCAGTCGCACTTTAGAACGTCAGTGAAAATACCTCTTTGATTTGTCAGGCTGAGGCAAACAAGTGGGAGGTCATGGGGAGAGAATGACAATGCAGGAAGGAGTGAGTGGTCAAGGCTTAGAGGGAATGGGCTGAACTGCTTAAGGGCCAGATGGGACTTGGTATTTTGCTGCCACTCAAACTTACCTCTTTAAATACATCTTTTAAAAAGTGCTTTTTAGGCTTTTTAGTTTTACAGGTTATTTTTGAAGTCTTGGTCTTGGGGGCAAGAGGGGACTCCCTTTATAAAGAAGACCCAGCCACATGCAGCTCCAAGCTCTGGCTGACTTAAGATCCCATCACGCATCATGACAGTCGGATAGATAAGACCATTTAAGTTGGCTCTTGCTTGAACCTCAACCAATATAAACTGATCAAAAAAGTTTCCACTGTTGTGTAGTGCCCTTCTGTCCCAAAAAGATGTGATGTGGTCATTCGCTCTTATTTATTCCATCAAAAGTCATCTCTTGTTATTCTGCTCACGCTCATATTCATCTCTGTTTGACTGGGACAGACACCGCTGTGGAACGCTGCTGATGCACAACTCTGCACTTTTTCACACTAGTCATTGTACTTCATGAACACAATTTTTTACAAATTAAAATGTCCACTCTCTACACTGCTAAAAAAGAGTTATGCTTACTATCTTCTGTTTGTCAAATTGTGCAAGAGAAGAATTTCACCCAAAACTGTATCATTCTTCTTTTAAACTCTGAATAAACTATTTTTCAGGGAAGGGGTGACCTCTAACTATTAGTTCCCTATCATACTGCACTGTTTTCAGCTGATGTACTTTGATTGGAATTAGTGAAGATAAACTAATACAACAAAAAAGCAGTATCACAGTAAATGAGCCCCAAGTGTATCTTCCTCTACAAGAAAAAAAACGATCACGGCAAGCAGAATCCCTCTATTGTGAAATACACCAAAGAAATTAATTTCTGTTTATCCCAAAACATATTTAACAGTGATTTCAATTGTTTTGTCATTGAAAGAACATCCTGTGTAATATACTGTGATATCTACAATACATGAAATTGAAAACACATGCATGTAGTATTACACTGAAGACAGGCATTCATTTCTTGGCCCTCTCTTGGGAGTGCTTACAAAGATAGGATCATGGACCAGATTTCAGTTTCACATCTGTGAAAACTCACCATATACATTCAAGTTGAAAATGCGGTCTTCCTCTCCTGCGGCATTAGTAGCCACACAAGTGTATTTTCCTGTATCAGAACTGAGAGCTCTGACAATGTTTAATGTGCTGCCATCTGGAGTTACTCTACAAGGAAGGTAATAAAACACAGTGAGTTTGTTTACTTATTCCTATGACCTGGCAAATAAACAGTCAGATTTGTACATTTAGATCAACTACCTCTATCCTCTTGGGATGTGAGAGAATCATTATTTTTTGCAAAATATTGTTGTTAGAGATAGACTAGGAAGTTATTCCTAGAGATGTCCCGTTTAACCTTGTATTAGGATTCAACTCCAACCAGGCTTTTGAAGAACCCATAATGAAAAGCATCAATAGTATAATGTTTTCCTGTCTCAGATCTTTCTCCTCCAAAGGAACTCGATGGAACTTATAGACCTTAATAAACTTTTTGAACCTGATGAATTTAAATGGAACTTATCAACTGAGAAAGAAATAGATATCATATACTTATCTCTGTACCAGAAAAAAAGTAATTTAAAAAATATCAACGTAGTGACAAACTATACTAGATTTATAGACGCTACAGAAGGAGATAATGTTCTTAATCTGGCTAAGACAAGACTCAGGGCCTCTTTACACTCCCTCCTTAGGCCCCTCTTTTACGCTCGCTAAAGGGCTCCCTGAGGTTTAAAATCATACAAGAAGAGAATGCAGCGTCTGCTTATTTTTGCTTGCCTTATTCTTTGCAAATTGTCACTGGCAACTGTTTTTCCATCTTTAAGCCATTGCACAACAGGCGTGGGCACTCCATTGGCATTGCAGACAAGCTGGATGGTTTCTCCCAGGAGGGCGCTGACCTCACTAGGCATTTCAGAGCCAACAATATTAGGAGGAACTGGAAATGTATGATGGAAGGAAGAGAAGAAACATAATCTAAACTGTAAAGAGTTATAATGCAGTAGCTCATGAGTACTAGCATTTTTTGCATTACCTCCATTCATATCTAGTTTAGAAAGTATACGATTATGCTGTTACTAGAGTGGGTTCTGCAAAGAGAAATTCAAAGCTACTTTAATCATTCCTTAAAAGAGCTAATTTACAAAACTATAAAAATCTTTGCCATTATACATAATAGCTACAGTTACCTGCTCAAACAATGCAAACATGTACAATAATATCATGACAAAATCCCATTCTTTAAACATCACAACGCACTGTAACAATTACATGTCTGTTTAACTCTTGAGCATGTGCTTACTGTAGACCATCATATTCCTGTTAACAGACACACACTTACTCCATCCTATCCAGTAGCCATTTTTAGCCTGTTCTAAAAACCACGGACTGTCATGCTGTCCATCAAGTCAAGACTGTCAGTCCCACTAGTAAGTTTTGAGCACGTCCTAGTTTCAGCTGGGATATAGTTAATTTTCTTCCTAGTAGCTGCTGTGGTTTGGACTTCGAGCAATGGTGCTAACACATACTGATTTAGTTGTTGTTAAGTAATGCTTATATTAAGTCAAGGACTTTTTCAGCTTCCCATAGAAGCTGAGAGGGAGCACAGACAGGAGACAAGCTGGCCAAAGGAATATTCCATACCACAGATGTCATGCTCAGTATATAAATGGGGGTTGTCTGGGGCTAGAAATTGATGATCACTGCTCGGGATTGGATGAGCAATAAGTTGTCGGGTGGTGAGAGCAATTGTATTGCATCACTTAATTCTGTATGTTCTTTTACCTTCATTATTATTATTCTCTTCCCTTACTGTTCTATTATGCTGTTTTTATCTCAGCCCGTGAGTCTTTTTTTCTCACTCTTCTCCCTACCCTACTGGGATCTGGAGGGAGTGAGACAATGGCTACAAGGTCCTTGCTGCCAGCTGGGGTTAAACCACAACAGAGTATTTCAAGCAATTTCAGTCACATTTGATCAAAAAAGCAGCTTGATATCAAATTCCTGAACTTGGGGAAAAACTGGCAGGCAGGGACACACCAAAAAACCAACCCCCCTGAAGAATGATTGCTATGATGAACAGTTACTAGTTCTGTTTGGCCTGCTGATGGCCAGCTACCACACATGGGTGGACCAGCACGCTCAGCTCACCTTCACCCAGCTGTTGCTGCCTCTTCTTCCTTAACCAGCAACTGCCAGCATGGGAAGGGACAATGGCAGGAAGCTGGAAATGCTACACAACTGGTGTGTTACTGGACACAAGTGGGAACTAGCGCAATTAATGGGGATGTATCGTTAGAAATGGAGGAAAACAAAGATAGTTGCAATGTAAGGGTGAGCTCTAGCGAGGCAGGAGACAATTCCATAACTAACAAGGGGGAAAAAAAAATCAGAAGGAAATTCTGCCAGTATTTCTTTGCCTTCTACTCCTATTGCTATGGCAAAAAAAAAGGCAGCAGGTATCACTGCTGCTGAATCCATCTATGTGTGGTGCTCTGCACTCTTATCAACCAGTGTTCAGCAGAAGGAAGGCCGTGATCAGCAGCAAGCACACACAGCCTTCCTGAAGCCTTTCAAGTTCTCCTACAAGCAGAGGTTAAGAATATTCTTTTTCATGCAAATTTCTGCCTAACAGTGTAGAATCCTCTAACCGTTTCTCCCCACTGGCTGCAGATGATAGAAATAACAGTTCGAATTCTCCACTTTTCTACATGGTTATGTTATCTCAGTGTCTCTAGCACAGACACAGTGTCATACTCAATCAATTTTTAACCAGTTCTGCTTACTGCACTCTCATGCCTTACCTTGAATGGAAAGCACATAACTTTTCTGAGCTTTTCCCTCTATATTTGAGGCAATACATGTGTAGGTCCCACTGTCTAGAAGCAGAGAGCGAGCAATCTGAAGCTTGCTTCCACCAGATAAAATATGAACTTCAAGGGAATCGGAGTTTTCTGAAAATATGTAAACGAATCATCATTCCAAACCAGCCCACAGAGAGCAAACACATCCCAAGAAACTTTTCCATCAAAATTTCAAAACAAAGCAAAATAAAGATTCCAATCAGTTAACATAAGAGTCTGTCTAGAGACAGATGAAGAAACAAAAACCAGACAGCAAATAGCACAATGGTGTCCCAAAAGGGGGCAAAAAGAACAGAAAAGAGAGTGAGAGAATGTTACCTATTGGCTTTCCATTCTTAAGCCACACTAACGTTGGTGGAGGAATTCCAGTAGCATCACACACAAAGGTAACAGGATTACTGATAGTTTCATTGATGAACTCTTGTTCAGGGCCTTCTATATTTGGTGGCACTATATATTGAATGGAAGCAATAAGAACGGTTTGCTTACCATATATTTTTGTAAACTGATTTGAAATTGTCTATTGTAAAATGTTAATTGTATTAGAATAGCTACACCAGATCATGCAAAGTATGCTCACCATAAACATTAAGATGGAAATTTTTATCATCTCGCCCTGCAATATTTATGGCTTTGCACACATATTGGCCTGTGTCAGAAACCTAAAATAAAAATAAATTAAAAAAAAATCTTATTATGGAGTCTGATTTTAATGCTGCATTTCCGTGATATTAACAGACTTTGCTTCTGCCAGATCAAGGTCCTTTTCACAGAATGAAAGGCCTCCAGCAAATACATCTTCTCCACAAAGCTCATAAAATACACCACTAAAGAGCAAAATAATTGCTTAACAGTAGCAGAGTAGTGGCAGATGCAGCATCCCACTGGCCTGGCCTACCTCTGCACTCTTGATGCGTAACGTTTGCCCATCTGCTAAGATCTCCACATTTGCAGACTCTGAAATGATGTGCCTGTTCTTGTACCAGGTGATGACTGGTGGTGGAATAGCATTGGATTCACACTCTAACATCACCGGGGTGCCCACCCTCACGTTCAGCACTGTCAGTGAGGTTCCACTATGGTCTTTGATGCTTGGGGGCACTGCAGAAGAAGCTCAGAGTTATTTGTGCCTTTGTTCTGTGAGAGGGCAGAAAACAACCAAACAAATATAAAATTTCAAAGCAATAGACACTATTTCAGAACACTGTAAAAAACAAACCAAGGACAGTTAGGAAACTCTTCTTCTGGCTTTCCCCAGCTTGGTTTCTGGCAATACAAGTATATTCACCATCATCGAGTAGTTTGGCTCGGGGAATCTGCAGAGTCCGAGCACCTGAAGTAGAGAGAGAAGGCTTGAGATTTATTCTATGGTTATCGTATCATTCTTATATGTTATCTTAAAATTACAGGTCCAGCAGACTGAGCACAGCTACTAAATTAACCTCAGATTCCAAAAATCACTCCATTGCCATTGCTTTTTAAGGTTCATTAAAAAGGGTAAACTTCAGTAGCGCTGTTAATTATCAATTTGGACCACAAATATTCCTTTTAGACCTGTTTCTTTTGTAGCTACTAACTGCTGTCTCCTGATCTAACTACAGCCTTTCCACTTAACTCTGTCACTATCCCACTCTTTATTCTCCAGTCTCGCCAGCCTCCATTTGTGAAGCCACTTAACTGCCTGTGCATACATCACTGCTCTGTACAGGTGCCTCTACTGCCATTAAGCTATTTCCACGTTCATGCTTTAGTCTACACTGTAACACAGCGTAAACTGTCATGTCATGATGGCCAGACAGGACTGAGCACCAACAAATGGTCTGCACTTGACACCCTGGGCTGAAGACAAGCAGCCGGAGCAGAAATGACACAGCCACTCAGGGACCTTATTTAGCGAGTAGCTTTGAAGGGTTAAGACAACCTCCAAATACAAGGAAGGATTTCTTCCTGAGAGTTCAGCAGGGTTAACCCAGTTTCCCAAGGTTTTAACTTTTTGTCATCCAAGCCAGCAGAATTTATCTTAGCCTCCATCACAATTTCTGACCACTTCTTTGAAACGTGAGCCAAAGCAACTCAAATTTAATCAATACCCATATCAAAACACCTCTGTTATGTGACTTGCCCTCTAGTCTTTTCCACAGAGTTTAATTCAGTCTGAGCTAGTTTTCTTTAAAAGTGAACCCTCCCAACAGCCAAGAAATTATTAAACACAGTAGACCAAATGTCTTGTCTGCTCACTGGAGCAATACTAAGAATATACTGGCTTCATAAATGATGGCCATCGCCCTTATTAAGACAAAACACGCAGAAGTTGAGCCCAAAGGCTGTAGAAATAGCTGAGATTCCTCACCAGGCACAATAAAAGTGTTGGTATTTGAACTAATAGGTTTTCCATTCTTGAGCCAGCTGAGATCAGGAGGTGGAAAGCCAGTGACCTCGCAAGTCAGAGAGATGAAATTATTCACCACCACAGTCAAATTCTCAGGATTAGTACCAACGACACTTGGAGGAACTGTGGAGAGAAATGCATCAACAAGATCTATCATAGCACAAACAATATAACCACAAGATCCTGATTTACTAAAATAAAGCTGAATTGTTGAGTTCTGCCCAAAGGGTCAAGTTGCAACAATCATTCACATCCTATGAATGGGTCCACTGCTTTTTGGATATATCTGGAAATATGACTAAAGTCAATCTAACGGTCATTCTTGTTCCTACAATTTACAAAGATTTCAATTATTTAGTCTGCAATCCTTCTGTGATCGAGATCTGGGAAGGCTAATTAACCTATAAGAGATCCTGAAGTTCCTTGACTAATGCACTATCAGTTTTAAGAAGCTGTACTTACAGGACACTTGCTACTTAAGGCAGGACAGACTAAATTTACCTTGTCAGGATATGTACTATAACAAAGTATAATTTCTTCCTGATTGTATTGCTCCTAGTCTTTCTGAAATAGTCCATTTTCTCATTATAGAGAACCAAAATATTATTCCTTCTGATAAAGTTCAGATTTCTTTTGTTAACCAGACAAGCCTATTGTTTAGGAGTGAGCTAAGCAGTTTAAAATTCCCGCACACAAGCATTGCTCTAAGGGGTGCATTTTTAACATTACAAGTCCCAGTATTTTTAAATACAAGAATATTATGACATTTGACCTTTCTACAAGAACTATTTAAAATGAAATAACTGTAAATCTCTTCCTTTTAATAAACCCCAAGTTTTAGTTTCCATGTTTTTGCAGTGTGGATATATAAAACACTTAAGAGGAATGCAAAAGCATATTCTTGGCGCTATTGGGTGGAAAAATCATTCCAAAGAACACATGGAATCCTCTTCTTCAAAGACAGAAATGTTAAAGTATTTTGGACAATATCCACCAGAAATACTCCAGCTGCTTTCTGTCACTTGAATGACACAAAACAGTCATTAAGCCAAGTTTATTGCTCCTCTGGGGCACTGCAGAAACAAGAGGAGTCAATGTACACGGGTGAATTCAGTCCATATTTTTCAACTTGGAATAATTAAAGGTTATCTCCCTGATATTGAGTGTAAAATGGTTCACTAGAATAAATACAGAATTCTGATCTGATGACATTTTATAGTTATTTATATTTATTTACTTTTACAGTTACTTTCCCACAGATGTGATTATTGGCAGTGCAAGACAGTGGGACAAATACACAGGGCCAAATCTGAGCTATCTTTTAATGAATTTTGCTTAAACTAGAGAATTGGTACATTTCAAATTCCGCAGCCTTCACAGCGTGTGCAAACCATTCACAAATGTACCATAGGTAATCTGCATACAGATGAGTAAGGGGCTCAATTTTAGTATTCAGTGTGAAAATTACCTATTTATTGTATATTATATAAGTTGAGATTTTAAAACTGGATGCTTATTTCAACGGTTTAGAGGGTTTTCTTTTAATTATCTTTGAAACAAGAAATTAAAGATCATAATCTTTAATATTTTATTTTCATTAATGAAAACAGTTCCATAGGAAACATACAGAAATACTGGAAAATAACCTTTTTTTGACACTGACAAAACAAAGATGGTGCTGCTTAATGACACTGCATTTTCATCACTGCTTCACCTTGGGTGGTCCTTTCCTGAAGGGCTAGAGACCAATTTTTCAAATGCAACTGCATTCAGAAATTAATAGACCTAAACTGATAGTACTGTCGAGCTGGAATTGAAGCTTCATGCAAATATTTCTTTTAAAATAATAGTATTAGACTATAGTCATTATAAACAAATATTTTAAAGACAATAAGTTTAAATTAAAACAGAAATGTCAGGAAAAACAAATTAGTTTTATTTTAAACAAAACTCAATCATCAGGAAATCTGGATAGACTCCACTGAAGGAAAATAACTTCTCAGAGAATGACTCCAGGGCAAGTTCTTCCCACGACAACAATGGTTTTGGCTAATTGTATTACTGAGTAGAAAAAAGCACTATAAATTTGTTTCATTTAGTAGGTAAATTAGCAGCATGTGTGATTGAGAAAAAATTTTATTTCCTCTGTATGCAATAACCTGAATCATCAAACTCCTTGGATGCTGGTACTGTATTTAAGCGAGAGAGAGAAGATATGAGAAGATATATATGTAAGAGAAGATATTCTTTCTTGTACATAACACAGAAGATTAGCTAGCTAGCAAGGATAGGAAGAAGCATACTGATCATATGTAGGAGACTGTCTCATAAGTCTCCAAATCATACTGTGCAAGCAGATAAAGAGGTAGCTGCCAGTATTCCTTGGTAGGTTTTAACATGTACCCCGTGCAGATGATTCTGTGGGACTAATGCTTATTTGATCTTTTACTCAGAATGGAAAGCTGAAAGTGGTGGGAGGAAGAGTGAGCAGAAATAAAAGGAGAAGTTAAGGTTAACTCTGAAATGTTAATTAGAGGTATCCTGATTTTCTGAAGCTATCAGGAGAGGTAAGGGAAGGTGATGGAGAGACTGTTCTTTAAAATAATGGAAAATGTATTGATTTCTTGATTGTATTTGTTTTAAACTTGTGATGCCAAAGGCTCAAATTTCTTTTAATCCTATTCTACCTCAACAACAACAACAACAACGAACAGAAAGTAATCTTAAAGGAGAAATCAAAAAAACCCTAAGCCTTTACAATGCCATATCGCCTTGATATTGGTTTGTAACTCATTATTTCAGGGCTTAGCAACACCCACACAGTGTACACACATAGTGATGACACAAGGCTCCCTCACTAATATTTTCCACTTACATAGAATACATATGAAGTGCTGAAGCCATGGGGTATCACAAACTATGTTTTGCCAAAGTACTTTAAGCTTATATTTGATTTCTAGTACGTCAGAATCCCCTTTACAACAATAAGACAACTTACATGCATAAAGATAAGTATGTGCCTAAGCACACTGCTAAAATTAACACATTCAGGCTAAACTAAGATTTGAGAAAAGACAACCAGAAAATCCTGCATTATTGTACTTACCATGAACATTTAGGTTAAAATATTTTTTGGCACTTCCAGCTATGTTTTCCACAATGCAGACATACCTCCCAGTATCTGTTATTTGGGAATTCAAAATCTAAGAAAAAGAAACAAGATTGCTGTTGAGTTAATATATGACAACTTACTGCTAAAGCATCAAGTTTTGGGGTGTACCCAAGGTCTTTAGGGCATGCAAGTCTGCAGGTTTTTTTTGGTTTGATTAGTTTTTTTGCTACTGCCTTTGCAGTTATTATGAAGAAGGCCGTTTGAGAAACTTCCACTGATGCTACTCCTTTCAGAATCTGTTATGCAAATCCGTGTGTCTCAAACTTCCAGAAGGTCAACTTAGTATCTTTCACATTAAATTCATTCAAATTGAATAACAAAACAACCATTCAGAAAATATTTTAAATAAAAATCACAGTGTTCTATATGTTCTGTAGTTTCTATTGTATTCTTAGATCATGCTGTGAAAATGGAGAGAATTAAGCTCAGTGCTCTGTTTTAACAGTTTCATCATCATCTACTGATTAGGATGGGAGGGGCAGGGGCTTGTTCTTCAGAATTCACTATTTTCATCAAATGAAAAAAAAAAAAGTACATTTTGCAATTATTAAACTCTGTTAGGAAAACTTGGACAAAACTGACGACAAGAAGTTGTTCTCCACAAAAATGAACATTATTTGAAACCAAGTGATTTCACCAAAGCGGTTCACAGCACCATCCCACAAACAGTTGGGTCAGCACAACTGCACACAAGTGGGAAGAAGCAGCTGAGGGACAGGGCAAAGGGACAAAGCCTCCTTAGGTTTGCAGCACCTTGTAGGAAAAAAAATAATTCAGGATCTCATACTCAGCAAATCTAAACAGTTTTGTCTTTCTGGAAGGCTCGTGTTTGCGGTGCTAAAAATCTGTTATTCACTAAGACCTACCTCTAACCTCCTTCCATTGGACAAAAACGTGTGTTTGTCATCTTCTGCTAGGAGGTGGCCATCCTTTTGCCAGGTAATACTTGGAGAAGGGCTCCCACTTGCAACACAGTCCATCACCGCAACCTGGTTCACAAGCACAGTCACTTCTTCAGGCAGCTCCCCATCAGCTCCACTGATGGATGGTGGTACTACAGAAGAGGAAAACATGACAAGAATACTGGGACTTAGTTATCTCCCAGTAGTTTTTGGGTTTTGGTTGGTTTTTTTTTTTAAGACTGCCCACCAATCTTTTAGATCAGGTTCTTATAAGAAAGTAGTGAAATCTTCAGTGAATACAGTGAAAGATAATCAAATCTCAAGTGTAGTTCAGCTGGAACAAAGCCACATAACTCGAGAGACTGCAGGAGAAATATGCTTATTCACAACAGCCATAAAGAAGTGGAGGTGAAAACCCATTTTCCAGCTAGTCCATCATGTTCTTTGCTGCCAGAACAAAAGAGGATTTCCAAGGCAGGCCCTCTTCCTAACAATAAATCAGTGTTTTCAGTGGAAGATACAGAAATAGAGGTAAAGAAGTGTTTCCCAAGGCAAAAACCTTGTGTACATCAACAAACAATGCAAGCAGCACACAAAAGATTTCTGTGCAATGTTTGTAAACAGTTCATACAAAACAGACTCTGCAGGTGTTCAGCAGGTGAGGTAAATCAACAATTCCCTTACACCTTTGGGAGTTTTGCTGGCTTTTTAGAAAACAGTGACCGAAATAAGGAGAGAGAAAAGTCCAGTAGGTAAGAATTTTTAACTGGAAACTGGATAGGGAACAAGGGATACCAAGGCAAAAGCCTTGGTATAAAAAATACATATATACATATAAAAAATACATATATACATAAAAAAAAAAATTTATGTATAATTTTCTTTCTGGTGAAGTGTGACAGGGATAACTCAATTGAATTCCTATAATGATTAACGTGAAAACATACTGAACTAACAACATCAACACTATTTTCATGCAATTCTGTATGTTTCTACAAAATTCTAACACCTTGTATAAACACATTAATTTAATAGTTTACAACATGCAGAACTTACAAATTTTAAGAACATTAAGTAAACCTGAACTATAATGGTTCATTAGTTTCCAAATAACTTTTTTTTTTTTTTGGCCATTAAAAAGAAAAAGGAAAGCAGGAAAGCTCACAGAGCACGCGGACATCGTAATGAATGGAATCCTCCCCAGCTTCGTTTACCGCCACACACATGTATCTCCCAGCATCTTCGGGCTGTGCCCGTGGAATCTGCAACACTCGGCCTCCTGGACAGAAAAATCCATTCAAGATTTAAATGCAGCATCAAGCAGTTTCCATCATTCCCGCACCACATTTCACTAGAGACCTGAGCAAGCAAATTCATGAATGGTCAGCATTTGTTCTGAATTATAACTAACTAAAGACTTTTATTGCCTAGCGGCTTTTTCTGCTGGCAGATACTTGGAATTCAGCAACGTTCATACTGAAATGTTAGAAAAGAGTAATTAATTCCACAGAAAGGAATAATATATGCAGCCAGACATTATTCTTCAATCAAAAGTGTAAATATTTCTCAGGAAGGTGACAGAGAACTAATAGGCAAAAGGAAATAAAAGCACATAAATATTCTTTTAAAGCTATTGCAAACTTTAAAAAGTCACTTCTGAAGCTTATAGGTACATATTATTTTTACTTTTCACTCTATTCCTCGTGTAAGGCATAGCCACATTAATACCTGCAGAAAGAGAGGGCATACTAGGAATACATTTTGGGAGTGGTTGTCATTGGTCTTCCAATAAATGAGCAATAGGTAGACAAAATGACAATATCCCCAACACTGCCCTTCTTCTGAAACCTTCTTTGTCTGTACAGAAAGGCTCCCTTTTTGTACTCTCAGCATTATGGCCACTTCTGTCCTGTTCCCATATGTGGTTAAGTAAGAGCTCATGGCCATTTTTCTGCTAGAAACATTACTTCCATGCCTCACTCCCTGGTTAAGACATTTTTTCTACTCCAATTATGATTTTGCTTAAGCAAAACTTAATAATAAGAAAATAAATCAGGAAACCGTCAGAGAGAAGGCATCACTGTATTTTATTTTGCAACACATCATATGAAAGATAAATAGTCACATTCACACCATTTTAGGGACTACTTTTAAATGAAAGAAGGAAACAGCTTAAGTCCAACGACTGGAAAAAAAACATTTCCAGTCAAGAAAGTCTGAAAAGAATACTAATGCAGTGGTTTGAAGGGGAAATATTTATTACTACACAAATACTAGCATTAACACCATTTCTTAAGGTCAGAGAGTGACATCTTAACACGCACCTGGTAATATTAGTACTTTCTCACTAGAGCTCAGGGGGTAGCCATCTTTATACCATGTAAGAACAGGAGGAGGAACAGCATTGGTCTCACAGTACAGTGACAGGGGATTGTTGACAATCACATCTTTGCTTTCTCCACCTCTTCCCGTATCAACTGTGTTACCAGCTTCCCATTCCTTATAAGGTTTTTGGAAACTAGGAGGAACTACAACAAAGGAGGGGAAAAATGTTAGAATTTTACAGCAGAAATAGCGAGTTTTCAAGTCAAGAAATGAGAAGATACTGTAATTGTTGTTAAATAGCAGCAATAAAAATTTGGGGTATTAAATTAATGCCTCCCCCCAATTTATATTAGCCAGGAAAATTCTAGTTCCTTTCATCAAAATGAACAATTGAGCAATCTACTAAATGTTTTCTGAAGAGCAATAATGACAACAAAACACAGAGGGTATTCATCAACAATAGTACTTAAATAGTAAGATATCTGGTTTAACTCAAGTTCTAATTTTGTCTAAATTTTCAGAAATGACTAATGATTGTTTTCTTGTATTTACACACAGTGTGTAGGCCAACAGAATGCTTCTGTCTGGGGCCTCTACGTACCACTCTATGCAGATAAATAAAATATGACATATTAGTTTAAGCTAAATTCAAACTTATTTATGTAGAGGAAGATCAGCATTGCTATGTCGTTCCACTGACTCCAGAAACACTGCATATGTCACAAAACATGAAAGAAATAATAATCAAATACTGTATTTCTTAAAGATGAGGAAAATATATACGAAATAAAAATCATGCAAAACACAAAAGCACTGGATTACACCAAGCAGGTGTAAAGCATACAAAATTATACAGAATTTCAACATCCCAGAACACTAGAAAAGGAGGCTAACAGAAGAATTTTATTATCTGAATTCTGTTTACCTTGTATATTTACATCAAATTCCAGCTCATCCTCCCCAGCAATGTTGGATGCCAGACAAGTGTAACGACCAGTGTCTGATATTTGAGCTTCCTTAATTTGCAGAGTACGGCCGCTACCTTGGACAATGACATGATCATCTGGTTTAAGCGGCTGTAACGCAATATTATATGGAAATTAACATTTGGCAAAACATACACTAGAAATAGCCATATTTCTGGAAGTAATATGAAGCCATCTCTCCTGCTCAAATTCAGGTTGTTTCAAAATCCTTCCTAAGGCAATATACTGGGAGAAAGAGCATATTGTCGTTATGGCATTTCCTCTGCAGTAACACCACTACCAACAGAACACCCTTCAATTTTTGTTAACGCATCCAATAAGGCCCACTTTCAATCTATGCAAAGAGAGCAGTTGCTTAGGACACTAAATTACTGAGAGTCACCACTTAGGACACAGTCATAAAGTAGGTGCTCCTGGGATGGCAGCCTTGGCCCACAGGTGGCCACAGGTGCCGCTGCAGCTCAGCTCTTCTCTCATCTGCTCCTCCTTTCCCTCAGATCAAAAGCTTTTCCTCACGGAGTAAATGTGATCAAGCTCCAAAATCCTGGAGACAGTTTCCTTTTCACAGTCTGCATCTTCACCTTTCTGATCTTGGTAGCTGGTCTCCTTGGAGGATGTGGTTCTACGTCACTCCTAACCTCAGCTGCAAGTTGCTGCTGAAAGGAGCAATGCCATCCCCATGAGGCAAGGGCCATCATGACATCTGATTAAATCAGGCCAATTCAACCCCTGAAGTCACTGGCCAAGTCAACGAGCCGATGGAAAGCCTACACTTGTAAAACTAATAGTTTTCTTCTATGAGTTGAACAACTCAATCTAACTCACCCTACAGCCACAAAACCACTAGGATCTGCTGCTCAACAAGGAGATGGTGCGAAGGGAGGGTGTCAAGAGGATGGGGCTGGTCTTTTATCAGTGGTGCCCAGGGATACAACAAGAGGAAACGGGCACAAACTTGAGTATAAGAAGTTCCATCTAAACATGAGGAGGAACTTCTTTACTTTGATGGTGGCAGAGCCCTGGACCAGGCTGCCCAAGAAGATGGTGGAGTCTCCCTCTCCGGAGACATTCAAAACTTGTGCCATCTGTATCTCCCAATAATGAAAATGGAACACATTAGGGAGTCAGCACTGAACTCCTGGCCTGCAGGGGACAATTAATTTAGTCCATGGATGTAAGCGAAAGATATTTACTCAGGACCAATCTAAGAAAGACCTGCTGCTCTGACAGTGCTGCTTATAGCCACTGTCTTTCTTCAACTCCCCCCAACATAATTTTTCATTGGCCATACAACCACAATCAGTACACCCAGGAGATCCTAGAAGTACAGCATGTACTTGAATCAGAGGACGTGTAATAGTCTGTCCTGTGACTCCAGGCTGTTTCTGCAGGCTCGGTAAATCCAGGAGGAGCTGGTCCAGCTGAGGGGTGCAACAGTCTACCACATGGTAAGTGGCCTACCAAGAACAGCTAAAGCAAGAGATTCTATTCTCTTTTCTTAAAAAGAGCTGCACTGTTTCTTTCTTATTTATAGACAGCCCCCAGCAGACTGCACATCAGTAGGATCCTGTGGCGTTGCCCTTCAAAACCATTTCTCCTCCAGACAGATGTTGTTGTGAAGCCTGCGTGTGGCAGGAACCGCGCCTCGCTCCCCCTCGCAGAGGATCTAGATGTTTTTGTGGCTTTGCGAGCTCTGCCAGAACAATGTTGGAGGCTCTCTCAGCACTTAGAGGAACCAAGCATGGGGCCGTTCTATTAACGGGGCCTTTAGGGACTTCATGCAACAGCCAAAGGACATGTGGTCATACCATGGGACGCTGCTGATAGGCAGGGCCCTCCCCCCTTAAAGCACAGGCCAGTGGTAGCCCCTGGAAACCAATGTCTCCTCAGTGGCACTGCTAAGCACTCACAAAAAAGCAAGGGTGCCAATTTGTGGAGGCCTGGCCAACAGCAAGCATCCTAAGATGCACGACAGTTGATCCTGATAGTAGCACGATGGGAAGATGACTTCCCACTGACTTCAGCAGTGCAAATGAGCCTGTTACACTGTGTGAACATTCATTAATACTGACAGTGAATACACAGTTGTTTCTGCATGAAATCCACCCATTAGAAGGAGTTAAGTTAGTGACTGGCCTGTCCATCCTTGTACCAGCTGATGGCAGCAGCAGGAATGGCATGAGCTTCACACTCCAGGGTCAGGCTGTGGTTTACTTTGATCTTCACTTCTTTCGGGGACAGACCCATCCCTGAGATATCCCCTTTGTTAATGGTGGGTGGAACTGCACAAAAACAAAGAGAGCGAGAGGAACTTTCATGACCTACTGCTTTATGCAGCACTTCAAAATTAACTGGACAAAGTGAAAACCTGCATGATAACCTCAGAGAAAGCAACTGCATTCCCCCTATAATCTGCCTCCTCCCCATAGCCCAATTTGTATTTTTATATATATACGTATTTTAAACTACTTTTACTATATATATTATATATAAAAATACATAAAACTGCGTTTAACAGTTTTAGACATGCAAACTTGACTGTAGACTTACCTGGCTATAGTACTTAATTATGTGTTTGGTTTGAATTCCGTAACATTCAGTGTACTGCAGTCATTAAAAAGCATTTCAATGGAAACTAATATGCTCGGAAACACATGTTTGAACTGAAGTCCCCACTCAAAGTAGCTGGTCAAAACTCAACATTTCCATTCCACTGAAATCGCAGTGTTGCAAAATCTGATTTCCTTCTCAATCAGAATAAAACTAGAACATTTCAAAATTCTTAAACTACCTCCCACCCTGGTCTCATAATATCTTTTAATTACTTTAAATGCTTTCAAAGCATTTTCCATTCTTTTTTCAAAGGGAAATTTGAAGTTCTCCGTAATACTTACAGTACCATAATAACTGACAGCTGCAATGGCATTGGGGGGGGGGAGGGCTTTATGTTGCTACATAACCATACTTCAATAATGAACTCTTTTGTCATGTTCTCATTATTCCAAATCCAATGTGGCCTTATTAGGGACTTAGTGTAATTAAAATAACAGTACGGGTACTGTGAGGGAGCAAATCAAACTCCAATTCAGACTAGGAAATAAATTAAAAAAAAAAGATGAAAAATTATGCTTGACTGAGCCTATAATGAAGAGTTTGAGCATTAAAATAGAGTATTAAGCACAGATATTCAAAGGACAATGTCCTGACAGGAAGCCTTGAATGCCAAAGCTTTTGTGCATATGATATTTTATGGAAGGATATAAAAATAGTATCCTCCTGTTTTACCTTACTCAAGAAAAGTTTCTTATTAGATGTTACAGGTCCCCCGCCCCTCCTTTTCTTCTAAAATAGTTTCTTTGCTCACGAGATTCCCTGCTCACATCTCCCATTGCGCTGCACTCATCTGATTGGCAAATCATTACCAACTAAGCATTTCAGAAGAAAATGGAGTTCAGCATTTCTTAAATGCCTTTCCCTGGGTGGCACAGACTTTGAGCCCAACAGCAGCATTTGTATAGGATGCAATAGCAAACTTTGCTTTGAAGAGAGACACTAGAAATGTCATGAGCTAATGCAGATGTTTGCTAAACAAAGCTACTAACAGAAATTCTTGTATTCACCAGCATAGGTAACACTGCAAAGGGGAAAAAAATGGAAGAACACAAGACACAAAGAATAGTTTAAAAATGTGGAAGTATTTCCATACTGTAGACTTTCATCTCATAGTGCTTCAAAGTTTCTCCAGCCTCATTTGTGGCTATACAGGTATATCTTCCAGCGTTGTCCTCCTGTGCATTTAGGATCTGCAGGGTTCGGCCACCTGCCAAAAGACATCATTCTTTAATAGCATCGACATTATACTCTTGCTTCCCAATTATATAAATAGTTTCTGCAGCATATTTTCAATGCTTGGGTCTAAACTGTGGCCTTAGATATGCATGAAAAACTGATTGCTTACCGCCATGTACACTGTGTAATAAATGAGTGCATCATTTGCAGGAGTGCTTTAGATCACAACTCCTGTCGCCTACAGATTCTCAGAAAATTTGTTAACGTAGTTCTGTACGAGAAATTTCTTGAAGATATTTAGACAGGAAAACATTATCACAGAATCACAGAATCTTCTAGGTTGGAAGGGACCTCAAAGATCATCTTGTCCAACCGTCAACCTAACTGACAAAAATAGACACCCACACAACAAACAAGGAGCATCATCACTAAACCAGACCTCCCAGCACTACATCAACCCGTCTTTTGAACACCTCCAGGGATGGGGCCTCAACCACCTCCCTGGGCAGCCCATTCCAATGGCTGAGAACCCTTTCAGTGAAAAAAATTTTCCTAATATCCAGCCTGAACCTCCCCTGGCGCAACTTGAGGCCATTTCCTCTCGTCCTGTCACCTGTGACTTGAGAGAAGAGACCGACCCCCATCTCTCTACACCCTCCTTTCAGGGAGTTGTAGAGAGCAATAAGGTCTCCCCTCAGCCTCCTCTTCTCCAGGCTGAATAACCCCAGCTCCCTCAGCCTCTCCTCATAAGACTTATTCTCCAGACCCCTCACCATCTTTCCCTAGAACCCGTTTTGGGTTCTGCACTTCATTCACAGACAAAGGGAAAGGAGGCAGCGGTAAGGCTGGCAAAAAGAGTCTATTCAACACAGAGGGGTGGATGTGAGTCTCTGCACTGCCTTTCTGTTCCAGTGCAGTACTTCATCTGAAAGAGGTCCTTCACTCCCTCTGGAGAATGGACAGAAGCAACAGCTACCCTGTGAGAAGTGTAAACATGAATGGATCAATAGGATTTACGACTTCAGGTGGCCTCTACAAATCTGACATCCATCAGTTTCCTTCCCATAGTATCCTGTTTATTTATCCTGTCTGCATTCTCAGAAATGAGTCACTATTTAATTTGGCTTCAGCTCTTTTCAGACTGCATTTCTAGAAATTGTCCCCCTATGTAGTAATTCAGTTCCTCACTACCAATATCAACTCATTCTTCCTCTGAACACTTGCAGTCAGCGATGCCAAAGTACTTGTTCATCTACGTTACATCAGTGTTACCAGTGAAGCTTGTTCCTGTTTTCCCCCACCATAGCTGTGCTAGGTAAGAGTTACTCCACAAATTAAAAATGGCAAAATTCTAATGACCAAGAAAAAATGCCACCTCATTTTTTTTTTTACTTATGTTGTTTATATCTCCGTCTAATTTCCACACTTAATTTCAACTTCTTTACATTCATTATTAACTCCAATTAACTTGTTTGCCATCATTTCGCTTTAAAGAAAAAAAGGATAAATACCTGAATACAATTAAAATACAAGTATATAATCAGTTAATTGCGAAGCGCTTCAAAAATATCAGAATGGGAAGTGCTGCAAAAGTACAAGCATTGCAATTAATAGAAAAATATCCTTTGAGTTTTCAAAAAAATCTATAACAGGAAACTAAAAAATGAAAGAATTAAGTGTTATTTCTCAATAACAACAAAAATTTACCTGGCAAAATGCGGATATTTCTGTTTGATTCTAAAGGATTACCATCTTTCAGCCAGGTGATTGTAGCTGGAGGATAGGAATATGCCTCACAAACCAGCGACGTTGGGCTGTTGAGGATAACAGTGACATCTTCTGTATTTCCATGGCCGTCTGCACCCACAATGGTTGGAGACACTAGAAACAACAGAATCGTTAACCAGAGGAAGGACCTCTATGAGAAGCCAATTTTCTGTTCCCTGTCCAGTCTAGGAATCCGGTTGCAGCCTTAAATAGCTGGGAGGCATTCCTACAGGGCGGATGGAAACCCAGCACTAGGCCAACATTCACGGGTTTATGTTTTGTCCTTAGCTCAACAGTAAACCCATGTCAGTGGAATCCATCCACCCTTAGCCTTTGTCAAACACAGGTCACCAGGAAGCCAGCCACTGCTTCTTGCGTAGCTGCTGGCAGACCCACTGCTTGATGATCCTGTGAGCAGCAGATCGGTAGGAGGCATGAGCCTAGGAAATGAGGATGTGGAAAACAAACTTGCCATTGTTTGCATTTGGTTATGCAATCACTGTCATGGGAAAAAAAAAAAAAAAACACAACAACTGCAGATGGTTTCAGCTTTTATGAAGAGATCACAATCTGAAGTGCTCTGCAGACACTCCTTCCTTGAATTACAAGAAGCCAATGCACTGTCCTGCTCATTCCATACGGACAACGTCCCGTTACAGTGCCGCATTTCCTAGCTCTATATTGTCTAAAGCACAGAACTGTTGTTTCTGTTAAACTACTATTATTTACCAATTACTAAGCTACAAGATTTTAATTGTAGACAGGCAACTTATGCATTGCTGTAATTAAAGTACTATAAAATTCCAATGTGATTATCTGTTTTTTCCTGAGATGAATATTTTCCCTGCAAGAGCCAGCCCAGCTGTCTTACCAAGTACGTTAAGACTGTAACTTTTGCTCTTATCTCCAGCTGTATTGGATGCAATACATGTGTATCTCCCTGTGTCAGTCACTTGAGCATTCTCGATTTGCAGGAAACGTCCACTGGACAGAAACTTGTGATCTTCATCCTCAGTTAGAGATTGCCCGTTCTTCAACCAGGTGATCTGTGGTACAGGGTTTCCTTAATGGAGTAAATAAAATTGCAAATATTAGTTGTTGCACAGTCTCTAGGATATGCCAAGATATCTGAAAAACACAAAAATACAGTCTCAGATGCCCTTTTAAAAACACATCCTTTAGGGAGATGTTTTGGAATACATATTCTAAAGTATTTGAATCTCCTGAAGTAATATACACCTCCTCTTAAATTCCACAGGCCTTTAGAGAAGAATTAGCACAGCAACTATCCTCTTGGTTATATTTTATGCAACCTTTAGACAAAGGAGTGCTTAGTCCTGCTATAAGCACCTAATTCTAGGTTAATTCTAGGCTAATTTTAAATTTAAAAATTCCACTGAACTGAAAATTCCATTAAAGACACGCTACTCAGAACCAATGATGATGGGACACTATGGGTCTAATCAGCAAAGATAAGAAATATTGTATAGTTTTACCTATCACTTCACATGTTAGGGTAACTCTGTGCTTCTCTTTCACTTTTACATCTTCCAATTTATTTTCACCCACAATCCTTGGAGGCACTGCAAATAGACAAGACAACAACATCAGGAAGTATTACTTGCAACCAGTTTTAATACAACAAAGACACACTCAGGCTGTATCTCAGCAAATGCTTCCCTTAATCACATCAATCTATGAATGGCTCAGGTCCACCAGAAATGGGTCCAGATGTGAGACACTGCAGAGCTACCCTGCCTGGACAACAGACATGGACTGTTCTGCACCCCTTCGTCACACAAGCCCACACAAAAGGCAAGGGAGGATGACAGACCCATCAAGTACTCGCCTCACTTCGTCTTCAGAGCTAGAGATACACTCAGGGTGCTGAGGAGTATGGTCTGTAAGGCAATATTTCTGAGTATGGTTAGTACTGATCTATTTAAAAAAAAAAGTCATCTTGTCTATTCATATACTATAGGGTTTTTTTCCCTTATCAGCATGTTGAAAGCAATACAGTGTACTACTAACAAGTGGATTCTGTGTAAAGATACACGTGTGTTTTATGCAAACACAGCTAATTCCATATAGGCAGATGAACAAATAGGTCTAGGGACATCTTCTTGTTTCTCTAGGGAAACGTAAGACAAAACATTACCCTTAAAACACCTTCCTACACCCCAAACAGCTAACTCAATACAAGGAAACTCTTACTGTATGGTTCACCGCTCGATGATGTTTTCAAATAATCTTGGTCAACAGGACTACACAGATTCATGTGCTACTGGATGAGGTGAGGCCAGATTACAAATGTGTTGACTGAAGAGCTCTGATCACCTATTTCTCCCAAAGTATAGGCATTTTTAGATTCAGGCCAAAAGAAAATGGCATTACAAATCGAAGTAGGCATAGAGTATAACAGGTTGAAAAGGAGGCCTATAGTTATAAGACAGAAAGCCCAATCTAGAGATTTTGGGAGTTTTTGTACCAAAGATGTTGGAGTAGTGAGCCAGATCCCACGCTTTAATAATCCTACAAAATTCAAACTTTCAGCCTATAAAGAAGGCCTAAAGAGAGAAGAAGCAAAATACAATCAGCAGCTTATTTGTGATCTACCACTAAGTTGGAAGCAGAAGTTTTATAAAAATAAGAATCACGATAATGTGCAGAATACACCAAATGTTTTATACTAATGAAGGGTACAAACTAGAGAGAAGAAGGAAACAAAAATTGAAAGAGGCTTGCATCTCACTTGACTTCAGCGTGGCTAAAAGTTGGCCTCTGATGAGGACACATGGTGAGATGTGGGTTACTAGAATTTAGCATGCAGGAAGATGTGGCCAGTACTGGCACACTCATCAACTTGTGATGCAATTATGATCAAATTTCCTGCTATGACTGCACAAGCAATCCAAAATAGACTTTTGTATGGGTTCTAGTGTCCAAATGCGATGAGACAAAGACGCATCAACTAGCAAAGGAATTAGATGGGGGGAAAATATAACCTCAAATCATAAACTTTTAAGTCGGGCCAAAAGTTACTATTCACGAACAAGCACAGCAATTCATTGCCTTGGCCCCAAAATAATACAGTAAGACATCAACACATATTAATTTCAGAAATACGACAGAGCCACACAAAACATTTTGCAAATATATAAATATTATGCTTATTACACCAAGCTCTCCATGCAAACTGGCTTGCCTGTTGCAACTCCTACACCAATTTAGAGAAGAACTGGGATGTCTCTCTACAGTTCCTATTTACAGCGAGCTGGTGAATATTCTGTGTCGCTATCGGGCCACATTCCAGTAACTTTCCTCTAGAAAGACAAAGAAATTACCAGGGGGAGGGAAGAGAAGACTGAACAATGGAATTTTCCACTTAGCCCACTTGAAATCAGCTTCACTGAGCATTTTTGTTCAAGGCAAACAAAGCCTATGCAATAGAGATTCCCAGAACCCTCGAAAACACCCTGCTACTAAAACCCTCCAAAGAAAACAGTAAAACAATGAATGCTTTTCAGTGTTTATCCATCTTTTCCATTCTACCAGACTTACACTTCCATGAGCTCATCAAATAAACATGAACTGACATGAATGCGAGTTATCATTTACAGGCTGAATATGCCTAAGTCAGCTGAAGGCAAGGGAAGATGATAGCGCCGAGCACCTTAGAGACAAGAAACTTACAGGAAAATTATATACAGTAATGCAGGTTTGCATCAGGCCTGATAATTATTGATAAAAACAACAAATAGTTACTAAACTAAAAGCCAGTATTTTCTGGGAAAAATACCACTTTAAAAAAGTAAGTAATGTGACTAAATTACACATTAATGGTTCCAAATAACCATCTGAAGAGCCTGCTGTACCAGTCCCTGTCTAAATACGTTTGTATGATCACCCATCACCACACTTCATTTATATCCTTTACAATACCAAAGGCACTACTGACTGAAGGTTTCCACTGGACCAGAGATGTCTATTTTGCAAAACCAAATTCCAGCTCCAGTGTTTAAATTCCCTGTTGGTCTTGGCTTTCCTTTCACACCTTTGTTGCAACAGATTATTACCATCATGCCACTCACCTCTGCATATTATACCCAATGATGCACAATAATGCTGGCTTTAATTATAAGTATTATCATATAGGGCTGCACCTTTCTGCATGAGATGCAACAGGTTCACATGAATTTCATACAGTTTCCCAGGGCTCTAGTTTTCTCTTTACTTAATTTCAGGCTGGTGCCAAAAGAAATAGGACTATTTCCCTGACCACTCCCTCTCATCATCTTCCTTTCACCGATGAGATGCAACAGGTTCACATGAATTTCATACAGTTTCCCAGGGCTCTAGTTTTCTCTTCTAGGACTATTTCCCTGACCACTCACTCTCATCATCTTCCTTTCACCAATACGGGCATTTATAGGCTGTGCAGAGCCTCTCTGAACCAGCAGAGAACTCATTTGGCAGAAAACTAACCTGACCAGGAAAAGGCAACTCCCCTACCTTTTCAGACCACCTATAGACTGATTCACCTTATTCACCATGCCCACGGGAGAGTGAAGCTATGAGCAACAAGAAACAGAAGAGAGAATGAGAGGCCGGCTGTCAGCATCCCCCCCCCGACTTCGATCAGACCGAAATAACAACACAACTAGAGCCAGTTACATTGACATCATTCCTTCTCAGAAAAGAAACAAATAAACCACAAAACAGAAGTAGCTGCCAGTTTACTCCAAATTATGCCTGAAGAATCTTAATTTTAAAAACTAAACAAACAGCAAATTCACATGTAGAAGTAACTTCTCTTTAAAATCTGAATTTCTGACCACGTTATGAAATGCACTTTTTTTTTTTTTTGCCAAGGATATATGTTTTGGCAGGATAATTTTTAAAATATCAGCAGTGTACAGTAGACCTCCTTATCTTCTTCTACTGTAACAGAAATTATTACATACTTACCTAATACAGAAAGGTCAAAATCCTTCCTTGCTTCTCCTGCAGCGTTGGTCACTACACAAGTGTACAGACCTTCATCAGCTACACTCGTGTGTGTCAAGCGCAGCGTTCTGCCCCCTGAAGAGGAACCCAAAAAACATACAATCATTGAAGTCCTACTCCAACCAATATGCCCCCAAATTGTCTGTGCTAGCTCTTAAATTTTTTGTATGCTTTGGTTAAATTTACAGCTGTACATTTTTTTAGTGTGGTCTATTTTTTTTTAACATGCCTGGTTTTGTTGAACAAACAGTAAGAGAAAGTGACTGATCTTAGTCCTACTCCCCTCATTTCTGTATGTCTGCTCAGGCCCTCAGCTCCTCAGTGCTTGTAGATCTGTGCTTAACATGGATCGTAGGATTCTTCCTAGTCAGTAACTTCCAAACTACCCTGACACATCTTTGTTTCCTCCAGAAATTACATTTAAGTGAAATTTGAGGCATCCAGACATTTTCTGAGAATTTCTGGAGGAAGTCAGAGACCAAAGGGAACAATTAGTGAAAACTTCAAGACACATCTCTGGAGTTTGCGCAGAGAAAATCAAACCTGCTCCACACAGGTCGCTCAAACAACACACAGGGGTACAGTGCAGACACAATTCCCTGATCAGCATGACCCTGTGACATCCACAGTCTCCTTATCGGATACATCCCAGAAACTGATGTTCCTGGTCGTGTGCTTTGAGGGAAGAAACTGCCGACCTGGTTAAAGGATGTGCCTCTGCCCAAGGAATCCTATGTGCTGGGGAGAGTGCTGTGAGACTGAGGAAGGCTCAGTTCTTGCAGCTTCATGTCACCCTGATCCCTTTGCCCATCCACACCCTGAACAAAGCCATATAAGAAGCAAAATGACAACGATATCTGCCTGCAGGAGACTGTAACTTTCTCGGGTACCGCACACCACAGCACACCCAGGGCTCTAGTGCTGAGGGCAGGATATCATTTTCTATATTTAGCTAAAACTTAGGAAAAGCTTTTCTCCTTCTTAAAACTAGTGCATGGTTTGCAAGGAAAGCAGATGGGGTATGGTGGTATTTTTTTTTTCTCTTCTTTTCTAAAGGATATGTAGGAAGCATCGTCAAAAGGAAACATCAGCACTGTATCTGAATTAACAGACTCAAAATTGCCAGTAGCGCGTCCACACATGTAAATCATCTGCAATGCCAAGTATGTTTTCAATCAACAGAACCAAAAATCTTGCTTTGGCAAAGCCTTTTACCTCTTAAATTAGTCGGGCTGGGGGGGCAGGGGGTGGAATTTGTTGTTGGTGGTGGTTTTTGTTTTTTACAGCTGTACAAGTACAAATAAAATTCTGAATGCCATGTTGTAGGTTACAGTTCACTACCACAATGTGTAGTTTTCTGAAAAACTGCACAAAAGCACAAACTTTGCTGGAAAACAAAGCACTGAATTCTGGCCTGTTTCCCTACTCCCACTGCAGCTAATATTCAGAGACAATAAACATCTTTTTGTCTCTCACCCTTCCTGACTCTGCAATCCAGGTGGTGATATTAGTGTGGGTGTAGAAATCAACAGACAGAAGAGAAACAATCAAGCCCAGAAGAAATTATTTTTGTTGATGGCAACTTTGCACAAAGAGCAATGCATACCAACTCAGGTAGTCAGATTTATACCAGATAATAATCAGACACCCACTCCTTTTTCCATGCACCATACGTAAAAAAGGGAAAGCAGAAGACAGGACTAAAAGCTACACTGATGAAAGAAATCCCGAAAAATTCCAGCTTCAAATCCAGTCTTAGCTGAGCCTCAAAACACCTTCCAGTTCCTTTACCTGTCTGATAGTTCTCCTGTATCCATGCAGTAGGATTGCTTGGCTTTGCATGGTGGCTATGTCAAAGTATTAGAAGCTTCATCAAAACTTATTTTCATGAGATTTCTAGCTGTGAGTCGCAAACCCAACATCAAAGAAACATCTCAGTTGTTGTCTATACATCTCAGTCATAACCAGATACTTAATGACTTCTATGCACTCCATGCAGCTACTCCCCAGACACATGAAATCAATGCAAAATGTATTACCTGATTGGTACACATTTTCCCTCTGTAATCCCAAGGGCTCCTAACTAAATTTTCTATCCTAAACACAAAGGTTGTCATTGCAGCTGCCAGTCAAGTCACTCCCCTATGGTATTCTGAAGATCAGATTCAGTAAGCTCCAAGGCCAGGAAGTATTTATATGCATTAACTCCTGAAACTCATGAACAGGTTTTCCTTTTTTTTTATATACAGACTCACAGAAATGACATGTTTTGTTTACTGTCATACGTATTCATTCTCTCAAAGATTTTTTTATCTTTAAAGGGTAAAATAACTGTGAAGATGAAGCAGCAGAGAAAACTAATCAAATGAGAAAGCTAATGCAGTATGGGTGACAGCACTGACAATGTTGCCATCTGACATATTCCTGAAAATAAGCATTGGACTAACAAACACTAACAGCCAGAATTATGGCTTGTCCCATGTCACAGACCAAATAGTTACCATGGGTTTGGCCCATATTCATAAAGTCTGGTAGCAACTTTAGAAGTTTACGTTAGCAATTCACCAGGCACTCCGGCCAATCTGAGCCCATTTACTGAAAAGCCTGGCATTGCGTAAGTTTCTCTTCTTTCCTTGTCTTTACAGATCATTAAACTAAATCTTCTTTCATGTGAAACACCTTGTATACCCCCTTCTTTTTTTTTTTCTTTTTCCAAAAAAAATAAACACCCAACAGCTTTTTACCTGAGAGGATTCTCATTGAGTTGTTCAAAGTGACAGGCCATCCGTTCTTGAGCCATGTTATTGATGGCAAGGGAATTCCTGAGGCTTCACAAACCAGAGATATGGGATTCTTCTCCACAATGCTGATGTTCTCAGGCATCTGTAGATAACCAGCAATGCTTGGGGGAACTACAGAAAAGAGTAAAGAAAAGGCATATTTCAGAACAAATAAAAATTCATTTTGCTCTCAAAATATCCTGTCATCCAAATAATAATTCACTGAAGCTAAGATAAACTCGGCAAGTAAAAACTACAAGACTGAGACATTTAATACTATATATTAATGACACTTTCTTACTGTGTAGCGGCATGGAAAAATTAAAATTAAATTCTATCAGTTCTATTACCTTTATTTTACAGCTTAAGACCCCTAGTGAACAACAGTTTATAGTAGTTCTGTCCATTCTATGCTAATTATAATTTCCAGCATCTAATGAAACACTAGGGAAAATTCTAACACTGACAGAATTACCTGTTTTTTCTAATGGAAAGAACAAACCCCTATTAAAATAACTACCAGAAATTTATTTTTAGCTTTTCTTTGCTAGGAGTAAGAATATTTCCACTTTGGAAGTAGTTTTGCACTTCTACAGTTCATATTTTAGAACATGAAGCCTGGGGTCAAGAACTGACCAACACCCTCCAGCACTCTGAGTAGGCTGAGGAGGTTTAAAGTTTCTTTTTACTACCCAGAAGCTTGATAACACGGTACAGCAAGCATTCCAAATAAAAAAATATACATAAATAGAACTAATAAATAATTATTAGCCTCTCATTTTCAATAATGAAAATCCCTGTGTTTACTTTCACAGTAAAACATGAATGTTCAATGAAGCGTAAAAAATTGTATGTACAGTGGTTATAAGGTAACGTGATGTTCCAAACAATTCCATCAAGTCAAATTATAGAGATTAATTATAGTTGGAGGTACCACCTTTAAATTCTCCTGACTGTGCAAAATGAGGGAACCTGATAATCAGTCACTTGAGATACTGGCTATCCTCAGGTAACTCTCCTCTGGTAGTGGCCTCGCACAGTGCTCTTGGTTAAACCTTGATTTCTATAGAATATTTCCCACCATGACACCCACTCCAATACTGTATAAAATTACACCATATCTTGGTTTTCTCCTCTCAGGAGATGGAGCAACTGGGGGTGCATTGATATTAACAGGGACAGAGGTAAAACTTTAAAGTTATAAAATTGGATTTGAATTTTTGTAACAATGCAGTTGAAACTCCCCCACCGATCTGCAACTGAAACCGCACCACACGTAAAGCCTGCAATAGATCCACATGGTGCGTTTAGCCACACAACTACTTCTTAGGTATCCTTTGTTGAACTTAAAGGCCTCATTTGTTTCTGTTATGCCTGCCCTGTTTTTCACATACTCACCGTGAACATTTAAATCGTATTTCCTGTCAGACAGCCCTGCCACATTGGCAGCCACGCAGACATAGCGGCCAGTGTCTGACACCTGGGCATTTTTCAGTTGAAGAAAGCGACCCTCATGAAGTATGGCTATGTCCCTCCCACTGACCAGCAGACGGCCGTCCTTCATCCACGTTATGGCTGGTTCTGGAATGCCCTGTGCCTTGCACTCCAAGGAAATTTCATTCCCCTGGGTGACGACAACTTCCGATGGGTGGCTACCACTGTTTAATATCACTGGTCGAACTATGAGAGAAAATGAAACACACAAGTCAGCTGGAAGCTACATTTCAGGATCTTATAGAATCATCATAGAATCATAGAATTGCCCAGGCTGGAAGGGACCTCCAAAGGTCATCTAGTCCGACCCCCCCACAGTCAGCAGGGACACCCCCAACTAGACCAGGTTGCCCAGGGCCTCATCGAGCCTCTCCTTGAATATCTCCAGGGATGGGGCCTCAACCACCTCCCTGGGCAACCTGTTCCAGTGCTCCACCACCCTCACAGTGAAGAACCCTCTCCTCATCTCCAGTCTAAATCTGTTCCCCTCCAG
>NW_015090776.1:1554993-1819736 GCF_001431845.1 Calidris pugnax | reverse complement strand
GAGGATTGTTCCGGCCCAGGTGCAGAACCTTGCATTTGCTCTTGTTGAACCTCATGAGGTTCACCTGGGCCCATCTCTCCAGCCTGTCCAGGTTCACTTGGTTCTGAACAGAGCAACAACCAAGTCTTCATAACATTTTCATAAAGAGCAGTGCCTGTGGGTTACTGCTGGCAAATCAGTCAGGGGCACTCTGCAATCCATAGCATTTTCCACAGGGCTGAGGAAAAACAAATAACCTCCCCTTCCCCCACCCAAAAATAAAAATGTTTTTTAAAGAGTAATTTACAGGCAATTTTTAAAATGCAAACACACACACACCAAAAAAAAAAAAAATTTAAAAAGACTGCTCCGAAAATGCAAACACACACACACCAAAAAAAAATTAAAAAAAATTTAAAAAGACTGCTCCAAAGTGCTTAGAATAGATGCTATCAATCCATTCAGATTTCTGAAGATTTTCTCTTTCACGGGATTGTTTAAAAATACTTCCTTTTAGAGCTGACAGAAATACAGAATTAGCAGTAAAACTGGAAAATCTAAGTTCAATTAATTGTTATCACTACTACAGCCTGGTGACAAGAAACATTACACCAGCCCCTAAAGGGGTTACGTCCTCATAGTCATCTGTGGTCAAATGCCGTTTCAACAGGTACAAACAATGACTTGGACAACCTCCAAGTCCAAGTGTCCAAGTTATAATCAGGTACCATTCCTCTTGGAGTACCCTGAAATTGTTCTACAGCTAGACATTAGTCTCTGACTATCCTGCAGCTTAACACCACTGTATTGATAACACTTCCATAACGTAACTCTATTTCAGAATGGGTAAACTATGAACAGAATTTTTCATGGTAACTTACTGTATACTTGCAAACTGTATTCTTTCTTTGCACTTCCAGCTACATTTGAAGCAATACACGTGTAAGAGGCAGCATCAGACTTTTCAGCGATTGAAATCTGTAGCTGTCTGCCTCCAGATAATATCCGCACCCTTCCCAAGAGCTCAGCCACCAGTGGAGAGCCTGTAAGAGACATTCTTTCAGATAAAAACACAGAAAATGGTAATGAGCTTGCTCATGTGGTGTAAAGTCCACTGGCTCATTTAAAAATTACTGAGCTAGACAATTATCCATTTTATAATTGCTCTATCAGAGTTTTTCCCAGACATTGGAAGCTTCATGCAAGCAGATTTTGAGGACTGGCCATGTGCACTGCTCACTTCACAACACACAGCCACCTGAGCTAAAGCACAGGAATTCTCACCACACTTGCATCCATCCAGAAAGTTTTGGGTACTTCCACTGAGCAGCAAATTCAATGCTTTCAGTAAAGTTTGACTCATTGGCCAGTATATAATCATCTCATCCACCACAGGCAGCGCTTAGAAACGTACAATTTAATTTGCACAGCCAGACCATCTGTGTACTGTGTGTCACACATCACATGTGCACACACTTTGGCCCAGGACATCCTCAGCAGAAATGTGACAGCAGAACAGCATTACATTCTCTCAGCAGACTTTTCAATCGCGGAGACCTCAGATTAGGCAACTATCTTCAGCTTTATAAGCCTTGGGGAGAATTTGTGACAGAAAGAATACACTGGCCATCGATAATTCGTACAAGCTGCATTTTCATTTCCCACTTGTGCATTTAAAATCCTGTCTATGAACAAGTGCACCAAATGCCACAGGTGATAAAAATCTCAAGTAACATTCTAAACTGTACTAGTTTTTAACAGCCTTTCTAGACTTTCCAACAGCTTCAAGTTTCCATTCTGTCATTAAGCGTATAAACTTTGGCCTTCCAATATATTATTAGAACATGTGATACAGTGCCTTTTTGCTTTCCAAAAGACAGGGTTTAAAAAGAACTTGATAAACTTCATCTTCTCTGAAAATTTTATGCCATAAAAAAAAAAAGTTTCATAATTAAAATTTGCTCTTTCCACAAGCCATAATTAATTAAGGTAGCTATATACCACACTGTGTTGTGCCTTCTAGAGAAACACAGACGAATCAGCGAGATCGATTAATAACATAAGAATTGCCATACTTGAGGGAGCTGGGGTTATTCAGCCTGGAGAAGAGGAGGCTGAGGGGAGACCTTATTGCTCTCTACAACTCCCTGAAAGGAGGGTGTAGAGAGATGGGGGTTGGTCTCTTTTCTCAAGTCACAGGCGACAGGACAAGAGGAAATGGCCTCAAGTTGCGCCAGGGGAGGTTCAGGCTGGATATTAGGAAAAATTTTTTCACTGAAAGGGTTCTCAGCCATTGGAATGGGCTGCCCAGGGAGGTGGTTGAGGCACTATCCCTGGAGGTGTTCAAAAGACGGGTTGATGTAGTGCTGGGAGGTATGGTTTAGTGATGATGCTCCTTGTTTGTTGTGTGGGTGTCTATTTTTGTCAGTTAGGTTGATGGTTGGACAAGATGATCTTTAAGGTCCCTTCCAACCTAGAAGATTCTGTGATTCAATATCTTAATTTGTCTAACAGTCTGTCTCCAACAGTGTCCATGCTTAAAAGAGGCTGTTAAAAAAAACTGCTTTTGTCTATTGATTCATTAGAAGGTGTTTGTCAATGTTACTTTAACCCCTAAAGCAAAAAGGTGTGCAGACTACTCTTAAATATTAAGATGGGATGAAAGAAAGGTTCAGTAAATCCCAGAAGCAATTAAAACAAATAGGTGTATTTTTACCACTTGGCAGTATGCCATGGATGCAAATTAAAAATTTAAAAAAAAAAAAAAACAACCCCAGAGGATACATCTGGAGTGGATCAGAGGGCAGAGACCCTCGCCTCAACTTCACAGCGACTCGCAGCCCTGACGGCTGGGATCCACAAAGCAGTCTCGGTGCTGTCTTGCTGCACCTTGATAAACAAGCACATTGAGAGGGACTAAGTGTTTCACTAACTGTTCATTTTAAGCCAGTTGAGAAATCTCTGCGCTGTGCTTCTCCTGCACGCCTTTAGGAATAACGACACCTAATCCAAGCACAGGTGAGAGAGAGAAGGGAATAATCTACTACAGTAGTTCATTTGACTCAGTATCAGGACTGTTTAGATATTTGCATGTTTCAACTCCTGAGAACACAGAGGGAAAAAGAAAAATTTGCAGGTCAGAGTTATCACATTTATTTTATAAAACAGACAGTGGATGGTTACTCACCGTCCTTCTTCCAAGTAAGACTGGGTGGTGGGATGCCACTAGACTCACATACGAGGCTTATCAAGCTCCCTTCAATTACAGTCAGTTGAGAGACGTTATCCGAGTCATAAATACTTGGTGACACTGAAAAGGAATGCCAAATAACTGCAGCATTTGAAACAAAATATTATCAGCCAACAGTAAGACCCAAATGACCCCCTCACAAATTTGTCCCATTATGCTTTGAAGCAATTACAAGGATTGCATTCTCTTGCTGCCAATGCAACCCAGTGCCTGGGTAGGCAGTAATATACTTTCAAATGACTGCATCTACCCCTCCAGCTTCTGAGGTCGGGTGTGTGCACAGGCTCTATTTCTGCCTGACTTTGGAATGGACTTCACAGAACAAGGCCACTTCTGTGAATTATGTAAACTGAGCCCAGCTCTACGAGCCTGCCTCATTCATGGCCTTAGCTCATAAACACACAGGTATCATCATTAGACAGACAGTGAATTTTAAACTTCAGCCCAACTTTTTCCTTTGATTTTTTCCTGCAGCAACACACTGGCTGCCACGTTCAATGTTTCGATTGCCCTGCTGTATCAGAGTGCCAGCTTTGCTCTGCACCTCTGTGACTGTAACCCAGCTGCACACAAAAGGGACCACTGCTTTCACTCTGATTCTCAAAGCCTTCAATAACTTCAATCACTAGGGAAGGAATAATTGCCTTTTTGAAATGGGGGAACTATTTTCTTCTGATGAAAATAGGGTAGGCAACACTTGAAAAGAGACCAAAAAAAGCAGAGAACATAGGCTGAAAATGGCAAACAAAATCTCACTAGTGAATAACTTATCTAACATTTATTTATTTATTTATTGCACATGACAGTAGACAGCTTCTCCTTCTGATACTTCAAACTCTTTAGTTATTAAATAAATGTATTTATTTATATATAGGTTTAATAAATTTATAAAATAAATTTATTAAACCCATATATATAATTTATTTAATAAATTTATTAAACCCATACCAGACGTATGGGTTTCAGAATGACTGACTGCAAAGGGCTTTATTGTACTGTACTGGCTTCAACCTTTTATTCATCCTGCCTCTAGTAAAAAAGTTTGTGCCATTGTCTAAGGAGGTACATCTTATATTTAACACATGGGCTGGCTCCTGGAACCAGGGTTAGCCCTCGGGACCTCACCAATCCTCGGAAGGATATATTTCCTGGATTTAAAACTTAAAAATATGGCAAGCAGCACTCTTCATCCCTGGGTGTAAACAAAGACCGCAATTCTAAACACTTATCCACAGATGACTTTCACAGGCACCTTTTGGTTTCTATTAAGTTTATTCCATCAAAGCTGTTAACTAGCCAAGAATTATCTCTCCTCTCAAAATCCTACTGAAATGGTCTTATTGCACAAAACAACAAATCCATATCCCTCCAGCAGCAAAGGTCCTCTGTAACACTGCAGATCTTACAAGTCTGGGAAGGGAGAGATGAGGATGATACGCACAGTAAATGGGTCCATGCTTTAGTATGGGAGAACTGCATGGTCTTCCATGGTACAACAATATCCAGTTCTAATTTAAACACCAGGAATGTTACTTTTTAATAAATAATGGCAGAATGCTGTGCTAAAAACTGTAGTTTTATCATTACAAACCCTGTTATATTATTCTAGTCTTGTGATTTCAAAGGAAGAAATTAATTTGTAATAGCAAAGAAAGGCACATTTCAATTTCTACATGGGAAGAAAATGATGGTGCAAAAAAACCACTCAAAACCAATTATTAAATGAATGTCTGAAGCCACATTCATCATCCAGCCATAGAAAAATTTTACTAGAGCTATGTTTATGATTCAGCGCTGATAACTTTGCAGAGTAAATAAAGCTAGCTAAAACCAGCTTTTTATTCATCTGAATTTTCACACTTTCAGCATTTAAAAAAGTGGAAAGTTGGTAGGTTATTTTAAATGGCATGAGAGTGCACAAATAGGAGCCATGGACACAAAACTAGCCAGTTATAGTTCTAAACTACTATCACACATGCAAAACCAGCCTGGCAAAGGCCTACAAAGTAGCTGGTATTAATTTAGAATGAAACCAAAGCAATTTGGAAAACGTGCACTTTCTGGGGCTGTTAAACTAGAGCAAATATAATAACATCTCCCTGCACGAACCTCGGCAATTAAGCGTTTATGAACTACAGAAAATTTTAGCATCTCGCATTATGATTTCCCTCTGAGCTCCGTTCCCTTTCCTGGAATAAGCTTAATAAATCTTACCCCAAATATTGACATTATAGTTCTTTTCAGTTTTCCCAGCAACATTTGTCGCTTCACAAGTGTAACGGCCAGTGTCTTGTACTTGAGCTTCTTCAATCTAGGAAGAAAACGAAAACCTAGATTTCTTCTTCTTACATTATTATACACAAAACTCGGAGGGAGAGGTTGTTCAGGTTTAATTATTTTTTTTTTACATCTGTATCTCTAAATATTAATAATACAGTATTACTCCTGCAAAATCTGTATGCAAACATCTAGATGTCTACGACCTCCCTCACTCCTCACCCACCACCCTATTGCACTGGCAGGCCTAATGCTATCCAACCTCTAGTGGGGATCTAGTGCCTTCATGGTGGGCGTACTCCGCAGAAAGCAATCACCTCCGGAGCCTGACCACCCAGCTCACCTTCAGCACACTTCCATCTGCAGAGATGCTAAGACCTGGTTTCTTCAGCAAGGGTCGTCCATCTTTGAGCCACGTCAGCACAGGTGGGGGAATAGCATTGCTCTGGCAGAGCAGCTCCACTGCTTGGCTGAGGAGCACAGAGACGTTCTGCTCCTCTCCCATGATGTTCGGTGGAACTACAGCAATAAACCAAAACAAAGGACCTTTGGGCATTACAGACTTCCCAGAGGATACACGCTATGGAGTTAACAGTCTTCATTTAACAAAAATAAAGTGGCAGTTACTACCTTTCTCACACGTAAGTCTCCTTTATATCACAAAAAACACTGGAATAATTTTTGTTACTTACAGAATAACCTTTACACAAGCTACATGCTAGTGAGATATCAGCTACAGAGAAACCACGTAGATAAGCCAAGACTAGGAAGAAAAATACTTGAAATGTAGCTAGAATGGAAAATCATCAGTATATGCAGAATGGGGAAGTACATTCCTGCTAAAAAGAAAAAGAGCTAATGAGTGAAAAGGTTCACAAGAGAAGAATCAGACCAAGAAGCTGAAAATGTCTTAAACTTTTCCAGCCAGTGCCAAGATGAATAATCGGCTTTAAGGACAACTCTAACTTTAAGAAGAATTTTGTCCAGAGATGGCCAAATATAGAAGACAGAATGTTCCAGCCAAGTGAACGGGTTAATGATCTAACCATCAAGTCACAATCTACAATTACTTTATTATCTATCTCTTTTGTGTGGTACCCACTAGCTAATTATTGCAATTGTTGGCACAGAGCACTATATTTCGATTTGGACTACAGTTTCAGCCATAACCTCCTTTTTAGACTATTATTTCCAAATTATAGGGTAGAAGAATCAGCTTTTGGAATTGAAGTTTTCTGTGTGGAATTAAAAAAATGCTTCTGGGCATTTAAATTGAAAACCATTAGCTGTTCTTGAATAGTGTCAAGATTCAAGAAAACACATTTTTTCCTCCATTTTTAAGATTATTTGTGTTTTCACGGTCATAAAAACAAAGCAACTGAGAACTAAACCTTGAAACAGAGGAAGTCCATAATTTTCCATGGGGAAAGTGTTTATGGCTGGAGTCAAGAAGAACACGGAGGAAATATTAGACTGACAAGATGAGCTTAAGTGAAAAGATTAAAGACCGAAAACTGTTTGCCATCTATGGTTTGGTATCAGTATTCATGGCTGAACCAAATGTCCCTTGGTAACAGCACGCAGTCAAGAGGAAACCTTCTGAGACTTCCGGGGAAGCTTGCAGTCATTGACAGAACACTGCCATATTAAGAGTTTTAAAGTATTTTGGTGTCAGACACACACTGACTTGGAAAACAGCTGGAGTGGAGCAGGCTATCGTGCCCTGCGCTGCTGCTGCTTATCACCAGCTCTCTACCAGGGGTTTGTGCCCTTAATGGCATATACGTTCCTAAATCCTTAAAGCAATTCATAGGGATTCCCTTTCGTATCGTTTCAAAACGTAAAGCATGTTAATTTTAAACTCTTGACATTAATCCAACATCGGATCTGCAATTAAAATATTTACAAAATCCAAACACTCCCAGCAAGAATTACTTTGTCTGGTTACACATACCCAGGGGGATTTTCATGTTTGTTGTGTACTAAGACTGTTCAGTTTGCCCCAGAAACGTTGTCCAGGGCCAAATATAAGAACCTTTATTATCATATTTCCTTCACTTTTTAGTTGTGCAATCCATTACTCCAGAAATTGCGTGTCTGCACAAAATATTGGGGTAAAAAGAAGGGAAGCAGTGGGACTGTCTGTGAGAAATACTCTGGGCTTCACTCGGAACAAAAAGATACTAAATTAATTAGCACACATGAGATTATAAAATGTCCCAAAGTGGTACTCAGTAAACCAGCAGTACAGTTCTCAAGATGTCCTGAAAAATAACATTAACAATAAAGCTTTGTTTTTCTTGCACAGGAAGCACTAAGCAGAGCAGCTGATTTCACAGTTTGGAAATAATTTAGGGAAAAGTCTGGTCTCTGTGGATAAGAAATATAGTAACTGAAAAAATACTCTGTTTATCTTACTTTCTTTGTAGAATTCACAAAGGCTCAGTTTCTTTATGAATGTTGGGGAACTGCAAGTTGGAAGCTGATCCATTACTGCAGAAGGCAAATTTATTTCCAAATACTTTTCCACCAATTACTTTTCCTCTCAGCTAAATGAACTGTAATGTGGTCAAAAGGAAACTAAGTTTATGAAATAGAGACAGACAGACACTAAAGCATTTGTTTCTGTAGGAACAGGGTTTAAAACTAATCTAATTATGCTTGTGGTAACTATATGTTACCCAGATTGTTCCAACTCCTAGACTGACTCAGCGTACCGCACATTTCTAACCATCTCAGCTCCAACTGTGCTCCAAATTATTTTCCTCTTGTGACTTCTTAATTAGATTACCACTATAGGGCAAATCCTAAGAGTAGTATTACTTTTTGGTGACAGTCTCACTCAAGATGGCCCCGCAGCTGAGCTCAACCCTGGCCAGCTCCTAATACAATACTAATTTTAAACATACACAAATTCTAACTAGCTCTTAATTTCATCTACCTAAAATGGACAGAGGTTCCAGAAAATAAAAGAGAAACAACAAGTGTATCCATGCCACTTGAGTGGTTATGTATACACAAACACTTGTCCTCAAACTCCAAAAGGGACCTTGATACTTATTGTTCTAGACATAAAATGTTCCAGCCCATGTTAGCCTGGAGCTTGCTTGCCATGCCAGAGACGTGACTTTCTGAACTGCCCCTTGCAGATGCAAAAGTATCCATGACTCAAGTCCCAAGTACCCTAACCACAGGGCATTTGTAAGGGAGTCAATTCTGAAAGCCAAACTTGAAACCCAAGAACCTCACCAGCTGTCCCTATTCACCTTAGAAAACACCCAAACTTCTAACTTCTCTTGCAAGACTTTCCAGATTTCCACTCGGGATTGTCATCAAGCTAGAGATTGGCAGAGCCAAAACAGTTCTCCCTCCACTGACCTACTGAAAGCAGAAGCAAAACCACAAAGATTCTTCAATTCCAAAACCCTCTCTCCACATCTGGTACCATTAGATTTCTAAAACAAATGGCAGATCATTGTTCATTTGAGTGCATCCTTGACAAGTTTGCCAATGACACCAAGCTGTGTGGTATGGTCAACACGCTGGAGGGAAGGGATGCCATCCAGAGGGACCTGGACAGGCTGGAGAAGTGGGCCTGTGCGAACCTCATGAAGTTCTACCAAGCCAAGCACAAGGTCCTGCACCTGGATCATGGCAATCCCAGGCACAAATGCAGGTTGGGTGGAGAATGGCTGGAGAGCAGCCCTGAGGAGAAGAACTCGGGGGTTTTGGCAGATGAGAAGCTCAACCTGAGCTGGCAATGTGCGCTGGCAGCCCAGAAAGCCAACTGCACCAGCCAACTCTATCCTGGGCTGCATCAAAAGAAGAGTGGCCAGCAGGTCTGGGGAGGTGATTCTGCCCCTCTGCTCCACTCTCGTGAGACCCCACCTGGAGTACAGATATTTACTTACATACACACACACCTCTTCATCCCTTCGCCTTCCATTATGGGTTGGAACAATTTTTATTCCATGTTGCTAAAGGTCTAGGCCACAGTGTGTTTAATCAAAGCTCCATGAACAGTTCTCACGACCAAAACAAAAAAAACCAAAAAAACAAGAACAGAGTTCTGTCAGAAAATCTCACCATAAACTCTGAGATCAATATCTCTTTGGCTCTCGCCTGCAGCATTGACTGCAACACAAGTGTATTTTCCTGTGTCGCTGATCTGAGCACTACTCAATGCCAAGACTCGGCCCCCAGACAGAACCTGCAACACAAGCACGACATATTCAGTGTACATGCCTCAACATAAACATGAGCAGAGAGAACTATTAGGTTCCATTTCAAAATGAAATACTTGCTTTGTCACTGCTTCCCACCATCTCTCCATTTCCTACACTCATACTTGCTTTGTCACTGCTTCCCACCATCTTTCCATTTCCCTGCTCTCTGCTGTTCTCTTTTGATTGAGATTTGCAAAAGCAGAAGTCTAACCTCATGCAAGTCCCTAGGGAACTCCTGGCATTCGCAAGTCTTTGCAGGATCTTGACATTCCTCCCTCTGTCACACCTTTTGTCTGTCTCCTGAGTTGCCCTCATAGTATACAAATTTCCCCTCTTTCCTTTGAGATCATAAAATTAGCTTTCATAAAACAACCATGTCCTCTCATTTTAACTCCAAAATATCTCCTTACATCAGTGGTTGGTCTTTTTTTCTGAATTACTATTTTATGTAAGGAGATATTACATGATCTTGAGCTCTGTGGATCTCTTTGGCATTGGAACATGGTCCAATTTCCTCTTCTTGCCAGTAAGTGAAAAATTTGTTGATGCAAACTCTTACTCAGCATGAAATCAGTTCAAAGGACCATCTTATTTCAATATCTGTATCACTTCACACAGTAATTACTGGAGTTAAACTCACACCAATAACCTAGAGCAAAAGGCCTTATACTTTCATTCCAAATCCTCCAACTTATTCTGTTCCATTAAACCGCACCAGCTTAAAAGTCTCCTACTACAAAAGGAAACAGCACAGATAGCAGGATTTGAACCCAGTACCTGGAGTCCATTGCTAAAGCTGGAAACGGGGCTACCATCTTTTAGCCATGTCAGAATAGGTGCTGGGATGCCTCTTGCTTCACACTCCAGTCGCACTAGATTATTAACCACCACTGTCACCGTGTCACTGCCGTCAGAGATTGATGGTGGGACTGAAAAAAACAAAACAAAACTGAAACAGCTAACTTAAGAGTATTAACCATAATGAAATTAAGTGGGATGGCTTACTTTTGGATATTATTTCTCTTTCTGCAAGGCACTACGCTACTGGAAATATTTCTCATACTACTTCTATTGAACTCTTGTAATTTATTTGCTCTGTGCCATATCCCACTCTTTCTTTGCATAAGCAGTCAGATAAATTCAGTAAAACTACTGTGAGCAAGATAAGCAGGACTGGGCTCATAGTCCAGAGGACAGCTGCAAAACCCAGGAACCAAAACATAGAACCAGAAAATATTAAAAATATTATCATATTCTATTTAGAACTTGTGAAAGGCATTAAGAGTGGTGAGGATTATGGAAAGCAGTTTATCATATAAACTGCACAAAGCAAATACATACACAGAGTAATAAACTGGCCTTGCTGAGCACATGTGAACATTTACCAGATTAGACTGTATAGCACCTGCCTGTCTGATGATAAAAAACATCTTAATGGGACATCTCAAAACACAGATTTTGTAGACCTATGTAAAAGGAGGAGTATTAAAGAAGTATTAAAAAAGGGAGATGTTTCATTTATCATGAGAATCAGAGCAATTCTATTTGCTCCTACAAATATATCCTTCTTTCCACACACACACACGCATACAGCTTCCCTCTTTCACTGCAATAGTATCCGTTGTTCTCAAATGCCTGAAAGTTATAGTGATGACAAAGAAGTGGAAAAATTAATACAATGAAATCATATGAATATACTAAACTGGAATTCCACCTGCTTCCTTCAGTAGGCCTGCCTAGTTCCATTTGATGTTAAGTCTGCAGTATCAAGCACTGTTTTCAACGCAAAAAAGATCCAGTAATTTCTACTATAGCTACTGCATCCACAACACTATCAACAACAGAAGTTGTTGAATACGACCAGTGATTGCCCAACACAGGTGCCCATTCACAATGCCAACCACTATACAGAAATCTAGAGCAGGCTTTCAGTAAATGCAGCACAACTTTCTGTACTTGACAGTTCAGAGTCTGCTCTCCGTTAAGTAGCGATTCTTGCTTTCACTAACAGAGTGGAAAAAATCTCAAGTTTTCTCTTCTCAAAACTGATAAACCCCAATTAAACTGGATGATGAAGTTGTTCACGATAAATTCAAAAAGCATTCCGTTGGAAGTCTGGCATGATGCAAGTTGAATTAAGTAGGCTCATACATAGCTGTTTCAGCTTCCTTCGATGCAATTAGTTCTGGCTGCCACTGCATATATTCTTTTCTGGAAGGGGAAACAGGTTTATGTGTCTAATTCAGAAAGTATTACTTCCCTAGAAAACTCCAGACATATTAACTGAAAGCCCATAACAAGACACAGATATACTTAGGAGTTATTTTTCATTTTTCGGTTTAACCACAATAATGAACTTGGCTCTAACTATTTCCCAGGAATTAATCACTGGGTGGGGTTAATTGCCTTTGACCATGTCTTGAGCCATCACTTTTTCCCATGATGGTCATTAATTCCATGGAAACATACTGCCCAACTCATTATTTGTTAATCAATATTAATAGGAACTACATACTCTGCACGCGTCTCAGCTGAGGACACTGTGCCAAATTCAGGCCACAGTTTTGCATGGAAGACTCCCACAGAAAACCTGTTACATGCATATGCATGTATCAAAGATAAGAATTTGGATTACAGCCCCATCCAAAAGTCACTGAAATCAGTGGAAAAGCTCCAGTTTGGCTTTTGATCAGATGTCTCATGTCTGCAAACACCCACACTTCCACTTCATCTTATTAGACACAGTACATTTTTCTTCAAATCTCTTGGATTATGAAAGAGCATTTGATCTTTGTCCTCTCTTTATCTACTGGGAGCTTTAAAGTCATCTAGAGTAAAACCCAGCAATTCCAAGGCCTTCCAAATTGCTGAAGTGATAACATAAATACCTTTTCCACAAATCTGGTGCCTCTGCTCATTCTTCCTAGAACTGACTTCCCCTATCACATTTTCCTAATTCAAAACATGTATCCTAATGTTGCTGAAAAACAGAGGAGAGAATTTTCTTCCCTCTGACCACCTGTGCCATATCTCCTCCAGTATGATGGTGTGATGAGAGACAGTAAGTGTGCTAAGCAGACCTGAAACTTGGAAAGAGCAAAGGTGGTGCACGCAGGTGTTTTTTGTAAGTTTTATAATACTTACCATGAACCTGAAGACTGTAAAACAACTCAGCTGTGCCTGCTGTGTTGACTGCCACGCACTTATAAATGCCAGTGTCAGAGATCTGAGCACCCTCAATCTGCAGAACCTGCCCTCTGTTCAGAGAAGTGGCACTTGAAGAACTAGTAAGTGGACGATTGTCTTTGTACCATGTGATAACTGCATTGTGAGAGAAAAGATGGAAGAGTTGCCAAAAATACCCCCATTACAAAGGGATCGACTTTCAAACTTTCTATCTAAGTTTCCAGATACATAACACCAAAGTTTACAAACCAATATTGATATTAATCATAATTAATGATGATAAAAAGCAGAAGAAAATGAGGAAATCGGTAACATTTGTACAAAATACCAGCTATGCCTAGAGAATTCAATAGCAAACTTGCCACCATCATCCATGCACACCATCTATTCATGAAAAAAACGTTCTGAAGTTAAAAGATTATCACACAAAGCATACTTATAAAGGATTTACTTAGCTCATACTAAGGCCAACAGCAGCTGTTTATGCATATATTGCTGTATATGCAATAAAATGATATATATCATTTTTTCACTTTTTACCCTAAAGTATTGCTACATTAAACCAAACCACCTGGGGAAGTTTACAGAATCAAAATGCAACCAACCAAGTTAAAGTTCAACTGGCAGGTTGAAAAACTGAAAATAAGGCTCAGAAAACTGTCATTACTCCAAAAGAAAATTTTATAGGAACTTGATAACAGAGTCCGAGGACTTTTTTGCATCTCAGCCAAAAGATGGCACCCTCCATCAGCAGAATGTGTAACTAATGCTTTACTGGCACTCACAAAGTTTGATGAAACTGCTGCTTACTGAATCATTTTCCGTAGCACACAAGTTTTCTGTGAAACACACATTCAAGAAGTAATCTGCCTGACAGATTCTAGAAAAAATGATTCTAGAAAGTAGTACTTTGCTGAGAATTAATTCTTTAAAAGGTGGAGAAGGTGAACCTGGATGTGTACCTGAAATTTAGTAACACCTTTCTCCTGAAAACGAGACTATCGTCAGCACAAGAATAAACTGCTATGCCAGGTATAATATGCCAGTCATACACTATTCCCCAAGTTTTGCTGTACAATATTTAATACAGAAATATTATTCTCATATTAAGATGGTATTTTTATATCCCATCAGTAGCTGGGAACAAAAAACACACATTGGAAAAAAAGAAATAAAATTTTACCTGCATATCTCAACAACAAAACAAGAACAAAAAAAGAATAACTAAAAAAGACCTAATCCAAAAATCCTACCACTGAAAGAAACTCAGCAATGAAGTAACTAAAATCCAGATTGCTTTAGATTTTTTTGAGTTCAGAAACAATTCAAAATATCCATCAGTCTAAACAGGAGCCAAAGTCCTTCAGCTCTCACTTGGGTAAATGTCTATGATTTCCATGGGAAACTTTCCTTCAGAAAAAAAAGGTGGGTGGGGGGGAACCTAACTCCATAAAATGTGAGAAAAATAAAAATACAAACAGACATATGTGGCCTAGTTTTCAAAGCTTAGAATATAAGGAGAACCAACAAATTCATTAGTATAATTTATCATTGGGGCAAGGCACAGAAAGCACTTTACACACACAGAAAATCTACCCATTCTCACAGGCAAAGGGTCCAGATCAAACAAAGAGCCTCCTATTAGTTCCAATAAACTTTAGATAAGGTCCTAGACACGGGCACATTTGACAGGCAAACTCAATACACAAGGTATTGTTTTAAGTCTGCCCTACACTATAAAATACTGACTTGACAGGGGAAAAGAGTGGATGTGTTTAAAACATTTAGCAGAAGTCGAACAGTATTCTTGTCTATAGACAGGGCATCGCTGTACACACAAGGGAGTAGATTATCCTTGTGTTTTTCATGCATTTAAAAATGGTGGCTATCACTGAATTCCTCAATACTTACTCCATGTCAGCTGATAAAATGACATTTCCCATTATACATAGCATTTAATAGCATCTAGCTAGTTTTAAAACCACAGGATTAACTTCACGTTCAGAATATTCATTTACTTTTAAAAGACACAGAAAAGTGGAAACCTTTTATCTGCTTCACGTTCTCCAAGGTGCATGTGCATACCTGGCAGAGGGTTCCCAGATGCTCTGCATTCAAGATGGATTGGATTATTCACCACCACCGTTTCATTTAACATTGTCCCTGCATCTTCCAGACTGGGTGGTTCTGGGAAAAGACAAAGGCATCAGGTTTTCATTAATCCAGCCACCCAGCTAGCAGAACGTCTGATCACAAAGTAATCTGCCCTCTGAGAAACTTTGGGCAATGCATTGCACAAGCTTCAACTAGCTGCTGGATTACCCAGGAATTTCTCAAGAAAGTTCATCTTTGAAACGAGAATTACTGTCTAATTATATAGCCTCATTAACGTTAATAGAAATAAACCATAATTTTTATAACTCTTTATTTTCTCAGGAAAAATATCACTTGAAATGGACTTGTAGGAAACGGGTGCACAACACAGGACAGCAATTCTTCTAATGTAGCAAACTCATCTCTCACCTGACCTGGTAACATTAAACTGAAGGCTGTACACGGCTTTAACAGAGCAAGGCTCTTTACCTTACTGAAGTCCATAAATTTGCAAAACGACAGAAACACCAGAAAATTATACTTTGAACATGAAGACTGAGAACAAAAGAAGTATTTGTGAGCACAGGTCTGACACTAAAATTAAGTATGATGCAATTATCACAGTATAAGGTGAGTGCGGTTTCTCTAAGTTTCATCCATGGAGATCTTGCAATCTCTCTTCATTTCAGTTTAATATTTTCCAGTTACGCAAAATTTGTTTTGACAATGGAAGTCAACATAATCATACTCATCACAAGCATTTTGCCACAGTCCATTCTCACCCCTCCTGTATCCTTTGAGGACTGGGTCACATCAAGAACACACAATACTTCGTGACCACTTCTGAGGCAAATGTACGTAAATCATGGCGAGAGCACTTATTAAATTCACATGCAGACAACAGCTTCTCAAGTTTCCCTGATTTCTTTTATACTGTTTTTTTAGCTGCAAAATAAAATTCCTTTAAAAAAGTCTGGAAAATCCCCTCATAAGAGAATGTTTCTTTCTCAGAAAGGTCATTCCCGTGAAACTTCCTCATTGCAAGGTCACAAGCAATGTCGTTATCTCCAGAAGACCTGGGTCAAATTAATAATGCCAAGAGTGGTACATCATATCTTGATTCAGAAATATAGAGTAGCCTTCTGAGTGGTGGGTTAGTGGCAACATGCTTGGCTTCTTGGGATACCTCTGAACAGAAGAGTTAACTGGAAAGGCATTCATTTTGGTGGCCCTCAGTACCACGTGTGAAAGGGTAAATCCCAAGAAAAACAGCTTTTACCCTGACGTCTTACTAATGGAGTGGGACAAAGAAAGAAAACGGAGAGGTGGAAGTGCAGAGACAACAAAAATGCCAGAGAGCTTAAAAGAGAAGGGAATATAGATGTAAAAAAGCTGCCTTGAAAGAGTCATGTTTAGCCTCTAACCAGAGGCAGAAACATTACCATGCACATGAAGCCGAACGTGCTGTTGGGCTTCTCCTGCAGCATTTGTTGCCACACAAGTGTATCGGCCAGCATCTTCGAGCAGGGCCTTGACAACTTGCAGAATACGGCCTGAAGACTCCAGCTGTACCAAAACAGAGAGCAGGGAACCACTTTACACAACCATCCCAGGCAGAGATGCCAAGCGTAACGGCAAAGTATGCGCTTACGCTGAATACAGTCAGTCTCATCTTTCTTCTAACCTGGGGCTAATATTCATGCAAGAGGTGTCTTGGTAGGTCAGAGACTTCAGTGTTCCTGGGACATGAGGATTATTAGCTGTACAGCTGTGAGGAGACCGAGATGGCAGAGGGGCAGGCAAGCAAGGTGAAGAGGAGGCTACAGGCAGAGAGAGCTGCCGCTGGCAAGATGTCAAAGACTGCTCCAGCCTAAAGTAAACCAAAGCCATTGCAAGCGCTCGACCCCCTGGAGCATGCAAGCACTGGGAAGGGCTATTCATTGAAAGTCAGGATCTCACAATGAGAAGGGAACATATAAGTAGGTGCTGCAATGGCAGTGCTTATAGAAAAACTCATCTAAATCCCGCCTCGCAGTGACAAGTAGGTAGGAGCCACCTCCTAACTGGCAGACAACCATGCCCTGGAGGTGTAAGAACAACTGAAAGGAGCCAGATGCTGAATTTACAGTCATGGACTCTTCTGGTGTGGAGGTGTCTAATGGGATTCAGTCTACTAAATAATGTTATTCAATCTAAAATACCAGCCTATTCAGGTAAAAAGCTCATTGCTCTCCAGGACGGATCTTTAGCACCTTTATATCCCAGCATGAGGGAAGCAAAAGGAAAAGAAACACTAACATGTATAAGTTCTTGTAACTATCTTTCATGGTTTGGATCCCATAAAAAAGCAGTGCTTACTCTTATATTTCCTCTGGCTGTGTTTACTGGTTGACCGTCTTTTAACCAAGTTATGGAAGGGCTGGGAATGCCATTGGCTATGCACTGCAATGTCACAGGCTTGTGTATCACAACAGCTCTCTCAGAAGTCCCAGCTGATTTGATGGTTGGAGGAACTGCAAGAAGCACCAGAAACAAAAATGAAGTATCATTTGAACATACACATTTAAATATAGAGAAGCAGTATCCCACAGGTAAGAGTAGCTCTACATCTACTTCACCTACTCCCATCTCCAATTTTTCAACCCACTAATACAAATAAACATTTACAGAAAATGTGAGCACCTTCTTGCTAGCAATTTAAAATAAAGGCAGTCCGCTGCTTCCCCTCCCCTCACCTCCTTGAGTAACCTACCATGCACAGTAACATCAAATTCCCTTTCATGTTCTCCTGCCTTATTTGCAGCCACACATTTATAGTGGCCAGTGTCTGACACTTGAGCTCGAGAGATGAGAAGTTTTTGTCCATTTAATAAGATCTTATGTCCAGCTCCCTCTTCAATTGGTTGACCATCTTTCAACCACCTACCAAAAAGAAAGTACAATCTCAGATCTCTATGAAAGTAAGACCAACAGCACTCCTAAAAGATGCACAATGCTATTACATGTCCCAGTAACTCTATTTGCATTTCTAGAAGGGTTTGGATATGTCAGGTAGTATTCTGCTTTTCTGAGTGCCATGGACCAAAATGGTTTATCAGGAGAAGGGATTGCACGGGGAACAGGCACTAAAGAAGTCAGAAAGGTGGAAGGGAAGCAGTAGTGAAAGCAGATGCCACCAGAGGTAGACAGAAATATCCAAAGCAAAAGTTATCACTGGTGGCAGATGAAAAGCACACAGCTGCATTAGCAAGGGAATGAGAGTTGTCAGCTTATCTTATTTATCATAATTTCCAGGACATGCATATTGGCACAATATACCAAACCACTTTAAAACAAAATCCTGAATCTGCCATGCGTGTGCCTGATGCTGTCTTCAGGGGAGCCAGGAGTCTGTCCTCCACATATTAACTATCACCAAATAACATGGGCAGTTCATAAGGACTACCTCCAAGCTCACCTAATCAACCATCAGATTATTTTTTTTTCTACTGTCACACCAACCCCCTTACGTGATAGTTGGTGAGGGTGTCCCTGTTGCTGAACAATCCAACTCCAAAGGGCTATGGAGAATCACAACGTAGTCCAAGAGCTCATCCCCACCTTCCACAAATGGGGGCACTGTAAGAGAAAAATCAACAGAAACATTTAAGCATTAGAAATGTCATAACGGTCCGTCTCAAATAGCAATGTTAAAAAAAAAAATTAAATATTGACATCTATCTCACATTGGGACATGTACAGATTTCTTGTTCATCACTGTTCCTTTCTGAAGGGAAACATCTACCCAATGACATTTTGTGGCTTCAAACCATTCTTCTCACTCTTTTTTATTGTTTCTTGTTTGTTTGTTTTTTCCAGATTCTGTCTGAAAAACCTTGTGAACGGGGCGTGAGGGAACCTTTAGCATCCTCTATCAGCAGCAGCAGCAAACTAAGGTGCAGAGGACTCTCTCCCACGTCCTCTTCACCCTTTCTCATTTCTCTCCAAGGAGTGGGTGAGCCCAGAAGGAAGCACTGCCATACAGCTCCTCCCAGCTCCTTCACCGGGAGGAAAAACACTGAGATACACCTGGAGTGGCAGAATGAATGCTCTATGTCTGCAAACAATAGCATTCAATGTTCTTCAAAGGGGCAGGTCAAAGCCTAAAAAACAAGCCTTTAAAGTTCTTAAACAAACTTTTCCGTGTCAACATAATGGGATTAACATTTGTACAAGTCATTTACCTAGAGATGTTCAGAAAGGACTGCTAAGATGCAGACAGTGGCAAAGGTTTCAATGCATAAGATTAAAAAAAAAAAAAATCTTTTTCAAGAAAAGATTGAAAATTTACACAACTTAAATTCAGAGAAAAATGTTCTTCCCCTAGAGGCAACTACTCCGTAATATTTTCAATTGTTCCCTTTCGTATCTATGATTTTTTCTATGAAGGCAAGTTAGAAGAATTTTAAAGGTTACTGAGAATAGTATTTACCTACCACTTGCATAAAAAGTCTTCAAGAACTAACCTGAAAGTAAGAGTCTTCAAGCTCTCCTGTAACCTGGACAGAAAAAGTGTGCAGTGGCTGGGTTTAACTAGATAAGTAACTTGACTGATATTTCATATAATGATACCAACAAAAATAAAAACATACTTTATTAGGTTTATGGGAATCTGATAAATCAGTAATTCTGTTGCTCACACACCTAAGATTTCAACTTCATATTTGATTTCTTGTTCCCCAGCTATGCTTGTGGCCACACACAAATACTGGCCCTGGTCAGCCTCAACAGCATTCAAAATCTCCAGCTTCTTCCCACCAGATAAAATACGGAGGTTGTCACTTGCTTTCACAGGCACACCATCTTTTAACCAGGTAAGGAGAGGTGGAGGGTTCCCAGCAGCTTTACACTCTAACGTGAGTGAATTGCCAGCAACCACCTGCCTGCTCTGGGCTGTGTCTGCATCGCCCTCAATTACCGGAGGAACTGCAGAAAGGGAAAAAAAATATATTACAAGTGATTAATTCTTGTAGCCAGAAAATGTACTAAGAGCAAATGGGTTAGTTCCTCCCCACCCACTTTGGCTCTATATGCCACTAGTCATGCACAATTTCATGTGAGAATTTGCTGCCGGGGCAAGCCAAGACAAAGGGGAAACAGAGAAGTCAGAAGATGTAGTTCAGTATTGACCAGTTGTACAAAATAGAGGATCTGCAGGGCTTTGAGATGGAAGAATTAAATCTGAAGGTTTTAAAACACTACACTAAAGATCCCACCCCGAGTGGCTATTCCAGGTAAGTGGTGTTCAGCATGCATACGTGAGAAAGGATACATGAGTAGAAATAGTTTTGATACTTCACCAAAGCATGCTATCAAGGCCTGTGACGTCAAGAGCTTTTTGGGAGTCACATAAAGCACAGAGTGTAAAGCTCCCTTTACATGGCCCTTCTAACACAGGCCAATCTTTAAACACAACCACTGACTGCTGTTCACCCTCGACAGGCCCACAAAGGCAAAAGAGCTTTCAAAATGCACTTTCTGTAACATGGCAAGTAACCAAGTTAAATAAACTCTCACTTACCATAGACATCCACGTCATATGTTTTCTCAGCAGCTCCAGCGACGCTGCTCGCGCGGCAAGTGTACCTTGCAGAATCTGATACTCGGGCCCGAGGGATCTGCAGGAATTGCCCTCTCTCCACATACAAGGCTTGAGGGCCAGAAATAATTGGTCGTCCATCCTTGTACCACATTATGGTAGGAACGGGGATTCCCTTGGTTTCGCATTCCAAGTTTATAAGATTGTTAAGAAGCGCCGATACCTCTGTGGTGGTATTTCCTCCTTTAATACTAGGAGGGACTATTTCAAAAGAGAAAACAGTATTAAATCCTTACTATACAAGTCTGTGTAGATTTAAATAGATTAAACATTAGAATGCTGTAAGAATAAAAGATTTTAGCTTAAATCAAATTTCCAACCCTACCTGGTGTGTTTTTGTTTTTGTTTTTTTCCTGTAAGAATAAAAGATTTTAGCTTAAATCAGACTTCCAACCCTACCTGGTGTTTTTTTGTTTTTGTTTTTTGACTCAGCAGTTATATGTTGCATATACAATTTTCTGGGACACACTGACAGTTGAAAGTATGAAGAAAACACAACATAAATGTAACCTAACCTCAAAGGGACACCATATACTTAAGAAAAAAGTGCCACAGGAAGGACCATTGCAAAGCTGTGCCGCCCCACTAGAGGCACCTGGCTCCTTATAGGGTCCAACACGTGCCCAGTTAGGAGAGCTGGGCCTCCATGCATCTTGCAGTGCATTTGGTCATGGCTCTGCCTCTTCCCTGTCTCCGAGGGGTAAAGAAAGAGCAACCCCAGTTTACCTTGGGAGGTGCACCATCCCAACAAGGAACAGCAACCTGCTGTTTAAAATTCCAAATACATCCTAGAGCCTCTACGACTGGAGTGGGAATTGTTCAGTACTCAAAACTTCCGAAGATGAAGTCACCTTCTTTGAGACTAAATACGAGCTTAACAGTCTAGCTTCATGCTCCTATTTTTGAAACTTTTGGCCCTTAGTCATTTCCCTTGCTCACTAGGCAGCCGTACTCAGATTTTTCTAGCAAACAAGCTCTCGTGTAAATCAGCCAATATAAAGAGTTCGTAAATCTCTGTAGAAGTAATAAAAACACAGTGCAATTGGCAACAACTAAATTTATGACTGCTGAAAGTACCAGAGACATCTGGCAGACACATTAACTCCTCTGCTGCCAAACATGCTCAGTATATCCTAGATTTCCACTGACTTCCATAGTGTTCATTTAAAATACCACTGCAGAAATGTAAAGGAAAGTGGCAATGAATGGATCTACACCTATGAGATGCGTCTGGAAGATTATCAAACCACAATGAAATATTTTCATAATTAAATACTTTGTGTGCAAAAATACACAAACCTACACAATATGCTGAAACAAACCCAGTTCAAAGGAGAATGCATTTCTCTATCAGCGCATCCACAGACAGGGAACAGTTTTAACATGGTGTTCTGGGAAAATATCAAAGTCAAAAGTAGGGCTAAACAGCTAAAACCAAGTAAGAACTAGCAAGAATTAACATCTAGGTTCCTCACTTACTCTGTGGGCTTCCGTTTGTTCAGCCAGGATTAATGAGAAATTTAAAAGTAAAGAGATATTCCATTCTACTACCACAAATCCACCCTTCTCTTCTGAAGAACCTGAAGTAAATTCTAGTCATCTCTGAGGATTTTATTTGTGTCGGGTTTTTTTTCCTCTAATCTCACAACAGCCACAATCACCTCCAAGTTCGTAGTAATGTATTACAAGTTCACAGATATCAGAAGGAAAGACACACAATCTTCAGAAGCAAATCCATAGCAAATGAGGACTCATCAGCTTAGGGGCTCACAGACTTAAATTCCTACACTTCACACTCAGGGCACAAGAGCGTTATCTCAGCTATAGCTTTCTGCACTTGTTTCCCCATAATTTCTGCTAGCACTGGGCTCTCTGAGTTTTCAGGTCTAACTGGATGTTCACACATTCTGTGTCTTCCAAATTGAAAAACTCTTCCTCTTGTCTCCTTTGAAGTCTTCCTTCAAAAGCTACTTCTTCCGTCTTCCGTGAATCTTTCCCCTTCTTTTCTCCCAACTGACAATCTCTTAAATTAAGTTAAACTTATCTAGGCTAACCATAGGAATTGTCTGTTCTCCATGTCTTTGCTAAGACTCCAGTGCTTGTAAAAACACTAAAAGTATACCCAGTGTTCTATAAACTTCCCAAAAATAATAATGATGTTAAAGTGGTTATCTCATGCTAGCATTTCTTCTCTTGCTATAAATGACCTCAGTTCACACCCATTTAAGGCAGATGTCATACCACACTACCTGAAGGTTATCTGGAACATTATTTTCCAAAGACTATTTGGATCCAATTCTTACTAGTTATGCACTTTATTTTATACTTCTGCAAAAACTTTAACTTATTCCTGGCTGAATTTACTCTTAGCACTAGGTTAAGGAAAATAAAACTATGAGTGCATTAAAATAAAATGCTTCTAATTAATTTTCACCTCCCTAAGACAAAAATAAAACTATGAGTGCATTAAAATAAAATTCTTCTAATTAATTTTCACCTCCCTAAGATCAAAATAACAAAGCCAATGTTATCATAAAATAATTCAGTTAAAACTAATTAACAGCAAAATTTGAGTAGGCTATTCAAGATTTTTGGCTTTTGTCAATTAGAAACTAATAAAAAACATGAAAAAACCACTTAAAGGCAGAGTTTGCAAAGGCTACATCCATACTTAACTTGAGATACATAAATGCTCAAAATGATCACTTTGTCAAAAGATGAATATTAAGTTATGTTTATACTGAAATATTGCAAGATTAGAGCCTTAGCTTGTATTTGTCTGAGCATCTCCATTCAAAAAAGAAATCTTAGAAGTAAGGTTAAAGGATTTTCTATGACCAGGCATTCTATAAACTTACCATGGATGATCAGCTTGACCTCCTTAACTTGTTTGCCAGCAGTGTTGGTGGCACTGCACTGGTAACGACCTTTGTCAATCCTTCGAGCACTTTTTATGTGTAGAACTTGATCTTTGTCCAGAAGCTCAACATTAGGATCACCCAAAAACAAGGGCCTGGAACAGAGATTATTTTGCCTCACAGAACTTTGACCCCATCCTTTCAACATTAATTTAAACTGACAGTAACAAGAAGGGGTCCTTTAACCGCAGTAATTGTACCTTTAAAGAGTACCACTTAGCACTAGAGCAACAGCACTAAACTGAAGAGTCATCATAAAGTGACAAACTATTATTATTGACTTCACCAAAATACAGAAGTACTTTACTTAGGTCATCCAGGATGCCAGAATCAGAGATGGAGTCCCACTCCTGATTTCAGTTTCTTTTTCTAAGTACTTAGGTCATAACATTCCTTTGCTGATGACAAAATGTCTGCATTTACTAGATGTAAGTGGCAACATATCAATACCAAAGAATAAGGAATTGTCCTATCAGAATAACTGTGAGTACTAGCTATCGCCTATACTGAACTACATTGTTAAACATCAACACTATTTTAAAAAAAAGCAAGCCCATTTTGTTTTTCAGCTAATATTTAAGCCACCAAGAATTCTTCCCTTGTATGCTTTCCTGAAAGATGAGATGAAAAATTGAAACATGTAGGCTACAAATGTTTTAAAACCTTTAATGGCCGTATGCAGAACTGCACAAGGCTCTAGCTAGGAAAACGTTTCATACCTGTACTGTCTACCAATTAAAAAAAAAATCATGTCAGCAAAACAACTGTATATTAACTAAAGATATGTTTAAAATAATTCAGATGTAATGAACTCATGGAAATAGTTACGTTTGTCTTGGTTCAAGGATTGTCTGGCTTTAAATACAATAAATCTGCTCTGCAAGTGCCAGTGTCAGCAACAGGACAGTTCACAAAGAAAAGCAGGAGACTAGCTCTTGATTAAAGAACTTACCATCTCACATCACCGCAAGTTTTATCTGCTGACAATAACTTCATACTGAGAGCTAAAAGCTGAGTTTGCTGGTACTGTTCACCTTCTTCCTCTACATTTGAAGGGAGGAATAAGCTAGACACAAACCACAAAACATAGAACACACTTACTTGCCATCTTTGAACCAGTGAATGTCAGGAAAAGGGAAGCCTTTTGCTCTACATTCCAGACTGATTTCCTGGTTGAGGATGACTGCAATTTCACCAGAGGTATCAGCACCTATTACACTTGGTGGAACTTTAAAAAGACAAACATTAAGGAAGAACTGGTATTTAATCAGGAAGGTACGCTATGGAACTGGAAGAAAAGCCATAGTGAATCATGCTATTCCCTTGAAAACAACTTTAGCATTTACAAGATAATTTCTACTATGACAAGCACTTCCACACTTGTGCTGGTGAACTCTACATGAGACGACCCCTGTGTTAGACTGCTGTACACCCAAAATGCAAAATGACCAAAGTCCAGAAATGAAAAGCAGCATTTTGTCTGTGTTACTGCAAGAATGGCAAATTCTCAGTCTTCAAAAGCCACCATGAAGTAGCCAATATTTAACAGACAGTGAGAGAAAGAATTAATTTATAATAAATAGAAATATCAGGACTTCTTCAGTATCAACTGTTTTTCAAATCGCCATCTTAAGAAAAAAAAAAAACCATCCCACCCCACCCCACCCCCCCCCAAAAAAAAAACCCACACAAGCAGAAAAACCCCAAAACACAGAACTCACCTAGTATATCTAGGTTAAACAGCTTCTCAGAACTTCCTGCTACATTTATGGCTTTGCATGAATATTGTCCAGCATCATCAGTAGCAGCTTTAAGAAGCTTCAATATCTTCCCATTGTGCAAAATCTGGATTGTACTGCTTTCCACAACCTTAAAAGAACCCGAGACATTAGCCTTATGTGATCCAAGTTACATCAGCCAAATATCACAGCTGGATTTTTATATGAAAATGGTACTTTTAGTCTAAGGATAATCTGTTTCCTCTTTCAGTTATAGCACTAATCTCCTCAACTTCTACAATCTATTCAATATGAGTCGTAGTTCAACATACAATAGAGTGTGGGAAAACCAAAGCCCTTCTTCATCTATCAGTAATGGTCAGTTACAAAGGTGCATAAAGGGGTCTCTCCCCATCTTAAACTATCACTTCTCAGCTATAAGTAGAAGCATAGGACTCAGCAATAATCCAGAGGAATTCAAATCACCTCGGAGAGTTCTCATTTCTCCACCCACAGAATTAATAAAATACTGTTTATTTGTCTCCACTGCAAGGACTCTGGGAGACTGCTAAGGCAATTCCTAGGGGGAATCTTGAAAATGAAAAGTTAGATTTATTGAACAGCTGAATTAATGGCTTAGCCATGGTTAGCTGGCTTTCTGTGTGGATGCTCTTAGTGCAGTTTAAATATATGTGAAGGCATGTATGTGTATTTACTTTAAATGAATTCTCACATCGACCACTCAAAAGTCAACACATAATTAATGATGTCTATGTTATTTCCATTAGGTTAATCACACATACCTGGACATCTTCTTTATACCAGGAGATGATTGGGAAGGGGTTACCAGATACTTCACAGAAGAGACTTACAGGGTGATGAACAACTACAGAGGTATTTGTCACCTTTTCTTGATCTTTAATTTCAGGAGGAACTGCAAGAAAGCTCGAAGTCATATATTAAGTCTTCTATTCCCTTGATTTTGCACTTTCTCCTTCCCCCCAAGTGAAGGACCACTGTTATCTAAAATTTCTCAGACTCTTTCTCTCCCCAACGTTTCCATTTGTCTTTTGGTTCTGGACATATCTCCCTGTGACCCTTCTTCTCTTTCACAAAAAAACCCAGTCATCTCTTGCCCAATACCAGACTCCCAGGGAAATTCAGCCAAACACAACCACCATCAACATTTTAAGAGAATAATCTTTAAGATTAAATAAATTTGAGATTAAATTTAATTTAAATCTCAATCTTAAAATCTCATGTTATTTGTTTAGCATATAAAGGAAGTAGATTCCAGAGAGTCATCGTTCCTCTTCACTGGTCCAGTTATCCCCAAGAACACCTGCCTATCATATGTCCCACTAGGAATGCAAAGAAAATTGACTTATATGGTGGATTAGAAAGTTCAAACCCACTGAGCTGGCACAATATGGAATTCCTGCTTTTCTCAGAATAAAAAGAAGGATATAACCCTGCTTAGGCATCAGAATTAACTATCATGAGAAATGAACACAGCTGGAATAAAAGTACTGCGTAAGAAGCAAAATATCAAAACATGTCTCAAGGCTACCTGTACGTTTTCTATTTTCCAATTAGGATTTTGGAAGAAGGATATCAGGGAGCGAGAATTCTATTCTGTGTTCACTGTGATAAATATCTTTTCTCATATTTAGATTTGAAATGCAAATCTATCACCCGATCTTTAATTTCTACAGTCCACAAATCTTCAATTTGTTACTTGCATAGAATTTTTTTCAAGTATAACTAAAGCCCTCTACCAATGAAACACACCTAGCTCTTTGAGCAAAACAAAGATGATTTGTGCATAAAGTCATAGAGAACAATAGAAAAGATACAGAAATTATCAGAATAATAGAAATGCAAGTACTCAGATTTGATTTTTTTCATTTAACTGCACATGGGCAGATTTGGGACACCCAATTTCCACCAATAAAAGAGAAGATGTTCTTCAAAAACAGTTTCCCAATAGTTGTATTTATTATTTACCATGAACTTTCAGGTTATATTTTCTTTCTGTGCTTCCAGCTTCATTGGTTGCCACACAGATATATTCTCCATTATCAGAAGGTGTAACAGAAGCTATGACCAGCAGTGTCCCATCCTCCAGAATTGAAATCCCTGGTTCATTGCCCACCAGCTCTCTTCCATTACGTAGCCATTTGATGACAGGCTTTGGAATACCTAACAGGAAAAAACTGAAGCTTCAAGAAACTCTTAACTCAGCTCAAAATAAGAAAGATTCAAACAATTCCCACCACTTGCTGGATATCTTACTGGCAAGGACAATGCATAGGGAGGCCATAAGAAGCAGCCCCAACTTTTACAGTATGATTTCAACAGTAAAAAACTTAAACAATACAATAACCTTGTTGGCTAATAATGACTTTTCACAGAACTTCTGCACATGGTGTTTATTTAAATCACTCTTAGCTTGATTTTTTCCACATAAAGTACATATGGAAAATACCATGCATATTCTACATTTTTACCATGCCAAAGATTACACAGAAACACGGTAATTTTCAATAATCAACAGAAAAATATACTTTCGTCACTAAAAGTGGTAGCAATAATACACACCTTTTGCTGGACATGGGAATGCAATGCGTTGATTTGCCACTCTTTCTTGAAAGGGATTATTGTAGGGAGGGTCCAGATCCTCAATAGTAGGAGACTCTGAAAGAAAATGATACCCCAAAAAAATTCTTGACCTCTGCTTCCAAATGTGAAAATACAGTTTGGCAATACATAAGTGTCTCTCTCATTCACACAAGGTCAGATTCCAATAACCCTCTTTACACTGATGAAGTGTACTACACAAGCAGCCTTGATTTCCACAGGAGTATTTTAAGAAGTAAGCAGTACAAAGAGGCTTTCAAATTTTACTGAAATTGGTTCACTCTAAAACCCACTATATTTGTTTTGAAGGCAGAGACAGTGTTTCTGCAAAATCTGAAAAATACTGTTTAAAATGTTTTTTCTTATACCACATACTAGCACTACTTCCATTCTTCGTTCTTGCATCTTATTTTAAAAGTGTGTAGACTGAGACTCTACAAAGAATATTATTTATAATTAAGTAAAGTTATTGGCAGTTCTTTGCTGTTTGTAACAAGCGGCTCTCAGCTCTCCAAAGGGATCAGAATGGTGCCTTTAGACTATTACAAAGAATAAATAATTCCTACTTAGCTTAAGTCAGTCATGCTACATTGATGTATGTCAGCCCATCAAGTGAGGAGTTGCACAACATATTTAAATTGGCACATTGACCACTGTTGCCCTGTCACCTTTTCAATAGCATGCTGATTGAGTGAAGAGCTCAATTTCAGCTCATGCAAAATTCCAATTACATTGAAAGCTGTCACACCAGGCACCTACTACAAAAAGAAATCATAAGTAGCTTGAACAGTTTCATTAATAGAAAGAAAAAAAAGTAATATATTTTAAGTTTCCTTTTCTTATTTCTGCAAATTCTCCAAAGACTATTTGTCTATTCTAATTTTCCATAATTAACATCAGAACATAAAATCTAAAACAGATTTGGATTTTGCATTACATAACAGTCAACAGCAAAGAGCACTGTCCTCTATAACATGAACCAGAAAGCACTGGCATGAAATGATACACAGCCAGGGCAGGAGGCAAGTTTACAGCCCTAATATAAATACCTTGAACTTGCACTGTTATCTCTGCCGCGTCGCTGCCTGCTACATTACTAGCGACACACTTGTAGACTCCGGCGTCAGGAGGCTGGACGTTGCTGATGGTTAGAGCTCCATCCAGGCTGTGGAGAAACTGCCCACCATCGATGGGCACAGCACTTCTGCCTTGGAACCAGGTGATTGTTGGGGGAGGGATCCCCTGGGCACTGCAGGGTATGTCAACTCTGTGGCCAGCTTGGACTTTTAAAACTCGAGGCCCACGCTGTATCTTTGGAGGTACTGAGGAAGAGAAGTTTAGTCCAGAGCAACGTGAAGATGTACAAGATCATTCTTGAAGGAAATTCTTTTCTGTTTTTGTCATTTCAGAATATGTCCGTCTTTATTCACGGAAACCAAATTCCCTCAGGTGACTAAGGAAGCAGACCTGCGTGTGTTCTACATAGGATAGGATGTACATACCCTATTGCTTACCCTATTTGAAGAAGCTACATTTCAAATTCTACTGCATGACTTCCACATGAATAGTGTAGTATTGTTATACTGGGCATATTTGAGTAGCTATGGGTACTGGCTATTCATAACACAAAACAATTCAAATGCTTTTCTGATAAAATTAATTACATTTTTCTTTTGACATTTTAATTTCCTTCCCCTGATTCCTGATCTTTCTATGCTTCCAAACACAAATTCAGACAAGGAGATAAAATATGACGGGAAGAGATTTTGCTGGTCCCGAAGAATAACACAAATCCAACATAACTCTTTTGCCACATGGTCCTTCTTTCTAAGGATCATTGACAGTTAATAAAACTCACAAAGAATGTCTGAAACAATCACAAGTGCCATTTTTCCAGGCTCTGCATTAATATACAGTTACAGATAAACAAAGATGTGCACCGGTATCAGATGTCTCTATGCACAGGATCAAACAGCAGTCTGCTACAGCCATTGCAATTCAATTAGCAGAGCCTGAAGGTTTCAGAGCTGCTGTGGGCAAGAGTCCCAATTTGGTACATTGGTGGCATGTGATCCACTTCAAAGATGCGTACTGGCCATGGGCATTGGCAGCAACACTTCCAAACTCTATGTGAACCATCAGAAAACTATCTATAAATCCACAATTACTATTGACCAGTCTCATCTGGGCTGTACCAGGCCATGGCTCCTGCAGCTACTCTCCTGTGCACTTCAGCACTGGCAGGAGGTACACGTGCCACAAGCCTGTGCTTCTGTCTGACCCAGGTGAGGAGGAATAAATGAGAGAGTGTGGAGCCAACAAAACATTACATTGTGTGAGTAACTAAGAGAATGTGGCTGGGACCTCAGTATGGGGAAGGAGGAGAGTCACGAGAGTGACAACATGTTATCTATGGTAAGAAGAAAAAGGAAGGAGACATGGGTCCTAGCTTGAGCAAGAGCTACTAGACACCTTCACTGAGGGGAAGGGAGGTGGGCACAAGCACAGGGTGCTGGTATGAATAGAGAAAGTACAGTAAGATGGGTTATAGATTAGTTTGTGAAGGTGGGTACAGCAGAATGTATATGCATATAGCTGTGCACAAAGCCAGGAGCAGCTGCCTATACCCACAGGTGACACAGCTGCACACTGGTTTTGCTACCAGGTGTTCAAGCAAACTTTTACATTTGCTACCAGAAGAGTTTGGATACGTAATTCCCACCAAGTTGGTGGGAACTTGAGACCTGTAAGGTTCAGCCAACTCTGCTGTTCTCAGCTGCTGTTTGCAAACTTCCTGCTGAGGAACCTCTTGCACAGAGAGCATCCAAGTGCATTAGAACACAAGTTTTCAGTTCTTAACACTCTTCTGGCTGACTTGAAAAGAGTTAGATGCCATATAGGGCTAAAATTCTTCCATGAGTCTAAGGAAGGGGTGTGCATGTGTGTATATATGTGTATACCTATGTGTGTGTATAATGTTTCCTTTCCACATAATCAATAACAACTTGCAGATGAAGATAACATGATCTGAAAGAATACAGGTCAATTGCATTTAATACATATAAGGAAAAAAATTTTTAAAAGCAAAGCTCTGCATGATGCTAAATTCCACGTGGAAGCTTGCAGATGACCGTCCCTTAAGTAAAAACTTACCATGTACGCTCAGCTTCACTGACTGAGTGGCATTCCCAGCAATATTTGTGGCTACACAGATATACATTCCACTGTCTGAAATTTGTGTCTCACTAATCTTCATTGACCCTGAGGGTAGGAAAGCATGTCTGGAAAAATAAGAAATAGATACATTATATAAACTCGCATTGAAAAGTGAATGACCTCTACTTACACATTGATAATGACTGCTATGAGTTTAAATAACACCATTCTACAGGGCAGAGTGAGCTGTGCCCTTACTGAGCCACTGCATTCAGAACACGCAAAAAATATCTAAAATACAAGATCTAAACGAAAAAATTTGGTTCTATCTACTTAGAGAACATATTATAATCTGTCTTGTTTCTAGAAACAGAAAAGAAAAAAAAAATCAGGTAGAGAAATGGAGCTCTTCAACCTCCCATCACAAATTTTTGCTCAGCCTAGGTCAGCAGGGTCAGAAAGTTAAACAACTTTTGATACTATTTCCTCCTGGCAAAAAAGCTGTTATGAGGTTAAAGATGGCAAAAGGGTTTCTGAAGAGTATTTGGATTCAAAACCACCAGTTCTGATGTTTATAGAAATTGTTGCTATTCATCACTAAATAGTTAACTACATAGTATTGATTTTTATTACAGCTCTGGTCACAGGCTTGTAAAATTGTAAAAGACAGTCTTAGGCAGCTAAGCCAAACTCTTCTTATGTAGAAATCAAAAGCAACAGAGATAGGGAAAAAATGAGGAGAGAATGAAAAATGACAGCTAAGAACTGACAAGAAAAAATTCAAGTGTAGCACTCACGGTTATATACAGAACTTAGGCAAAGATGGTGGGGAATTAGTGGTATCTTGTCTTCCTTGTTTTCATACGGGAATAAATGGTGAATTTTGGGATTGCAATGGCCCGGAGAGATGAATGGGAAAAAACTGAAGTATTTCCTCTTGGCCATGCAAATCTGTCTGATATAATTCCCCCTTTGCTGCTCGTATCTTTCCAATTTTATTTTTTTTTAAAGTAACCCCAAAAGATATTATTGCTGGGGTAACTTATCTCCATTATTTTCTCCACTAACTAGGTTTGCTTTCTGACAGAAGTTCCTTCATTTCTGATTTCACTCTTCTTTTGTTTACTGGTCACATCTCTAACATCATCTTTTGGGTGGTCTCAAACAATTTTGTTTGGACTAACTCTTTAACTTTTGCTGACATCTGTAAGCAATTTAATGGAATGGGCTGAGCTGGACTTCTGTTACTCTGGACACTTGGATGTCTCCACAACAGCCATGAGCAAGTAGCCTAATTTATAAATGTCTTCTGAGGTAAAACAAGGACAAGGGATCAAGAATGTGGATTAGTGCATGCAACACGCTCACAGGACACAGCAGAAAATTCCACACAGATAACTAACAACAAAGCAACTCCCTGTGCACAAGCCTCCTTCACCAAACATGCTGGCCCAGCAGCTTTAGTTGCTGAGGCTGCTGCAGTCACTCTAAGGTGCAGGTCTGGCCACCTTCAGGTCTGTATGATTCCTAAATTCAGCTCGGACATTGCCTGATTCTTTCCACTTGGATCAGTGAGAGACACTAGACAAGGGGCACAGCAATCTCTACAGTGTGCTTTTGGCCAGAGTTACTGTTTTCTGGTTTATGAATGCAGCTGCAGCCTTTAACCCTTCTGAGGTATCTTGAAGACTAGAAAGCACAAGCTTGCCCCATGACAGTAACTGGCACTTCAGCTGGGAACATACAGAGAATAATCACCTACTTGTTTCCTCTCTTATTTTGCACCATGCTAAAACAATAAGGAAGGACTCCACCATTGTGGCCCATTTTGAATACAAGACGGTCCCCAACTCTTCAGTCTCTAAGGTTGTCAACTCAACATTTTTATAAGCATTTAGCCATGTTTTCACATGTCCAAGAATATCTGGAGAGATTTTGTATCCAAAACACAGTGAGCAATCAGCCCCTGTAAGCACTCCCAAACATCTATCATCACGTGTATTCTACCGGCAGCCCAGAGTTCATATGAATAACCAACAGTGCTCCCTTGAGCATAAATGTAAGTGCTTAAGAAAAGAAAAGCAGTTTTAAAGAATTATAATCAAGCACAGATTATGTGGGTCTCTGGGCACCACCAGAGTACGAATATAACAGGATCTCTTTCATCCTGGCCTCCTGAGATTGCATATAAACACGCACTGGAATGGAAGCTGCACAATGATGTCTTCATTTCCTTCAGAAAGAGACATACATTTGGTTTGGGAAAGAGAGTTTCAAGACCTAGCAAAATAGGATCCTCATGCAAGACAACTTAATACCTCTGAATGATCCTGAGGTAATTAGAAATCATATAACTTTCCAAAATCTTGAAAGCTTAGACACAATTTCACTTTTATTTTCATTAACCCATTGTTACCTTGGAGAGAACGGAGAAATGAGCTGCATTTCTTTGGCCCAGGTAATTATGGGGGGTGGCAAGCTCTTTACTTCACATGGAAGTGTGACATCTTCCCCCACAATTACTGAGATCTCTATGGGTTTATCATACGCGTTTCCTTGCTGGTCTCCAGGCCTGGATACTCTCGGTTTCACTATAACATGGAACATGTTAAGAAGTTGTAATGAATATATACGTATTTGTACAAACATAACACCATACTGTTCTATTTCAGATTAAACATCTATTTTTGACATGTTTGCAATAGACATAAATCCCTGTAATGCTGACAATATTTGTACAAACATAACACCATACTGTTCCATTTCAGATTAAACATCTATTTTTTTTTTAATCAGGTATATAATGTTACAATCCTATTTTTAATGACATGTTTGCAATAGACATAAATGACTATAATACTGACGTACACTGCCTGTAGCTCAGACCCTGGCTGATGCCTACATGCAATACCACAAATACCAGCAAGACTGCACTACCTACCCAAAAAGCTGGATAGGAAGAGAGACATGGAGTTCACCCATATGCCAAGCTCTGTATTGCATAGATACCTTTCAGCCTTTAGCTTACACCTAAGTGGGGTTTTTTTATGATACTGGGAGATGGTAGGAAGTTTTGGGACTCATGGGAATAATGGATCTTCATTCTTCTATCAGCCGGGACTTCTATTCCTACGCAGGTACTTCCTATTCACTTCCATAAAGATGAAATTATCATCAGCTCAAGATCCTAGACTATGAATTCAAGGTAACAGGTATCAGGAGGTTTTAAGAGAATCATAACGGCTAAAGGATATGCATTTCAGTATAGCCATTTCTAAAATTGCCTACTCTGTGGATCTAGTGACCTAGGACAAAGTCAAAAGCACTAATTAGAGATTAATTTAAATCCCATTTGGACTGTAACCTAGGTTCAAATCCACCTCAGTGGGTTTTACCATCTAAAGTAGAATGCAATGCAGGGACAGAGGCAACAGCACTACATTTGATTTTAGCTCACACGTACCATAGACGGTGAGCTGGACTTTCCGTGTAGCATAACCAGCAGCATTTGTTGCAGTGCACATGTATTCCCCAGTTTCTTCACCCCCTGGTGAAACTACCTGCAGACTTCCATCAGACCCTGCAGAAAATTTCACATTGCTGGAAAGAATTACATCTTTCTGTGGAAAGAAGGAAAAATTAAAAAAAATCCACTTCTAAAATAAAATAGATTACAATCATTCAATTCAATAAAAGCTGAAGCTTACAGGCATAGAATAAAATCGAATGAAAACATAAACACTATTAAAGGAATATAAAAATGGTAGTTCCTGCAGCATCTCCCCACCTTACCCCATTGCTGTGATCCATTCATATGAAAACTGCTGTATTTTTAATAGATCATTGTGACACTGTGGTTTCTTCACTGTGAAATACACTCCATGTATTAATCTTTAATTAATGCAGTTCTATAGACCAAACAAGTTGCAGGTGGTCTGGCTAAACTGAGCAATATTTTAATTTACATTACATTACTACTCACATTGTTTATGCCTGAGATGGACAAAATATTTTGAATTAACTAAAAGCCTGGCCCCAAAATTCCATCCATAGAAATTAATTAATTTCAACTAAGTTTTTGCACCCCTTGAGTGTCACTGTCTAAGCAGCAACAGCAGCAGAAGCACAGGGACTCTTACGCAGAAAACTTGCTACTTTTTACAGACACTATTTTTTTTAAAAAGTGAAGATTTCAACTGAGTTCATCTTGACATTGATTTCTGATGACAAAACATCTTGTCAGGGACACAACTGAAAAGTGACAGATGGTTAACCCCAGAATACCATTATTAGACACACTTTCCTTGGAGGGGGAAAAAAAAAAAAGTCATCTTAAAGTAAGGCTCCAAACCGAAAATGAACTTTTGATCTGTGGCAGATTACCTAATTTCAAAGTATCAACTCATAACAGGAATATGAACTATTTCTGAATTGCTAAAAACGTAATGATACAGCAATAACCAAAGCCCTTCCAAAGAGCAGAACGCTCATCTATGCCTGGACCAGGTCCAGAAAGCACTGCTGTAAGAAATAAAAGCAGATACAAATAAGTAGAGATTTCCAGGTCCCTCACAACTAAGGGCTTTGGTCACATTTCATGCATATAGTTTTTATGACAACAAAAATGATGTGTTTGATTGGTCTTCCACCATGAACAGCTCAAAGATGAAAAATTACCTTGGACCAGACAATAGATGGCTTAGGTACTCCACTTGCTTTGCACGGTAATGTTACTGGGATTCCTTCAATGGTACTAAATATCTGCTGTCCATGCTGAATAACAGGCAGAACTAAAAATAAATACAAATATTAAACACATGCAGAAGACAGATTTCCAACCATGGCACAACTCCTACAATAAAATCCTTATATTCAATTACTACTTCATATAGGCAGGAGGGCTTGGGAAGCCTCTTCTCTCAACCCTAACATTGCCAATGACCAGAACATTCTCCTCTGCTCTCCAGTCTTTCACGACAGAATAAATACGCGTTCACAACGAAGCATGTCAGCCATGAGCTGATCATTGGATTAGGTACACATAGTTTTAAACTGACTGTAGGTATTTCACATAGTTGATTGCCATTATTTCAGAAAGTCTCTGTATATCCTCTGACAACATTTTAAGCCAGGCTTCCCAAAATGATACTGTATGTAATTCAGCCTAGAGCAGCATAACTGGTTCAGTATTTTTGGGGCTGCATCAATTTCCATCAATGGACAACATTTTGAACAGAGCAGATATCAAAGTAAAGAACTGATCACACTCCAAGCTTATTTAATATTTGTTATAAATGCTACAAATTGTGCTATCTGCAGTCATGGTTTCTGCAGGGACTGACTGTTAGATGAACCTGAATAAAAATACCAGATCACTTCACAAAATCAGTAACAAGAGACTGTTAGTAACAAGAACTCCAGCTCCCCTAGTTAACTGAGCTGGTTTTGAATTAACAAAAGAAAAAAGACAATAGAGTTAAGGCTATAATAGAAACATTAGATCCTTCTGAAAACATACAAATTTATTCTTCTCTGTTTTCAAGTTCTGAAATATTCCAAAAACTTGTGTTGACATGGAAGACCTTATCAGACACTGAATACTTGCCTGTATTAAAAAATAATAGTTATTCTTTATGTGTAAGGATGTTCCAGCATCTTCAGTGAACCTTAAAATAAATCTCCCATGATTAATTTAACACGTGAGAAAATTTCAGGCTGTAAGCCATGAAGCTGTTGTGACCCCACACAGAGTTAATACAAGTATCTCCAGCTGAAACACAGATGGGTTACCACAATGCTAACACTTTGTCTTGCTGTCAGTGTAGTTTCGAGTGTGTTTTAATTAAAAAAAAAAAAAAGAAAAAAAAAACAAAAAAAAAACAAACACATTTTGCCAAACTCATGATTCATTTTAATTCTAACTCTCCCATGAGTTGTGCTTCCTTATGTCACTTATGAAACCCCCAGACAGCACTTTTCATGGCTTTCCAGTAAACTTCCACTTGCATCTGTTTTGTTAATAAAGCTAGAGATGAAGACTGCATAGCCCAACCTTTGCAGATGTTTAGAAATAAGGATCTTTTACGATCACAAAATGGTGTTATTTTTATTTCATTTTAAAAACAGTTTCAGTGGCTCAGTTCTTTCCTGTGCAGCGGATCCAATTTCCCACCATGTTACTTTACAAAGTAACATCATTATAAAAGAGGAAATTTGAGAAATTACTGTAATTGTAACAAAAAAAAAGATCTAGTGAGAGCTCCTGCTAGTAAGAAAGCCACTCTCATCTGGCATTCAGCACAAAAGCAACAAGACAGTGGTCCTTACCATACACATTAACAGTAGTAGTTTTGTTGCTTGTCCCAGCAACATTACTTGCCATGCAGGTATAATCCCCGCCATCCTGCAGCCGAACTCTTTCAAGGTGCAGGCTTCCATCACTGCGAACATTAATGTAGGGATTGGGAACCAGCTGCCAAAAGAGTGAGGTAACATTTTACTGAAGAAAGTACTTGTTGATAATATTTACTTTTGGACGCAGCATGGCTTTACTTGATTGTTTCACATTCTTCAAAATTGTATGTTCCTGGAGAATTTTACTAGAGTTTTTCCTACCTTCCGTCTTTCAAAAAAAAGAGAATTTTAAATACAAATTTTGGTAGCACCATGTATTTACTCCTGGAGAGAGATTAAGATCTGCAACAGCAACTCTGCTCTGCCACAGCAAATACAGAACTGCCAATCAGGCTTACAATCGTGCACTGAAGCAAAACCAAACTTAGCTGAATTATTTTACTGTATTTTTTATTCATTATTCCATTAACCCAGTTTGATCACACATCAAGTCTTGATGAGCAATGACTTGTTCTTCTTCCACAAACAGTTCCTTTTTTTAAAAAGATAAGAAAACTTATAACTTTCACAAAAGTAATTTTTCAAAAGCTATATACCATAGAGCAACAACAACAAAAAAATACAATGAGCTCAGCAACACAGCCTTGACTTACAGAAAGGCTGTTAGAATGCAAAATTGTTCCAGTCATGCTGTGCTCAGAAAAAGCTACATTCTTCTCTAAATATAACTTATTCCAACACTTTCCTTGGAGTGGAGCTTTTGCCGGAAGCTTACAATTACAGGAAACTAGCACTACTACATGGAGGAATTAGCAACTCAACAAGGAGGATCCTGCCAGTTTTTCTCACAGAAGTTACAATCTGTGCTACTTGCACTTAAGCAGTCAACAGAGAAGTCCAGTGATTCAAAAACTGAGCTGAAAACTCTAGCAAGCCAAGGGTCAAGTAGTGCCAGGATTCTACTTGGTGACAACAAGTAAAAAAAATTGCTATAATTATTTAATTATAGCTGTGGAGAAAGGGCTTTAGGGAAAAATTAGCAAGCTAAAAAGCAGAGCTTCACAGGGATGTTAAAGTCAGTAATTTCTCTACTTCTAAGGAAATAAAACTTCACTCAGGCAACTAACCTAGGCACGGTGTCTACACCACTTTGCTGTCTGCAGGAGTTATAAATTGGCAATGGTATGCTTTTTGAGGGGGAAAGAAAACATGTTCTTTCATGCTCTGAGCAGTGCACCACTAGGAAGGGAGTATAGGTTACAGGGATGCTGACATTTATCTCATCCCACCAGAAACAGTAAAAGTCATGATGTTAAAAAACGCCAAATCCACAGAAATTTTCTGTTATCTTTATTTTTAAAAAATAGGGGAAAAGAAATGCTTTTCAGTTACCAGGGTTAAAATTCTAGAACTTTTGTGATTCTGGTAGGTGTATTCCACTAGCATGCCTATATTCAGAGCCCAAGGATGAAATTCAAGAGCCAACAAGAACGCATAAAACTGCCTTGGAAGTAAGTAAAATTGAAGATAAAAGGACAATTCACAAATGCTTTGGTTCCAGGTTCTTTCCTAGACCTTCATATCCCCCACTACCATCTCCTATTCCCTCATCTGAGCTTCAGAGTTACAAATTTCCTAGAATGGGCATGATCAGTAAGGCATAACCATCAGGATGCCACACTTCCACCTTTATATTTTGAACAGTAATAAACTATCATTTCGTGGGCAAATGTCTGTACTCTGGATAACAGTGCCTACACAAACTCAGAAGCAGCTCCCATTGAGTGGTAGTTGTCTGCTGGAATTCTCCTCGATGACATTGGATCCTCGTTTCCAGTGAGCCAGTCCAAGCTCACAAAATATCTTTATTTGTAAGCACAAAAACTATCAGTGTGTTTGTACAGCAACTTCTGTAAATTAAACCAAGTTTTTACCATCGCTAGAAAATGTCAGCTGTACGTTTTGTCTACAGTATATCTTACAGGAAACAAACCAGTCTTACCACCATGCTGTTTTTAATCCACCTCCGGTCTGGAATGGGGTTTCCAGCAAGCAGTACACATGGCAAAGTGAGCTGCTGCCCCTCAATTACATTAGCTGTTGCTGGACTTACTCCAATCAGAGGTGTAACTTGAACAAAAGAAAGAAGTAAAAGAAATTATGAGGAATTTTTATATATTCATGTAAAATATTAAATCTGAGTTTTCATTATTAGTCCTGTCAGTAATGCTGCTTGCAGCAGCAGACAAAGGTCTGCTTGTGCAATCCAAATATAAAGCAAGAAACACTTCCCACAATGAAAATGATACTATTTAAATAAAAAGAGGAAAAAGGAGTAAGAAAAAAACCATAGTTGTCAACAGACAGCATCAAAGTTCCAACATTCTTAATTTTAGGACAAAAAAATACCAGGGGGAGTTCTGGTATCTGAAACGTCAACAATGCAGGCAAGAAAAAATAAAGAAACAAAAGAAGGTGGGGGGTAGCATAGGAAAGAACAATGTAAAATATTAAATCTGAGTTTTCATTATTAGTCCTGTCAGTAATGCTGCTTGCAGCAGCAGACAAAGGTCTGCTTGTGCAATCCAAATATAAAGCAAGAAACACTTCCCACAATGAAAATGATACTATTTAAATAAAAAGAGGAAAAAGGAGTAAGAAAAAAACCATAGTTGTCAACAGACAGCATCAAAGTTCCAACATTCTTAATTTTAGGACAAAAAAATACCAGGGGGAGTTCTGGTATCTGAAACGTCAACAATGCAGGCAAGAAAAAATAAAGAAACAAAAGAAGGTGGGGGGTAACATAGGAGAGAATGGCAGATGGACTCCACTCTTATCTTCCTGCAAATATCTACACTTCATAGCATTATTTTTCCTTTTATTGCCATTTGTCCAACTGAGATCTTCCTGCAAATATCTACACTTCATAGCATTATTTTTCCTTTTATTTCCAATTGTCCAACTGAGATAATAAACAACTCCTTAACAGCACAGCTATTGTCAAAGCTAGACATTCACTGCCTTCTTAGATCACTAAGATTCCTTCCCAGTTATATCAACACACCAACCCAAGCAAGTACGTTGCTGCCTTTTTTTTTTTTTTAAAGATTAATTAAATGGCAGAAGCCCCATCATTAGTGTGCAATCCAAATATAAAGCAAGAAACACTTCCCACAATGAAAATGATACGATTTAAATAAAAAGAGGAAAAAAGGAGTAAGAAAAAAACCATAGTTGTCAACAGACAGCATCAAAGTTCCAACATTCTTAATTTTAGGACAAAAAAATACCAGGGGGAGTTCTGGTATCTGAAACGTCAACAATGCAGGCAAGAAAAAATAAAGAAACAAAAGAAGGTGGGGGGTAGCATAGGAAAGAACAGCAGATGGACTCCACTCTTATCTTCCTGCAAATATCTACACTTCATAGCATTATTTTTCCTTTTATTTCCAATTGTCCAACTGAGATAATAAACAACTCCTTAACAGCACAGCTATTGTCAAAGCTAGACATTCACTGTCTTCCTGGATCACTAAGATTCCTTTCCAGTTATATCAACACACCGACCCAAGCAAGTACATTGCTGCTTTTTTTTTTTTTTAAAGATTAATTAAAGGGCAGAAGCCCCATCATTAACATTCATCATTATGGCAATTTTTCATTCCTTAATAAATTTACTTAGGAATGAGAAACAGAAGACAGGATAAATAACATTTTTAAGGTCCATGTTATAAAGTGTAGATGAAACATTCAAATTAATGTAGCCAGTGAAAAGACAATGTTCTAACATACTAAATTCATTGAAATAAATTACAACATTCCTTGCAAATGTCTCCTGATTTAGTTTGTGTGGATGACTACATATGTGTAAATATAGCTACGGATAAAAGCATATAGATATGTCACCATGTATGTACACATCCCACAGCCATCCTCTTTGTTGTACAAACACCACTGACTATCGCCTCCTCCAGTATATTCCAGGTACTGAAATGCTGCCAGCCTTGCCTTTCCCTGTCCTCCCTGACATTAACCAGTCTTACCCAGTCCAGTCACTGTGATTGTGGCTGGCCGTGACTGAATCCTTCCAAACTGGTTCTCAGCTTCACAGATGTAAGTTCCTTCATCACTGACCCACAAATCTAGAGGGGAGAAAAAAAAAAAAAAAGAGATCAGATTGCAGCTTATGAAATGATATTGACAATTTTGCAATACACGGATAACCTATCCTTTCATCTTTCAGTTTCAAATATTTTGTTTTGGACAGATAACTCCTTTCCTCTTGTCATCAAGTACAGAACCAATAACTATATAAGCACCTGAGTAAAAAAAAAGCATTATATAGATATATGATAATTTCCATCACCTTATATATTGCATATACTTTATTACAGTATATACCGTGCACAAATAATATATGGCAGTTCACTACATATCCACACCTACATATGCTAATGTAGTGCATTTACTGTGCAATACTGATTATTACATACAGCAACGTGTGTCTGTATGTGAACAGACACCCACATAGTATCACAGAATCACAGAATCAGAATCACAGAATCTTCTAGGTTGGAAGGGACCTTAAAGATCATCTTGTCCAACCGTCAACCTAACTGACAAAAATAGACACCCACACAACAAACAAGGAGCATCATCACTAAACCATACCTCCCAGCACTACATCAACCCGTCTTTTGAACACCTCCAGGGATGGTGCCTCAACCACCTCCCTGGGCAGCCCATTCCAATGCCTGAGAACCCTTTCAGTGAAAAAATTTTTCCTAATATCCAACCTGAACCTCCCCTGGTGTAACTTGAGGCCATTTCCTCTTGTCCTGTCGCCTGTGACTTGAGAGAAGAGACCGACCCCCACCTCTCTACACCCTCCTTTCAGGGAGTTGGAGAGAGCAATAAGGTCTCCCCTCAGCCTCCTCTTCTCCAGGCTGAATAACCCCAGTTCCCTCAGCCTCTCCTCATAAGACTTACTCTCCAGACCCCTCACCATCTTTGTCGCCCTTCTCTGGACCCGCTCCAGCACCTCAATGTCTTTTTTATGGTAGGGGGCCCAAAACTGGACACAGTACTCAAGGTGAGGCCTCACCAGTGCCCAGTACAGGGGGCACGAATTACTGTATGTAAAGTAGAGAGGAATTACCTCACCAACTTGCTTATGACTAGAAAGGAATAAAAGAGCTAATTAAGAAAATAGACTAACATCACTTAGTGTATGGGTCACTGAAACGCTCCAAGTAACTGAAATTGCAAAGGCTCTTGCAGAATTTCTAGTTGTTACACAAGTTAGGACTTGCCTGAAACAATGAGTTCTGAAACACATCTCTCAAAAAAACACAATTTCTGATAAAAATCCAGTCTTTTTACAAACTTAACAATTTTATAAAGTAGCATAGTAACACAAATACATTGCACGTGTCTTATTTCCTTCTGGCATCTCTTCATTTAAAAGTTTATTCTACCTACTGTTAATAGACAGAGCTCCTGTTCTGAGTTGACTGATGGAACTAATTGCAAAGGGTCTGGAGAAAAGGGAAGCACCATTTTGCCGCCTCCATTTAACCTTTGGTTCTGGGTACCCCTGAACGTAGCACGGCAGCGTGAGATTTGAGCCAATATCCGCAGACTCATCGCTAGGCTCCTGTGTGAAAACTGGGGGAGCTAGGAAAAATAAAAAATAAAATAAAAAAAGAGTACACAGAAAGTGAATTGGGGTTGCAACACAACATTAACATTCTGTTTGCACTATTGACAGCCCGAATTTACATCCTGTTATGCAGAACTATTCTAATAACAGATTCCCAACTCTAGCAGCACCTTACAAAAGCAGCCTTACGTGCTCTGTACTTACAATGGGGAGCTCAGAAATGGGCTAAACATCTCAAAAAACTGAAGACTGAAGACACAGCCACCCCCACCAGAAGGACATGCATGGTCAAGTGTTAGCATTGTTAGTCTCCTTCAGACAGCGCAGACAGCGTTGGTCATTTCTTCAGAAAGCATACGTGCCTGAGAGGAACATGCATTTAACAAGATGTGATGTGTCAGGCCACAAGCAGTTAGAAAGAATTAGGAAAAGAGTAGAGGAAGGGCTAAGTTATAATAACCTTAAATAGTAACTTCAGTTAGTATAATATATTATCTACGTGAGAAATCTGTTAGGGTGAGGTTTGAACAGTTTCCTCTTCCTCTACCTTTCTCTTCCTCCTCACAATTTTTATGCTTTCCAAAAGAAGTAAGAGTGAAAGAAAGCTGGTGTCCAAATAGGACAAGGAAAACAGCTTGGCGAACACCACCAAAAAGGTGTTCCCAGAGCACACACAGAGAAAAGTTCAGATAACCAAGCCACCATTGACCACAGAAACACTGAAATGAGAATCATAGATTTATAAATGGTTTGGGTTGGAAGGGACCTTAAAGAGCATTGAGTTCCAACCCCCTGCCCTGGGCAGGGACACCTCCCACTAGACCAGGTTGCTCAAAGCCCCATCCAGCCTGGCCTTGAACACCTCCAGGGATGGGGCCCTGGAATTAGAGTACTTACTATCAATACTGCAAGCTACTTACAGCCAACATCTAGAGTTATCTTTCCAGAAGCTCTCCCTGCTTCATTGGTAGCCACGCAGGTATAGTCACCAGCATCCAGGTCTTGTGTTTCCTGGATCTTCAAAAGACCCCGATGAGTATCAATAATGAGAAATGCTGATGCCCTCAACTCTAAGTCACCTAAGTCCAGACCAAAAAAAAAGTAACTGAAATGTAACAGGGTATTTATGAAAATTATTCCAACAAAACAGTGTCCAAGTTTAAGATTAGCTCACAACATGGCTGTATTCATTTAGCAAATGAGTACTTTGACTTCCATTCAGCTGAGTGGAAAAATTCATTACTACATTAGACACCATGTCTTATTATTTGTTTCTTTCACAAGGGGAACACAGACACAAGTAGCTTGGGACAGAGATCATTATTAGGACAGTGTGCCTGGCTGTATTTCTCCTTCCCAAATTACAGGCTACATGTGGTGATCACGTCTCTAACAGCTCTGTAGCAAATTGAGAACTCTCCAAAATCCTAGAAAATAGCTCTACTGCCTCTCAAGCTCAGCAGGAGCCACAATATTGATGTGTAACATTCAGAATTGGTCCACATAATACTCTTTGGGATGAGTATCAAGGCCCCTTGACTTCTGCTTTAAAATACAAGCCACTGATCAACTGCAGTGAGTTCAGAAGCAGCTTCCTTTGAGGGAAGGTTATTCGGAAACAGACTACAAAGAGTTTTGTGCTTCCTTCCAGCTACAGGCAGAGATGAAATATTGGACTGGATGAAATATTTGTTGGCAATATCTTGGTTGGTTTTCCAGAAAATCAGCAGGCAGGTGGTTTATACCACCACACACAGGAGTCAGCTGCTTTTTCTGAAAATAAATGATCAGTCTTGAGACATGGGATTCTCTGACTCCCATTTAACTCCATAAAAACTCCTGCAGTTCTGATATTAAATATACTGCCTCACTATCACATAAATTGTAGTAGACACCTCTGAGATTCAGAAGAAGTAACATATAAAAATTCCCTACATGTTGCAAAGGACGTTGAGCAAATATCCAATGGGAAAAACATAAAAATATTTTGTGATTTTTATAGCATATAGCTAAACATTTTCTGACAGAAGAATGAACCTTATTTAAGTAGACAAGTCCCAGCTTTTTTTTTTATTTAATTATACTACAATATTTTAATTAACTGTATTTAAACAGGAGCAAGAACTTAAACCGTAAAGTGATTTAGATTTAGAAAATCTCACAGGCCAGTCACAAATTGAATACAACATAAAGCTTTTGAGAAAATGAAGTCACTTCAAGATCATTGTTCTAAATATTCCCGTTAAAGTAAATAAACCTAACACAAAGTATTAAGCCCACCTTTAAACCATTTGACCTGGGGATGTGGGATTCCAGTTGTTTTACACTCCATAATAGTTGTGTCTCCAAGAGCAACCAGCATTTCACTTTGAACTATGGTCAATGTTGGGGCCTCTAAAAAGAAAAAATACAGAAAAAATGAGTTCCTCATCCAAGGAATACACTATTTTTAAGACATAAGCCAAGAAAGACTCTAATTTTCTCTTGTTATATGGAAGAACATTTGCATTAAAAGTCAAACAGGCTTAAAAATCATGTAAGGTGACAGATAAACACTGGGAAACACAAAAAAAGTAAAGTCTGGTCCAGAGCACCTGGATCATACGTAGAATACACTGGGAATTCAAGGACAGAATCAGAAGAGTTACATCATGTAGAAAGTAAAAAGATTAAAAGTCACTCTCCCTCTCCAGTCAGATGCTGGTCATCAAGATTTTTAATACTCTACTGTTAATACACCAACACAGTGTTTAGAGGACCCAATTTGGATTAGGACTCTAGAGTGCTAAGCATGCTACGGAAATTTATAGAAACACGATTCCTTTTCCAAAGGCCTACTCAGGTTTGCAAGCCTATTCCACTTTAATACCTACTTTTAGGGTTTTTTTCTTAAAAACAGTGTAAGACAAAACATTAAGCCCCAAATATCGCTGAACAATACTACTCAGATCTCAAAAGAAAACAAAAGGGAGATTTGTGAGTTGGTTCAACATCTTCTCTGAGGTTTTTTTTTTAATTCTTACTAGTGTGTTCTGCATGGTTTTACTAATTTTAACAGTTCCTCCCTAATGATGTATTAGTTTGCTTTTTTTGATTGTCACTATATCGTTTCTTTTGCTTACCGATGTATATAAGGGTGGATGTCTGTTTCTCTGTCCCAGCTGAGTTACTTGCCAAGCAACCATAAACTCCTGCATCTTTTGGAATTGCCTTTCTTATGATTAAGGTGCCTTCTGGGGTCAATCTATACCTGGAAACACAGAGGACCAACCAAAATGATGAGTTAAAGAAAAGAGAATAACTGTTACATCCACACTCCAAGCAGCAACAGCAGCAGCATAAGCAGAGAGCTTATAAACAGTTACTGCGTTTTTTTTCTCATTATAAACAACAATTAGTATTATTATATTTATCAGAGAATTTCAATGTATTTTGAGAAAAGCGTTTATACTAATCTTGTATAAAGCCTTCTGAGGACGAGAACTGAAGTATTTCTATTTTAGAGATGAGAAAACTGATATTTTTAAAGACTTGCAAAGGTTGAGGTACTATTTCCAAAACTCACAGGCTCCTGTGGAAGAAATAGTCAGAGTATTTTGGCATTCTTCAAAACTGCTTTCTCACATAGGAAAAAAGCTGTAACCCTACCTGCTGGAACCAAGAATAAACATATCGTTGTGTGTCCATACTACTGTCGGCTTTGGATAACCTGTTGCAGAACACCTGATAGACACTTCAGAGTCTTCTGTAAAAGTCTGATTCTTAGGTGAAATGACAACTCTAGGTGGTTCTATTAAAAGAAATTAAAAACAGCAATAAAAAATATCCATTTAGAAAACACCGATGACAATAATCACCTTATTCCTATTTTTAAATAGCTCTAGAGTGAGAAAACAATCCTAATAAAGGTCAGAGCCCACTTGTTTCCTCATTTCCTCTAGCACAGGCTACCAATTCCTCAGCAGAAAACAGCATACCTTTATAAAAGTCAGCAAGTCAGGATCCAGGGTACAGAGATCAAACTAATTCACATCTACGCCATTTGCTTTGTTCTGAGATGCAGAATTTGGAGCTCCCAAAGGTGGGCACCAATTCTGACAAAAAACTACCAGAACTAAACAAGGTTCACCAACACAACCTGCCAAGGTGGCAAAGCCAGGCTGAAATAGGTGTAAGACGTGTAAGGTCATCATCCTGAATAGAAATTATGAGCACATGAGTGGTTTCATGTGGATTCAACATAATAATTAACTTAGAATGTTTAAATTGAAATTTAATTTTTAAATTTAAATAAATCTAAATTTTTAAATGCTTAAAGCCCAGCAAAACAGCAGAGGCAATTTTGCCAAATATAAGACAAATTTGTGCAGGCTCCTGACAAATAAAGCCAATGACCACAAATCTTCAGGCAGGCCAATGGGAAGAACGTAACCTGAGTACAAATAAATTCTATAAAAATAGAAGTCACAATATATGTGCACACACAGAGGAAGAAATTAACAGCAAAATCGTGTTGGAGACAACTGAATTTGCAGTGTTAACAATGCCAGTAGACGTTATGCATTTCAGCTGCATTTTCACCAGGAAAGTGAATGGTGAACTTCATAGTTCATGTATCTTCATATATCCTTAGACAGACTTCCTCAGTACAAAAGACCACCAAAACAATTCACTGTGGCAACTGCATTTTCTTCTATGGTACCTACAAGATTGTCTTGCTTCTTACCAGCAAGAAAAAGATCCACACCACTTAATGGATGAAAAAGTATTAACTTGTAGTATTGACTCCTGCTATTTCATTTTAGTTCTGGCATGAAACTGGCTACTATTCGATGGGTAGCATCGATCTTTATCTTAGAAGCTTTGCCTTTTGCTAATCATATGCTGTATTAAGATGTATTCCTCTGCAACTGATCTGTTTACTAGCAACCATAGAATAAAAAGCCTAATTCTCCTCAGGAGAGTAAAAGAAGCTAAATACATGTAACGCAGAGGTACCTGGAATCTAGGGCTGCTCTGCATAGCTCTTTTTTATTAGCTTCAGCGGGAATTACACCATCCTATAGACTCGGGTGACATTTGACATGTTTTCATGGCTGCTAAAGGAAAAATGTGTCTAAAAGCCAGTACACACAGTCTATTTATGTGTGGTATAACCCACCAAGAACAAGGTGAAGGTGTGATGCTATGCAACTTCCAGGTGAAGAGTAGAAATCTTTGTAGTTCACTCTGTCATAATGCAACCAGAAACAATTCCGAGTGCTACTACAAATGTCCTTCTCGAAGAATTAATATAATCTCCTTTTCATTATCATTATGGAGAGGAAGATTGTTTTTTAAGTTCTGAGTTGTAATACCATTGTCTTAAATGGCTGATAACTACAAAACACAGTGTTTCTGGCCTGGAAGAAGAACCTCCCTGCAGAAGACTGTGCTGCTTCTAGGACAGAGCCAGGCAGGTTCTGTCCCCTTACAGGGCAGAAATACAGCAGCTTTTAGTCAGCAGCTTTTTAAGCAAATGGCATTAAAACAGAACTTAGAAAACAATCTTCTTCTCCACAATCTCAACACACTTAATGAGATTAAGTGGATTAGTGCCTGATAGAAAATGAGAAAATGAGAAATTGAACAGTTTTAAAATGCTCAAACATTGAATTAGGAGCACAGATAAGAACAGCAGGAGATCTCTTCAATTTTTACATGAAAGGGTTTATCAAGAGTAGCATAGGTTGGGAAATACAGGTTGGCAAGTCTATCGATGTTATCAATTGAGCCACAGTGCTGATTTTAACAAGCTTTCTGTTGCCTCTGCAGGTCCAACTTCACTTAATTATACGGGCTAATTACAACACATTACAACTACAAGGTGGGGAAATGCATAACAGTACATAACTGTCCAATGGATATCAGATATTGTACTGTCTGCCACAAACAATTACTATAGAATGATTTGTCCTGTGATACATCTTGCTGAATAGGACAGCAAGGTTCTTAAGGAGCAGAAATAGTTTTGAAATATAATTAGTAGTAACATCATTATGCAAGTCATGAACATAACTTTAACATAATTTTTTTTGTACACTTTAATTCAAGATATTTGCACTATGTTTTGTGTATGAAGTTCATGAATAACTCCCATCTGTAACTTATCTGCATGCCCCTCTTAAGCACATAAAATCCCTCTTTCAATGAGAAATGACCATGCTGTTTTGAGGAAGGCTCTTTGATGCTGTAGGGCACCTGGTGCTCTGGGGAGCAGAGCCATTACTGCCCAGATTTGATGACTCTCTTTTCAGTCGTTAACTAGACATGTGAGCTTGTGATTCTAAGATCTGTAAGTAAAAGTGTATGCAAAACAGCTACACTGCCAGAGACAAGGAATAAATTCAATAATAAAGAGCAACTCATTTGCACACAGTTGCAAAACTATAAACACAGATGCATATAACGCCTTATCATTTCCGTTCTTAGATTTATGTCCATTAACCTTCCCCAGGTTCGTTAGTTTTTCACTCGTAGAGCAAATTTAATAAAAAGCTGCAGTGTCCTGAAAAGTCCCTCCCGTGTTTCATAACGGCTCTGAAATCTCTGAGCTCCCAGAGAAAAGGCATCAGAGGAAGGCAGAGCCATAGTTCCAGAAGTACTAGGATCAAATCCAGATACAGGGGGGCAGGGAGAGGTGAGAAACAGATGCCAGTTACAGAACTGTCCTCAAGTGATTCATGATGTGCACAGCTTTCTCAGCTATTTTTATTTTGTTTAAAATCCTGCCAAGAGACACTGGGAGATACTCTGCATGCTCTGGTCTTCAGGAAGGTCTCCTCTCATGTTGATATTAGGAAACTGTTTGTCTCAAAAGGCAATTACACATTGTGCTTTGGCAACACACCATCACTCATGCAGTGTTTTCACACACTGATATTATCATGTGAGTAGTAGAAGGTGGAAGAAATATTTGTATTTAACATATAATCAAGGAAATTAATTGGAAAAAAAAAAGTCATTACATAGCTGTAATTCTAACTGGTAGCTTCAGTACCAGGGAGACTACATTTGCCACTAATTAACAATCTTGTTTTCTTGCTCAAAGGCCAGCAACCAGGCAGGCATTCAGAATGGGCTTTCTGGTATGACATGTCAATTTGATTTCTTTTGCTTTCTTCTTTGTATCATAGGGGCAAAGATCTGTTCATGGGCAGGAGAAGCACAAACTCTTTACAGTGCCAATCCCATCCGAGGCTGTAGAATAAAACCTTTTAATCAACATAGATCATGTGTAAAGCTTCTGAAGAGAAAGGTTGGCATGAAGACTTCAGGGTCTGAAGCATTCACACTTAGAACCATCCTCGGCCCTAATATTCATTAAAACCATTTGAAGCAGTTAAACTTAGCAAGAAAAAGGGACAGCAAATATGAAAAAACTTTTTATTACAACATTAAAAACCCTCTTATCACCCTTTATTAGTAAAAACTAGACTTATTGCCAATGTTTTTTCATTGCTTTTTTTTTTCCTTTTTTAACAGAAAGTTTTCCCCAGAAGCAACCCCGCAGATGACACCTGGCTGAACCATTACTTGTAAAGTATCAATATTTTTGTGCAGCTTCCTCAAGATTCTTTCTTGCCTTTTACACTAAGAGCATTTGTTGAAAACTGAATGATTCAAACTATTCACCTAACGCGTAATACTTTGAAAAGGCTAAATAAGAACAACTCTTTAAATGCATCTAGATCAGAAAAACACCACGTAAGAATGAAACCACCGCAGCAGCGCGCATGTTTGTTGCAAATTTTACAAGGGTTTTGATTTTTGCAAAATTTCACTTCCTTAAGGCCTTACAGTAAACTTCCAGACCCTCCTACATACGCACAGATACTGGCAGAGAATAGATGGAACCCCATCCCTGTGTCCAGGCTGTTCACTAGCAGTTTGTTATAGTTACATCCCATTCTTGTCAGCATTAATTAAAAGGGCTTAATTAACCTCCTTGGGCTTCTAACTACCAAGATACTGCAAAAACAGATGCTTATCCCAAAGTCCTGCTTTTAGTGTTGCAGAAAATGTTTTGCTGGTGTGAAAAATTAATTCTCTCCAGACAAAAGCCCTGCATGACCACAGCGATTTCTATGAATTCTTGTGTTACTGTGAGTTTTATGGGTATGCCTTAGTTTTAACACATGGAAACATAAATGGAAGTGAATAGCTTTGATCTCAAAATATCTAAAAATCTACATTATGTTAGTGTCAGGAGTGCATGCTGGGAAAGCACAGCGGGCAGAGGAATATCCAACTTTACTATTATGATAGCTATTAACATATGTCAGCAAGTGAGACAGAAGACTGGGGTTATGAAGAATTTCTCCCAGAGCGTAGATTTCCACTTTGATGTCAGATCAAGCACAGACTTCACATTATAACCTATGTTATGAAATAATAACACAAAAACACATAACTTGTCACTACATTCACAAAAGGAATCCTCTCTGATCATCTGATTTCTATTAAGTTTAAATCACATTTTAGCAATATGCTAATATGGAATTAATATTCAATTCAATTTTATACTTTTGGTCTCAAGCCAAATGAAAGAAGCGTAGAAGAAGTATTGCACATAAACTGACAAACTGACAAAGGCTCCTGTTTGAATAGTAAGCTGAGAACAGATTTCTTACAGCATAAATAAAGATCAAAACATTTAATAGGGATAAACAAAAAGTAGCCTTCAGCATTAATCAGCCAGTCACATTCATCTGTACTTTTGGCATCAACCAAGTGAACCTCATTAAAAAGGAATATTGTATTTGGATATTACTATATCTCGCTCCATTCACTTGCCAGCTGTCTCACTTCACTGCCAAGTTCTCCCTGCTCTCCTTGCCAATGGACCACGCAGAAGCCCAGGGTGTGCCGGCCGGCATCATCCCTTGCCCTGGCACTCAGCAAGGGCGACGCTGCACAACAAACCACACAGAGACATCTGGTTCCATAACCGCTTATGCATTAGCTCAGGGAAACAATACACAGCAGCAGCATTCAGAGTTGCTTTTGTAAGACTCTCCACAAGGCTTTCAAGCACAAATTTAACTTCTATAGGGTGGAGGGGACGCATTACTCAGATCTTCATGTTCAGCCAGGGAGTTCACAGAAGCTTCAAGTTCACCGATGCCAACGGCACTCTGCTACCACAAGACAGAAGAAGCTGATCTGCTGTGATCCACTGTGCAGCACCCACCCCGGCACTAAGTGTTCTGGGAAGGACAACAGGGGAAGGACCACCCATTTTCTCTCTGTAGCCAAAAGAACTTCCTCCCAAAAGACATACAGGTACGCACTACAGTTAGGAGTCCTCTTGCCAAAGTAGTTTTTCATAACCTCCCTGCACTTCCTTGTAACTGGGCACTCACCACCCCTATACAGACTCCATCAGAAAAAAAAATTCAGCACATGAAAAGTATTCATGCCTAACCTCCCTGCACTTCCTTGTAACTGGGCACTCACCACCCCTATACAGACTCCATCAGAAAAAAAATTAAGCACATGATAAATATTCATCTGCTGTGAACAAAAGGCTATAAAGAAAGCATCTGACGCCATACATACTGCATGCCTGGCCTTTGCAATGACCTCCCTGCAGGAGTAAGAGCCGCAGAAGGAAAGGAAATGGGTTCCTTCCTCCTCTTATCCCTGTCCCGGGTTTGCGCTCAGCCCAAAAAGCTGGTAGACTCAGGAAAAAGTACTTGGTGAACACCTTTATAAATGAAAATTAAAAAGTCAGGCTTCCTGCTTCAGCAGAGCAGCACTGACATGCTGCAGATGAAACGTCACCTTGGAAAACCAGTACTTCACAGAAAGTGAAATAGGGGACTTCGACCTCTGGAACTTAATGGGTTCTTCTCAGGGGATGTGCCCCCATCTGCACATGACAGAGAGACAATTCACTTTATTGAAATGTAATTTGAACTTGTTTATGCTCCTATGTATTACTAAGGACTGCACACAGCCCTCCTGGAAGGGGCATCAATCCAACACCTTTCCTACAGGTGCAAGTACAATACTTAATAGTTTAATAAGTTATTGCCTTGTGCTTTTTATTAACTGTTGCGGTAACCGGGATCGAATATCCTGCAAGAAGCTGGTTTCCAAGAGACAGACCCACACTGCATACGGCCTTGAACCAGAGGTCTGGGTAGGTCAGAAGACATCTGGAAGTACTGACTTCTGAACATGTTACAGTTCCACTCCTCCAAAACTCCTCTTAGAAAAGTTCTTAGAAAGAACTTAGTTTGAAAGGCTTACATTTCCTGTGAGAAAGCAGCAAGAAAATAATGAGCAAGAGCCCAAAATCGAATGCCTCTTCCTATGATGCATAATCTGAATACTATAAAAAAAATTTACAAAAAATCATCACTTACTTAGTTGTATTTGGGACAAATTATCTAAAAGACACAGAAAATGTAAAGGTATTTCTAGCTGAATGAGAGAGTTCGTTTGCCCTGCTTTTGTACTGATCTGTAGAGGATCTCACCCAGGGAACATTATCAAAAGAAACCTCCTAAATTCAGGCTAAGTCATGAAATCAGGCCGTAAGAGTGATTGGTCTAATAACACAAGCAATTTTTCCCCCATCGGTTCCTTTTCAGTGAATGCAGAAAAGAACCTCTTGCGAAGGACGGCTGCGTGGAGAAGACAATGAACTTAGGGATGCTCACTAATATTCTTGGGTGGCTGAGAACTCCAGAAGCTGCTCAGGCAATTCCTGACCCTTCAGCTAACCTGCATTTCCTGTGGAAGAAGCTACTTTTTGAAAACCAGCTTAATGACTATCATTGAGCCTGCTGTGAATGATAATTAACACCTAAGATTTGTACTGATTCAGCTCTCTTTCTTTCAAAGAATACTGACTTTTACATCAAAGAACGCTGCTGAGAGTTCAGCTGTTTTACTTCCTGCTCTAACATGGGTGGAAGTGGTAACAGATTTGAGGTAGTAACTTTAAAAACAAGCAGCCTGGAAAAAAATATCAACTCAGATTCTCACATAGTTCCAAATAACAGCCTAGAAAGAAGAACAAAGACACTAAACTGTTTTCTCTGAACTCAGTACAATATAACAATTTTCTCCTTGCCTGTTATTACAGTACGTACGCATTAATTTAACTTAATGCATTATGATGTTTATTTCTGTATCCTCTCTTTTCAGAGAAAAGAGCAGAGGAAATTCAGAGAACAGGGCACTGGGTTATGCCAAGGGTTAGTAATTTACCTTTTGTCCATGTAGGTAGTCTCTTTCCTGAAATTATTCCAGATATAAGCACATTCATGCTGGAAGTCCTATTGTGTTCATTCAGTTCTGGTTTCTGCTCCGTGTCTATATTGTGTTCATTCAGTTCTGGTTTCTGCTCTTGTTTGGGATGTACCTGAGAATTACCATTGCCTTGGCCAAGCCAAGTCACACATGTTGTCTCCCAGGCAATTTTTTTCCCAATCTGGATTTCAAGTTATTAGTTGGCTGGTAAGTATCCAAATCAGTTCCCCACAGCAGATAGCACACTTGCATCTTGTCAGGCTAATAGCTCCCACTTTCCCTTACTGCACATCAAATGTAATTGGCTCCCTTTATAAAGGAGGAGAGTACTAGGGCAGTACTCTTGTCACCTGTTGGCTTGACAAAGATCACTCAGCAGAATGCTGTTACAGCAACTACAACTCTTCAGCAGTACTCTTGTCACCTGTTGGCTTGACAAAATAGCAGAATGCTACTACAGCAACTACAACTCTTCAATGCCCAAAGTCAAACATACACTTTATTTCTTACGTGGGCAGGTGGAACACATTAATTTGGATGCTTATTTCTTGCAGGTGTGGCTTAGGTGCTTCTAGCACAGATCACTCTGAACTCTTTAACAGTGCTACTTGTAAGCAGACACTAAAAATACCTTTCAGTTGTGATGGTGATACCAGGCAGGCATTTAAACATTTTTAAATGATCAGCAAATAAGCAGGTAAAGGAAAACCACCATGCTATGGACAGAACAGTAACTACAGCATGTATGACTTTATTCTACCTGTACATTCAGATAAAGAAATACACCAGAATAGCACGCTGTTCATCAGTGAGCTCAATGCACAGCAGCTGGAACTTGATTACCTTAGATGGCTCCCAATTAGACAAATGTTCAGTGTTGCCTCAATGCATGTCAATCTGCTGCTGGAATTCATTATGCTGAGATTACTAAACTCAAACTTCTCTACTAATCACCACCATAAATACAAACAAAAGCCGTAAAAGTTTCTGCGTGCTATACAGCGGTGTTGTAGAAGCAAAATACAGTTGCAATCATTAAAAGAAGTGCTTCATTGTCTACTCTTACTTACACCAGAAAACGTGCAAAACAAAAGACTACCATAAAATCACATTTAGCATCACCCAAATTTCAGAGTTCTGGTTTTAATTGTGTATTTCAAATTCTTAGGGGGTGGGGGGGGAAGAAACAAAGAAACCACCACAAATCAATATCTTCAGCATGTTTAAATTAAAAAAAAAAAAGCCTGAATTCCTCCAAATCCCCCCTCAATCAATATTACTTCTGCATCTGAAAACACTAAGAAGAAAACATGACATATTAACCTGATAACTATGCGTACAGCAAACTCATATTTTGCCAACAATACTGTAGCAAACTGGAAAGAAACAGTTTACGTGGCTCATATAATTTCCCTCATCAGCGAGAAATACATCATTTAAAAGTTTATAGGATCATTAATGTTTCACACTCTTGGCCAATCTCTAGCCTCACACAGCTGCAATATGTTCCTCCAGGCTTCTGATAAATTATACGAAGCATCTGAAAAAGTAGCCAATGTCTTTACAAATTCATTTATGTTTCCACATAATCTGTTGGGAGGACTTGAGCAAGTCACGCAATGTAGCCACCATTTATCGATGTCCAAAGATGAGCACGTACTTTAAAAGTCAGTCACGGCACCAATACAATCCCAGAAGGCTTGAACTTTGTAAACCTGCATTCAGTGACCTTCCCAACTACTCTGAGCAGCATCCCAACAGTCCACAAATAGACACAAAATTAAAATGGCATCTTCAGCTGGCTGTGCTCAGTATTAGTGTGGAACAATTAGTGACTTAGGATACTATGTTCTCCTTAACCCAGAACACGCAAAAGGAGGGAAAAAAAATCAGCTCTCATTCAAGATTTCAGTCTGTATTTGTACAGCTGCTGGCACAAAATTCACATAAATGTTCTCTTTCAGAAACAGCAGCATCCAACTAAAAACTTTCAAAACAAGGGTTTACTACAATCCACTTAAGCATGTAAAGCAGATGCTGGGTTATTTTTAGAGCTACCAACATTTGTTCTCTGCCTTAGCTCCCACTCCAGAAAGAAAATGGGGATGAAAGCAATGTTTATTCCCTTATGATCCAAAATTCAGAGATCTATATGGAACTGTCCCAACAATAATAAAGGGCTTCAACATGAATTACGTTCTGAATTACTTGCAACTACACAAAGCATGAACCATCTCAACCTATTAAAAGGACTTAAAATTTCTTTCTTCAGAATGTTAATAATGACAAACCTATAGAGCTTTTTCTTCTTACATGTAGCCACCCTTTACTCTGTCACTGCCAAATGTAAGCTGTTCTTTTGAATACTGTTCAAGGCCCTATCAAGAACTATAAGTTGTACATGGCAATCACACACAACAAAGTATCTCCAGAAATCTGACAGAAATCATTTTGCCGAAACAAACTAAAATGATCACAAATAATAGCACATACAACCATCCTGATACCATCCAGCTTCTGCATACAGCCACTTGAAATGTTGGCAGTAGATTACTTTTTCTAAACAACGAGAGGCAGACGCCACTGCTGAAATCTGAATTCAGCTGCAGCTCAGCATTTCCAAAGTATTTATTCTGCTCTAAGCATTTTACATCAGAACTTAAAGAAAACACAACTCAGAGCAGTAGATTACTTTTTCTAAACAACGAGAGGCAGACGCCACTGCTGAAATCTGAATTCAGCTGCAGCTCAGCATTTCCAAAGTATTTATTCTGCTCTAAGCATTTTACATCAGAAATGAAAGAAAACACAACTCAGACTCTGAGCTAAGCCTGTCTAAACTGTCCGAGAGGGTTATCTCAGTCATGTTCTAAAGCTGTTAGCAATACCAGTGGTAGCCAAAATGCAATTCCCAACTATTTGATATAATCATTCTACATATACAAGTGATTTGAAACTCAATATTCTGCTGTGGCAGCAGTAAACTTCTTTACTACAAAAAACTGCCAGAAGTAATTTGGTCATTGTCTTAAAGGTCCCAGCTGGTCTACAGACATTAGGGAGGAAAACCTTCTCCCTGTGGAGAAGGGAGGAGTGAGAAGGAAGGTGTTTCTGTTGCTGCTTTTGACATGCTTGAATGAGTGCCTTGATGGAAAAATCCTGTATAATTTAAAACTAACTTTTTCAAATGTATGGGTGTTGCTTTTTTTCACGGCTAGAATTTTAACAATTATAACTCTGCTGTACCTATCGAAGTGTAATTCAAACAAGTCAGTGAAGAAACACTTCTTTCTGCTGTATTTTGTAATTGGTCCTACATAATTGATTGCACACCTACTTATTCCACCTGGGTAAACCAATATGCTCTTCCTATAAGAAAAACTACATCCCATTAATAACTGCTTCAACTCCATTTCTGACCTTTCTCTGTTTTGGAGCACCTAAGCCAGGCCAATTCCATTGAATTTTTCTCTTTTCTATAATTCTAAGTTTTCCATCAGTTAACAACATACTAGAATTACAGCAGCAAAGTTAATGAAGCTACGCACTCTGCCCAGAATATGACCCAGTATCATTAGCAAGCAGAAATCCTGCCAGAGACACCTACAAGTAGACAGAATAGTTTTCTTTCTAAAGCATTTTGAATTCTACTTCTTCCTACCCACAGGCAGGCACAGCTAGGAACCAAAGGTTCAAACCTCCACATGAAATGCAAAAAGAGGGAAACCTGCAATACTTTATTTTACTATATTTTAAAAGAAAATAATTCATTCTAAGACAAATTACTGCACTTATACTTTTTTTTAATAAAGTAATCCAGATGAACACAGACACTTACCAATTTAGTTACACCTACATAACTATATTTATAGTTTCACCAAAAAAAATTAATAATAATCCACATATCCAGCCTGTCAATTTTCTCAAAGTAGAGGTTGGCTACAAATATTGGGGATTTGGGGGTGTGGGGTGGGTATAGCTATTTCTGTGCTCTACTCTTTAGGAGACACTAACAACAAAATTACCTCAGGCTCCATTCACTTGTACAGCAATTACATTGGTAGTTACAGGAGGAGGATCAAACCACAGCTCACAGAGACACAGCACATGGCACTCTCACAAAATGAGCACTGGTGCTGTTTGCTGACTCCCACTGCCATTTTAAAACAGTGAAGAACTACATCATGTTCTGTCAGTCTCCAAGGGTTTTTATGAACAAGCATAAATAAAATACAAAAGTTACTAAGTTCTGTCAGTCTCCAAGGGTTTTTATGAACAGGTATAAATAAAATACAAAAGTTACTAAAAGAGACAGCTCACAAGATAAAAAAAAAAAAACGGAAACCATGACAAAGTTTAACATGAAGTTTCCTTGTTACCTTGCACTGTAAGGAAGACTGATGCTGTGGTAGATCCACCCTCATTAGAAGCGATGCAGTTGTACTTGCCCGCGTCCGTGAGCTTTACGGCCTTCACCTCCAAAGAGAGGTTGCTCATCACCCTGATGCGCAGGGGCTCCTTAAGCCTCACATCCCTGCCATTTCTCTGCCAGGTGAGGTTGTAACGCACTGTGCTTAAAGTTAGGCAGGTCAAGATGGCTCCTTCACCAGGGACAACCGTGACATTATTAGGAACCTGAATAATGGGTGGAGGCTCTGTGTAGAAAAAACAGAATAAAGAACAAAATTATAAGAGAAATATTTGGGAACCTTTCATTTGTTTGTGGATTCATTAAACTTCACGTTGCTGAAGCTATGAAACACAACCCGGGGCAGCAGCATCATTCCCTGATGCTAAGCTACCTGACAGGAGTACAAACTAAAAAAAAATTATCCTAAGAAAAGTGAGGATAACAGAGAATAAAAAAGTCTATATTTATTAAGGGTGAAAGTTACTCCAAAGCTCAGAGCCAGTCATAACTCCTCCTCATTTAAGCTGCATGTGGGGTCTCAGATGAGGTTCACAAGCTTTATGCTAGATCTCTGCATAGCAATGAATCACTCCTACACCCTGCATGCCTATAGACACAGTCCCTAACAGCAATCACCCTTATTACCAAAACTGTGCATTTCAACACATGCAGAGGAGATCACGAAAAGCTACACTTGCATACCGTGAATGGAGTTTTTCCCCTAGATTTTAGGTTTGGTTTGTTTGGGAGAAAAGACAAATATTCTAATGTTTTCTATGGGCACATCACCAGTATGTTACTTAAAGAAACTTAGAGACCTGAAGGCAAGTACAGGACTAACATCCCTGTCTGCTGAATGTCATTCCAGTGGAGCTGGAGCACCTCTCCTATGAAGAAAGGCTGAGGCATTTGTGCTGAATAAACATCACTACACTTGTGTACATGGGTGAGAAAAAAAGCACAGTAATTAAAACATACTTAGAACTGAAAATGTATTTTATTGGCCCCAAGTGCCATTGTTAAGAGTTAAGTGTTCCAGCACCACGTATTGCAATGCTTCAGCAAAAAAGGATGGACTACTACCCACCTGATACATCCAGAAATGTCTGCGCACGTCCAGTTCCTGCACTGCTAGTTGCCATACATTCATAAAAGCCTTCATCAGACACGGAAACCGTTGCAATTTCCCAACTCATGCTAGATGATTCTCTGGAGGAGGAAAAGGACATACTCACTACATTCCTGAAGGAATCAAGAGGTACAAGAACTCGGTTTCCTAACTACAGACACAGGAGATTTCCACAATAATTAAAAGGGAAAGGAAAATAGACCCTCTGATGAATCATACTGAATCTAGCTTTAGGGATTTTATTTATAGAAACGACATATACATTGTCAGGCTTCTTATAAGTATTTTTAAAAAAGTAAGTTTTTGCAGAATGTCTTGCACACCTACAAACACATGTCAACAGTGGCCACACAATAACTAAAACCACTGCATTTGCAGTCATTCACTCAGCTGCTCTTCCTACTTTGTTATATATACTACTTGAGAATATATATTTCCTTAATGTCAACAAGTTTCTCTGTAGAACCAATATGCAGTACCAAACCTGTGGCTCTCAGTAGCAAGGGTAACAAGGGTTCATCCTCCCAGCATGAGCTTCTCAAATTCCCAGCTACAGAGAGGGGCTGTACATAAAGGAGACCCCATCCTTTACCAGATATAATCTACTTTCCCCCACTGTATGTAAATCCACTGTTAGATTCATGCAGTGGAGAGGGCAGCATCTGCCCTGATACATGATAACTACATCCAGGTAGCTCACTTTCTACTTTTTAAACTGCAGGGTTTATCTCCATCCCAAACATTTGCAGTCCAGTAAAATGTGAAGTATCTCTATGAAGATGACTCCTGCTCTGCCAGAACTTACGGCCAGCAATAACTACGATAATCCAATATTCTGCACATTGATTGCCTAGCCATACAACAGCACAATGGAGATAAAGACAGAATTGATGGATTCAAGACTGAAAATAGGGTACAGAAGAGATGCGAGCAAGATAATGTAACAGGAATCCAGAGAAATACTTGGTAATTTTTCTATAAATCCAGCAAGAGCAAAGCCGAGCACCAATAATACCACAGATCTACAGCATACAATGTTAAAGTCAAGAAGAGAATAAAAGTACAGCTACATTGACTGGTAGATGTGCTTAAAAACAAACACTCTTGCAGCTTCTCAAAATTCAAAACCATGTTTTGTGCAAGAGACACACAGATGATGACATAAATGAGCAAAACAGCAGTTCTTCTGCAGTGTCCGAGTGCTCCCTGTGGCCTGTTGCTATGGGATATAAACAAAACTGATGAGCGCTAAAATATCCATGATAGCTTTGGCAAGTAATGGCCACGTTATGGGAAAACACTAAACTATAAATTCCTTTGTTTGTTGGAATAGATTGATTTATCAACCCCTAAAGGATATAGAAAGGACAAAAGAAAGATTTGGAATAAGCATGGGAGTTCAATACTGTAGCACCATGAGACAGACAATCCAATTATATCACAAATGAAAACAGTATAAAGTGACCTTAAATGGCTTCCTACTTATTCTCTCTTACTTCATACTTATTCTAGATAACTTACTATATCATATATCAAATCTATGACATTTTACAGTGCAATGCTGGCAAATGGAAATGGCAGTAACTGCCAACACTAAAGAATAAGATAGTGTTTCTTCCAAGTAAAAAGTGATAAACTTCTCTTTTTCATGGAAAGTATATTAAAAGTGAAGTAACACAATCCTATCCTTCTTCATTCCTGACTTTTGCTATACACCAGATGTGGAACATGGAAACCTTGAGAATGGAAGCATAAAAGGCAATGTGTCCGGAGTGGAAAAGCTTGGCAAACAGAGAGCTGCGGTAGGCTATTAGAAAAAAATAAATACAACAACGGCAGCAATGAATAATACACACCTCAAGGCATCTGCTGCATACTTTGGCACTGACTCGAAGAAGCAGTAACCACACATAAAACTCTTTGCAACATGTGTTATTGGGATAACTCAGCACCTTTCATCATCAAGTAATTTATTTACCCAATTCATTTTACAATATATGTAATTTGCTGATCAAACCACTTATTTAGTCAGTTCGGAAAATAAAAATATACTCCCTTAGCCGATTTGCAAAACCTGAAGAGCAAGTTACATCCTGGTTACTAGTTACTGTAGAAGCACTGGCAGAGATCACAGTGTTGTATCTAACCTCACCTCTTGGTCACTATAAACCACCACACCCCATACCACGTTTTCCCTGCGGCAAGCTGTGGCTGTCATGAATGAACTCACATCTAAGACTCACTAATATTGCACTCAGTAATACATAGTTTTGAGGGACATATTCTGCGTGGTTTAGGAAATCAGATCCTAGACTTGAGTAACAGCCACAAATACTATCTGGTTCAGAGTGATCTTTTTTTATTATTTTGATTAACTAAACAGAATGCCTTTTTTATCAGAATTTCACACTTTATTTTTGCTGATTCTGGCCTTTGCGGAGCTGCTGGGATCTGCCATTTGTAATAAAGAATTTATTTTAGAGACACATTAGTGCTCAGCTGCCCCTGATTTCCCACTGGAATGAAGTGCTTAACTACTGGTCTTGGTCTCCTAAATCTGACTTGTCAGAAATGAACTAAGATATTAATCAAAATCCACATTTTCTTACTAGACCACCACAAGATGCAGAAATCTAGAAAAACAAAACTGTTGCAATTTCAGCTAAATTTCTTTTTCGTGCACGTTACTCATTTAAAACGAGGAATGATTATTACAGCTGAAAGTACCTGTAGAATCAAAGTACATTCACTTCAAGAACCCCTAACCTATATTCATTCTAATGGTACTTTCATACAGACAACTGTCATGGTAAAACTATAATATTCAGCTTATAAGCCATTTACTTTTCCAAAAAAGTATTTAAAAAAATATATAAAATTGAGTAAAGATGAGATTTCGTCACCAAAATCCTGAAAATCACAGAATCATACAGAATCACAGAATCTTAGTGGTTGGAAGGGACCTCCGAGATCATCGAGTTCAACCACATTAAAAAAAAAAAAACAACAAAAAACCACAAGACAAAAAAAAAAACACCACAAAAACAACAAACCCAAAACCACCACCCACCAACTAAACCCCACACCCACAACCCCACACACTACACCCCACCACAAACCAATAATCTTGGGCACTAGAGCATGCCCTGAAGAGCCATGTCTACCCGTTTCGTAAATAGCTCCAGGGATGGTGACTCCACCACCCCCCTGGGCAGGCTGTTCCAGTGCCTGACCACTCTTTCAGTAAAGTAATTCTTCCTAATATCTAATCTGAATCTCCCCTGCTGCAGCTTCATACCATTACCTCTGGTCCTGTCATTATTCCTTTGGGAGAAGAGGCCAGGCTGGATGGGGATTTGAGCAACCTGGTCTAGTGGGAGGTGTCAATTCAATGGTCATTCAATGCAAGACCAATAATACAGCTCAAATCTGCATTAAACTAGTAAGCTGGAGAAAACCTGTATGGAACTTCACTACTAATACAATGGAGACAAACCAAACCAAATTAGATCCTATTTAACTGTGATCAATAATATCCAGCTTGAGATATATTTTGTTAAATTAAGTTGGATCATCTGTTCATTCACCTGGTCTGTAATACAAAACTGAAAAATGCAGCCCAATCATAAAGGTGCTGGATATGTGCAAAGCAAAGAGTAGAAGTGTGGGGTTTGATAAATAAAGAATGGAAAAAATTACACAGCTGCTAAAGTATGTGCCAAGGTTGACTAAGTGTAAATAGCACCTCATTAAAAAGAAAGGGAGGGGGGAGTGGAATAAAAAGAGCTGCAGCATTTCACACTGCCAACAGTGTACAAGGGAGCTTCAGGATTTATTTATTTTGGTAGTCATGTACCTGCTATTCAATGCTAGAACTTAGCCTTCAATCCTCTCCTGAAGCTCTTCAGGCTTTACAAGAGGCTAACAGGGGCTCCTGACACTGGCTTCTAGGACATCCCTTTTGTTTTCAACTACCAGAATTACAAATGGACTTTATGAGTATTCAAATACAACCATAACTTTTTTTTTATTCTACAGAGAAGAACATTTCATTTATTTCATTCTACAGAGAAAGAATATGCAATCAATTTTCTATACAGAAATCTGAATAGCTTTCTGGGATATTCAGTATAAGTTTTCCAATTTTGAGAGATTCTCTGAAGAGGAAAATTTTCTAGGGCAGGTCATACGAGATACTTCTAGAGCATCCATTAAAAATAAAGCAAACTAATGTACATTCCATAATAATATATGTATCATTGGGGAGGGTGTTCCAGAAAAAAGCTAAAGATCCACTTTACATAACTTTTAAAAAAACAAATTAAAAGCATTTGTCTTCCAGACATTTAGACCCAGTTTACCATAATTTAAGAGCACACATTTAAGGGAGATTTTGGCCAGATCTCAACATCTATACAGAGCGTACACCCTCCTCAAACATGCATGTACATATATTTTAAAAATAAATCTTCCCATAGAATGTAGTGTCCCTGATGAATATCATCAAAAATAACAGAATGAAAATAATAGGATATAAGCACTAAAATATTAAATAACAATTAGAGGTTATAGGATATAACAGTATTGGAAAAAAAAAAGTCAATACTTACTTGAAGAACTGATCCACTCCTAATTTTACTCCATTTTTAGTAAAACGCTGAGTAAAAGGTATAAGACTTTCTACATGGCAAGGAACAGACCCTGGCTGTAAGTAATATCCTGGAGTCTTGGTGGGCATTGTAACTTTTGGAGCATCTGAAGAAAGCAAATATCCCCCAAAAGATTACTACCAGCTGCTAACATGTATCCTATTTTTTCCTTTTTTTAAAAAAAAATAATAATTCAATTTCTGATAAAATTATGCTTAGCAGATAATAACATTAACTTCTCCATCACAATCTAGAGATAGAACTTTGGAAAGAAACAGCACAGAAAGTACTTGTGTAAGTTAGAAAAAGATATCAGATACCAATTTTAACTGATTCAGATATGAGAAATGTACATTCAGTTCAAGTTAAAATCTCTTACCAGGAGTAATACTAGAAAATGAAACACTTGAAACTCTCTGAAAAAGATAATCATCCTTGTCATAGCCTGTTATTTTAACAAAAAAAGCTTCATCTGGTGGAATGAAGTCAGAAATATTCCAGAGTCCATAGGGCTTTCTGTCAGGATAGTATTTCACAGGCAAGGTCTTAAGAAGTTCCCCAGTAATACTCAGAAGTTCCAGTCGGTCTACTCTAGCTGGAAGAAAGATCCCTGTGGTATTTAGCAGCACGAAGGTAGGAATCCCTAGGAAAACAGAAACATGCTATTTTAAGTTTCAAAAAAAAAAGAAAGAGGTAATTAGAAAAGGAAAGGTTAAATTCCATATGTATGGCCCACGACCCCATGAATGCACCATTCAGTTTCAACCCTTACTGACTAAGTAGCAAAAAATTAAACTGTGCTAAACTATGCTCTGCTTATTAGCAGTCAGGAGACACAGCACTGATTAGGGTTTAAATTACTGATTTCCAACTGGCATTTCAGAAATAGCAGCCTTTGTGTTAACTCCTCACCATGCCCCAGAGCCAAAGGCTTTTCCTGAAGCTCCAAAAGTAACAGAAACAGAGTTGCAATTTTGAGGCATTTCGTAGCTAAAGATATCTGGATTTATGTGATGGAAAAAAACAAGCTAATACAAAAAAACACCACAGTACGATAAAACAGGAACATTGGCTGTTCTCACATATTCAAGGCTCAAGAATCAACCAACAGTGGCCCCAGATTTATTACAAAGTTCACCAGAGAGATCATCACAGAGTTCTACTTGATTTTGTGGGCCCAGAAAGGGTTATTGTTTAGCATGGAATAAAATGGAAACGAACCTTGCACTGGTCTGCTGGATGTTTTTTTAAAATCTAATGTTGCCTTCCTGGAAAAGCCAGCTCGAAAGTCAATAGTGCTGAGACCTGTGATACGCACAGAGTGCCTTCCACTGCTCGAGGTCTGAAAAAGCAAGGGAGTGAAAGACCATGTGAATAACTACCATTTCAGGAATTGCAACGTTTCCCATCTGTCCACTGAGTTCACTAGACAGACTTCAGCTTTCATTGAAAAACAAGACAGAAAAGAGGCTTATGATAAAAGCTGTATGTTAAAACGGCTTTACTAAAGCTTTACTTTTGCATACTAGACCCTACAATTGTAGCGTCAGCAAAAAGAGCTAATTTGTCTCAGAGGTAAATCACAACCCAAACACAAGAAAAACAACTACTTGTCACATCCTAGTGACTGGAACGGGAGGCTGTCTGGAAGGTCATATTCTGACATTATAAAGTATATTATAAAATAGTAAATGAAACACAAGACAACAGAAAAAACATTTTTGCTGGTAATATATATAGGCAATTTACTTCCAGTGCTACAATTTATCTTACTTTTTTATTTATTAGTAAGTTCCCTTTTTATATATACATAAAACTAATTTTACCTACGAGGCATATGCAAACATCATTGAACTAGTATTAAATCTCACCAGGGACACCAAGAACAAGAAGAAAAAAAATCTATGTCAGGAATAATGGCAAGACTAGGGGAAGATGTGGGCCCTCTCCAGTAGGAAACAGGAGACCTGGTCACCCAGGATATGGAGAAGACACACGAAGACTGAGACATATGAAGACTGAGACACATGAAGACTGAGACACATGAAGACTGAGACACTGAATGACTTTTTCACCTTGATCTTCACCGGGGAAGGCTCTAACCACACCATCCAAGTCACAGAGGGCAAAACGAGGGGCTATGAGAATGAAGAACCACCCACTGTAGGAGAAGATCAGGTTTGAGACCATCTAAGTAACCTGAAGGTACATAAGTCCATGGGACCTGATGAAATCCATCCACCAGTCCTGAGGGAGTTTACGGATGAAGTTGCTAAGCCCCTCTCTATTATATCTGAAAAGTCATGGCAGTCTGGTAAGTTCCCACTGACTGGAAAAGGGGAAACATAACCCCCATTTTTAAAAAGGGAAAAAAAGGAAGACCTGGGGAACTACAGGCCGCTCAGTCTCACCTCTGTGCCTGGCAAGTTCATGGAGCAGATCCTCCTGGAATCTCTGCTAAGGCACACAGAAAATAAGGAGGTGATTGGTGACAGCCAACATGGCTTCACCAAGGGCAAGTCGTGCCTGACAAATTTGGTGGCCTTCTGAGATGGTGCTACAGTGTTGGTAGATAAGGGGAGAGCAACAGGCATCATCTACCTGCAGTTATGCAAACTGTTGACACTGTTCCACATGACATCCTGGTCTCTAAATTGAACAGACATGGATTTAATAGATGGACCACTCGGTGGATAAGGAATTGGCTGGATGGCTGCACTCAAAGGGTTGCAGTCAATAGCTCTATGTCCAAGTGATGGCCAGTTCCTCAGGGGTCAGTACTGGGACCAGTGCTGATTAACATCTTTGTTGGAGACATGGACATTGGGAGTGAGTGCGGCCTCAACAAGTTTGCCACTGACAAGGTATGTGGAGTGGTTGACACACTGGAGGGAAGGGATGCCATCCAGAGGGACCTGGAAAGCCTTGAGAGGTGGGCCGGTGCAAACCTCATAAAGTTCAACCAAGCCAAGTGCAAGGTCCTGCATGTGGGTTGGGGCAATCCCAAACACAAATATAGGATGGGTAGAGAATGGCTGGAGAGCAGCCCTGAGGAGAAGGACTTGGGGGTGTTGGTGGATGAGCTCAACATGAGCTGGCAACATGCACTGGCAGCCCAGAAAACCAACCGCCCCCTGAGCTGCATCAAAAGAAGCCTGGCCAGCAGGTCAAGGGAGGTGATTTTGCCCCTCTACTCCGCTTTGGTGAGACCCCAGGACATGGACCTGTTGGAAAGGGTCAAGAAAAGAGCCCCAAAAAGAACAAGGACTGGAGAGAAGGGGGCTCGGGGGAGACTTTATAGCAGCCTTCCAGTACCTGAAGGGGGCCTACAGGAGATATGGGGAGGGACTCCTTATCAGGGAGTGTAGCAACAGAATGAGGAGTAATGGTTTTAAACTGAAAGAGGTTATTTAGATTAGGTATTGGGAAGAAGTTCTTTCCTGTGAGGGTGGTGAGACAATGGAACAGGTTGCCTAGAGAAGCTGTGGATGCCCCATCCCTGGAGGTGTTGAAGGCCAGGCTGGATGGGGCTTTGAGCAACCTGGTCTGGTGGGAGGTGTCCCTGCCCAGGGCAGGGGGTTGGAACTCAATGACCTTTAAGGTCCCTTCCAACCCAAAGCATTCTGTAATTCTATGATCATAGGCACTGGATATCATGAAACAAGTGCCAAGTACAGACGAACCTCAATCAATACTATATATAGAAGGATCTTCTCTTTCCCTGTCAAGGGAGTTAGACTTTTACAAACAATGACAAACACATGGACAATTTCAACCACAACATCGGGAAAAAATAAAAGATTCAAAAGACTATGAAGAGTGGTATCTAAGCTATCTACTACCCAAGCCAAGATAAAATCCGCAGTTCGTAGAACCTACTCTGGGTTTTTGTTCAGGGAGACAAGACAGCACGCAAGACTTGCAATGTGAAAGAAAATCAGTACTAAAATGAAGTCATTCCACTGAGCTTTTTCTATTCAGAGTATTCTCTGCTCCATTCTCAAATACATAATTCCTTCAGTTTAGTAACTATCTCTGATGCAGCTGCATGTGAATATTAAATTAGACAGTTGTTTCTTATAACTAACTGCCTAGGGACAGCCGTTTAGACACTATGACAAATTGATGTCTATCTGATTAAAACAAACTCGATTTGCTTCTATTTGGTTAGCCTTTCACCTCAGAAAAAAATCACTATTAAAGACTTTTTTATATAAACCAGCTGTTAACAATACAAAGAAATATTTAAGTGTGCCAAATAACTCATGTTATCAAGCGTTAATTGGTAGTTAAAATTTCATTAGACAAATTCAGTGACAAAGTTTTCTTTTTATAGCTTTATGCATCTGTATAAGGAATTTATGGTGTAAAAAAAACTTAAAAAAATCTTTGTGAAAAGTTTATTTTAAAGTCTTCAGCCACAGTCTTAAAAATCTTAGTGCAATCAAAACAAGCCAGTGACTAAAGCTGAGCAAGAAGTCCACAGAAAAATACACTGGGAAATTATTTCTCTTTATGAATTATTCAGACTTTTGGATAATTTTGAATGTTTAAGGCTAGAATAACCTTATAAAAAAGTTTACCTTTCACTGGTAACAATAAATGTAACACGCCAAAGGATTGCTTCCAATTAGTATCTTTGTCAAGTCTCTTCTCATTATTTGTATTTTAACATGGATCACTGGTATTGTACATTAATGCTTCTCCTCCCAGAGTGGACAAGCATGATAAAAAAAGCAAACGTATTTGTCACAGATGTCAGGAAAAAATGCTTTCCTGTCTTGCAAGCAACAACAAAAAAACCACCAAATTGCCCAAGATGCATGTATCTATAAACACATGTATGAAAAAATGCACAGGTTTCTGTAAAACAAACTCTTTATTTTCACACAACAGAAAAACCAAGCTACGGTGGCTAAATAAACTTTTAATTGCACAGTTATGTTTATACGTTTATATTTACAGTGATGGAGATACACAGCTGAATCGGGCTTTAAGGAATGCGATTATTCAGTAGAAATCACTCTATACTGGTTTGTCATTACACACCAGTGAACCAGCTGCATTTGGCTGTAGGGGTGTAAGGGAGTAACAACAGCAGCAGTCATTAAAGACCTGTCCCCATCACAAGAAGAGTCAAATTTTGCTGCTGATTTCTCATTGCTTTTCCTCTCCTTTTCTCAACCCCACAGTTGACCTTTTTAACTCTAAGCAGCAGGGAAGTTTTTGTGGCAATGCTCAGCTGAAAAAGCTATGGCCTATTGATTAACAACAGAACAACACCAGAGCAGCTGGTGGCTTCTCAGCTCCAGCTTCTTCTCCACTGACTTGCCTCAATCACTCACTTGCCTTTTCAACATGGCAGGCAAGGCCTTTAAGGAGTAATTAGATCCAGCTGCCTTCTAATGCTGCTGTCCTGCAACTTGCAGATAACTGTTATTTGCAAGCTGTCAGATACCTGCCAAACTGCTCCAAAGAAGTCTTTTAAGAGGAGTCCATACGACAGGTCTTTGTGGGAGGGATTTGACAAGAGGAAATGGCCTCAAGTTGCGCCAGGGGAGGTTCACATTGAATATCAGGAAAAATTTTTACACTGAAAGGGTTATTAAGCATTGGAATGGGCTGCCCAGGGCCGTTGTTGAGGCACCATCCCTGGAGGTATTTAAAAGACAGGTAGACATAGTGCTTAGTGACATGGTTTAGGGATGGTTTCTGTCAGAGTTAGGTTGATGGTTGGACTAGATGATCTTAGAGGCCCCTTCCAACCTAGACAATTCTATGATTCTATGAAAAGCAGACTGATGCTCCCTCTTCTATTAAACACGTAAGACTTCCCATTGAGGCCCATCTCTAGGTAGGTTTCTCTCTCAACAGTAGGACCAGCAGGAAACATGTGCAACAGCAGGACCACCTTTGTGAAGGTGGGCCTTTGCAAAGGCTTCCTTCTACATAAAACCTGTACCGTTCGCTGATACCCAGAGAGAGTAGCCACATACTCATCTCATGTCATCAATCTTTGAAAAGACTCCTGTCACCTTGTCACCCAAGAGTACTACAGCAGACCTGGAAGGAAAACTTATTTATTAAATACACATACACGCACAGATTTGATGTCCTCATACTGAAGTACCCGAAGGCAACTGGAGGCCTCCTGCAGCACAGGATGGAACTGGATTGCACACAGTGCATGTTGTATTACTCAAACCTGCCATTTAAAGACTTCACTGAGCACTCAAACTGCACTAACACTTGATTGTGGATTAAGGGGGGATATTCTTGGACTGATCATTTTCCAGTTATTTAGTAGTGGCTAATACTGTTTAGCTCACTGTGATTTGTTATTATACTAAAATGATGGCTTTTTGCACTTCCAGTGGCAAGTACTCTTTGCACAAACCTAATTAAGACCTGTTTTGGTCATAAAAGTTAAACTAATTGAAATATTTCAACTATATTCAAAACAATTTTTCTTTTCTTTTTTTTTTTAAACCCATACTACATAAATGTAAATGTTTTATTCTCCACAGAACCGGAAACAGCATTATGCAGAGCTTAGGAAAAAATAAAAAACTGTAAAACCCTCACTTGCAGGAGCAGCCTGATGCTTTGGCCGGGGCTGGTTTGCATCTAGCTCATGGCCTCATTCCAGCTGAGTCCCGTGGCAGCTTGCTCCACGCTGAGTGCCAGCCTCAGATTCAGGGGAGTTCCTTAGCTCTGAGGGATGTTACATATTGAGCCTGTAAGAGCAGCAAGCTCCTCTCTCAGCACTTCCTGGGATCCAGGTATTTGGGGGACACAGTTCACAGCTCAGCTCACAACCAAAAAGGCCTCAGCTTAGTAACAGCAATGCAGGGCCAGGGGGAGATCACACAGGGCTTTTGCTTTTTCCACACTCTGTTTCTCTGTGTTGCAGAGCAAACGTTTACTAGACTGCATGCTTCACCTAAAAGACTCCAACAAGCAACAGAGTTCAGCACTAAGGTATTGGCTGCAGGAAAAGTTCTCTCAGTACCCAATACGTCTGATACAATCAAGCAATATTTTTTTAATTTTTTATTTATTTTTTCTTTTTTAAACAAATCACCAGGGTGTCTCTGTACCAGGTTTTTCATCATTCCTGGTCCTGGAAGCATAGATAGACATTCAAAAAAGTCTCCATAGAGCTGCTTCGCTCAACATGCTTTACTAGTTCCAGGTCTGCAGCAGTATCAATAGTTTCCTACAGTGCTGTGAATTAATGTGAATTAATAATCCTTTTCAAACTAGCTCTGCACTTATGACACCACCAATACACAGCATACATCCATTCAGCACACCTTATTGTGCGCTTGACAATAAAGGTGACACAGGTGACTTTCCCTCCTAAAATGACAATATAGTGTTTACCCTTCTAGAACATAACAGTCCAGCTGGAAGGGACCTATACAGCAGTATCAATAGTTTCCTACAGTGCTGTATGTGAATTAATACTTTTCAAACTAGCTCTGCACTTATGACACCACCAATACACAGCATACATCCATTCAGCACACCTTATTGTGCGCTTGACAATAAAGGTGACACAGGTGACTTTCCCTCCTAAAATGACAATATAGTGTTTACCCTTCTAGAACATAACAGTCCAGCTGGAAGGGACCTATATCAATATGATTGTTTGCACATCAGCTTAGGAAAGCTGGGATCATGCTGCTTAATCTATGTAAAGACAAATGCAATAATAATACAAAGCATGAGTCACTTTAGGCCACAGTTACACAACAGAAGTGAAAAGATGATGTAAGAACTTAGTTCATTATACCTCCCTTCCCCTCCCGCACATATGTCACAAGACGCTGCCCCCTATGAACCAGCTCAAGGTAATGATTGGACTTTATTTGTCTGAAGAAAATCTGTCCACAAAACACAGTGTGATTTTTAGTTTGCTTATTACTGCTAATCATGTTGATCTTAACTTTTTAAGATTTCTAAATCCTTTAAGGTCCATTCTGTGACTGTATATTACTAGGATAGCACTCACATGAACAAATTTACATATATACTGTAGTATTTAAATAATTTACTGATAAGTTTGAATTTAATGTGTATTTATGGACTTTGTGAACCTGCTAATGAATTCACTCTCCAGCTTGCAAGCGCACATCATCTCCCTCTCCCAGTCCTCCAAACCTGCTCTACACAGCAAAGCCCCTTGACTGAGAATATCTCCTCACTAGACTCAAAAACTTTGGTGCTGGTTTCATCCTTTCTCCATCCAAAGGAAAAAGATGACTAAGGATTTGACTTACAACTGTAACATCTAATATTTTGGTAAGAATTTTATATTATTGCCTTCAGAATGTGTCACAACACATAGGTCAGAAAGGATGTTTATTATAATACAAACTCATCTATGAATATCTATGATAATTAACACAGTAAATCATTATACAATCCCCTTATAAGCTATAGGACTTATCATCATACATGATTTCTGCAGTAACTTTACCTTAATTGTCCACGTTCCAGGCTCTGGATCTTTGACGTTTACTACCTTTGCAGAGTTGTGGATATTTAGCAATTCATTCAGTCCTGATCCTTTACTGATCTGCTTGCCTAAAAAAACAAAACCAAACACAAAACCAACCAGAGAGTAAATACAGCATTGCCTAAAAAATCTAGGGAGTAAATACAATATTGTTCTTCTGTACTGATGTATTTTTGATACTTGATTTACTCACTACTTAGTAGTGGTTAACATTTACAACAGTCAAAATTCCCTATAATTCTTTGCTAGAATACTAAAAAGGCCCATTTATTTTTGCTCTTTTCATTCACTTGGGAAATTTAGTCCAGCCTGCAACAAGACAGAACTGTCGGAAGCCCAGAAACTGAAAGCAAAACAAGTTCTCTTTGTAGCAAATACTGAGCTCTCAGTGAAAGGAGGCAGCACAGAAGGAAATTCCCAAGATCTTAGCACAAAGTTGTCCTAACCTACCTGCCAGCCGCCAACCCACTCACTTTTCTATCCTCTAGACCTATTTCAAGCAGGATAAACTCCACAAGTAAAAATACTGATAATCCATGTTCTCCTGGGAGAGGGGGATTAGCACGTGACTAATGGTGGGAATGCATGAGGGAATTTAGCCTGTTAGCCATCATAGACACCAATAAAAGAGTGCAAGTTTTCATACTGCACCATACCACACTTCATACGCACACCTATGCATACAAGTTTATGGATGGTTGTATGCACAAACCTATTCTCTATACAGGTATTTTGATCCCTCAAGGCTGACTATAAAGTATCATCAGCACTAAAAACACACCTGGCCTGCTCAGAACACTAAAAGGAAAGGTGAAGTTGAGAATGGGATGTCCCAGCATCAATTTTTAAGAGCATATCAGACATGCCTCAACTAACTTCAGTGAAACTGTCTAGATTCAGATGCATGGAGTGACCTATGAGAAAGGAAAATATAGATGGGGTCATAGCTTCAGCTAAGCCTGACAGTTTTGCCCAGAACTGTGTGTTGTCATGGTTTGATGAGACACCCTGAGCAAATTTCTTTCCTGTAAAGAAAGAAGAATGCCTCAGTGGAGGACAGACTAGATTATATTGCAGGGAACCCATCCTGTGCATACAGTATTTCCAAGGTACTAAAACTTAAGCTGTATCCTTCACCAAAAATCATTCAGAGAATACAAAGTAAGATTTGAATTTAGTTCTGGAGTGCTGCTGCAGGTTCCTAAGGCATCAACGTAACAATGAACAGTAGATTTGTTCAAAGTATTAGCATCCAAATCTGTCATTGTGCTCCCCATCACACACTGTTCAGCCAGAGATGGGCACATAAGACCACGTCTGATTCTGAATGCTCTTAGAATCATTTGACTCAAGATAGTAATATTTAATGTCTTGATAAGAAATTACTGCCTTCAGAATATGTCACAATGCATAGGTCATAAAGAACATTCATTATAACAAAAACTCACCTATGAATATCTGTGATAAATAACATAGTAAATCCTTATACAATCCCCTTATAAGTTACAGGACAAGTCATAAAATTATTTCTGCAGTAACATCAGAATGCTTAAAGAATACAGACCTTGGTTTACCCTTCACCACATAAAAAAACCCCACCATGTATAACCCTGAAATGATGGTTCAGCGACTACATAAATACATGAAAAACAGAAGTGTCCAAAAATTTGGAATGCAAGGACAAACAGCAAGAAAGTAGATGGATGTTGAAAAACAGAAGTGTCCAAAAATTTGGAATACAAGGACAAACAGCAAGATGGATGCGAAATGAAGTGGTCAGAATAGGGAGGATTTCCAGTTTCCTCTGAGCCAAAAAAATGGAACACTGGAAACAACTTAAATATCAGAAGCGTATATATCCTGTGTTTTAAAAATAAAATATAATTTTAAAATATCCTGAAATCCTGATACTGGTTTTTAAAATGTGAAAGACATTTATAAAGTACAAATATGGTCTTCCCTGTTGGAGACAGTATTAACTATTTGTCTTTTCATTTGCTTTTTTTTTTTGCTATCACAAAAGGTATGAACTACTTTACCTAATGGATCGTGAATTTCAATTGCTGGTGAAGGACCGCTCAAGGACACTGTAACCTCTTTCAGACTTGGATCAAAAGGGATCTGCCAAGTATTTACAGCCATGGTCAAATGGTCTGTAGACAAGAGATGCACTTTGGAGGCCTGAACTGCTTCTTCAACCCATTTCAACACCTAGAAGAGACAATAACAGATGTTATTATACTGTAAAAAGTATTTGCTGTTGGAATATTTGCTGCTGAAATACTGTCTCTACTGTCTTGTAGGGATTCCATGTTAACTTCTCTATTATAATAGAAGATCACTCTTTTCATCAATGATTCCATCATCTGATGATGACATGCAACTATCAAATAACGCTGAGGAAACACCATGGTAAAGAACTCACCTAATACAATCACCCAATGCATCCATTTCAACAAAGATATTCTGGAGACAGCAAAAACAGGATTTCAACTTGTATCAGGAGCACACAAGAGCAGAGGAATACAGAAAGAAGACAGCATATCAGAAATATAGAGGAAACAAAGCACCAACATCAAAGCAAATATATGCTTCAACTTCTACCATTCCATGTAAGAATCAACGATGTAAGAATGTAAGAATGAGATGACATAACAGACAGCCTGGAAAAACAAAGACCAAAACTATGTTGTCTTACCTGTGCAGTTATTGATTTTGAAGTGAATAGGCTTATTTGCCACATTAAGGCAGATATATTTTTTAAAATATTAATACTTAAAACGTGCAATTTTACTAGAAGATATTACTGAAGCCGTGACAGCATGATGTTTACAGGCGTACAGAAACAGACATGGATACCTCTACACAACAGCCACACATACAATTTTTAAAAGGAATTAGGGATACAAATCTATGTGTATTTCTGATCATTGCCTGAAGCAAGGAGGAAAACTCCCTCAACCAGATGTACCCAGTAATTGACATCTATGGACTTTTTCAATTTTATTTTTTTTCCCCTGAAGCACATAAAGCAAATTACTATTAGGCACAGCACACAGGTTGGAATAGAGGGGAACAATGCTTTAGAAGACAAATTCTTGTGACCAAAACCAAATTTGAGCCTCAGAGAATTACAGTCCTTAACTTTAAATATTTTTAATGACTATCAAAATTTATATTTAAAAAAAATAAAAGCAGCAGAGGTCTACATTATCACCAGTTTCAATTTCAAGAGAAAATAACAAATATGGTCAAAACCCAAGCAGAGTCTATGGTCTCACTCTTTCAACTACCACAAACTCTGGAGTTGAGCACTATCAGTCTCTCAGCACCAACAACACGACCCAGACTGACAGAAATGGGGTCACACAAGCAATGCCAGATTTCCCAGAGAATATCATAGAATCATAGAACGGTTTGGGTTGTAAAGGGCCTTAAAGATCATCAAGTTCCAACTCCCCTGCCATGCTACAGGGTTTACCTCAGGTTTGTGGTAGACAAGAGGCGATCAGATGATATTTTGCCCAAGCATAAAATAAGAATAATATAGGCAAGATGACACTACTATAAAATTTGTTATACGACCTGTTTGATCTTCCTATTTCGTCTCCGTGTTGTCAGCAGGGTGGCCTCTGTGAGGAGACTGAGGCCGCCCTGTCCTGGACATGGCCGATCTCAATTGGTTCTGCAACAGCCCCACCACAGCCAGAGCCAAGCCCCTCAGCCACGCCGGGGTAAATGTATTTAAGAAAGGGCAAAATGCTGCCAAGGTAGTGAGGGGTGAGGGGAAAAAAAAAAAAAGTGTGAGAAACAACCCTCCAGTAGCCAGGTGAGAGGGGGGAAAAAAAAAAAAAGGGGAGGCAGTGCTGCAGGTGCCAGAGCAGAGAGCAGAGATCATGAAGGGACACCTGGTGGGCCAGGTGTTTCCCTGCAGCCCATGAAGGACCTCACACCAGAGCAAATTTTTCCTGACAGGACTACAGCTTCCATCCTCAGTGAAGGAGGAGAAAGGGGTAGAGAGAGAATCATAGAATGGTTAGAGTTGGAAGGGACCTTAAAGATCATCGAGTTCCAACCCCTCTGCCATGGACAGGGACACCTCACAGGTTGCTCAAAGCCCCATCCAGCCTGGCCTTAAACACTTCCAGGCATGGGGCATCCACAACTTCCCTGGGCAACCTCTTCCAGTGCCTCACCACCCTCACAGCAAAGAATTTCTTTCTTTAGAAAGAAGAAAGCCCTATGTACTGAAACCCTTATGTATAGAAACCCCTATGTACCGACCACAGCCACCATCCCGCCGTGGCGCTGAGGGGAGGGAGGGGGGGGCTGGGTGTGAGGCCAAGCGAGAGAAAAAGGCGGGAAGAAAGGTGTTCATATTTGTCTTTGTTTCCCACTACCTGAATGAGTAATTAAGTACCTATTTCAATTGGCAACAAATTAATTTTCCTTAGGTTGAGTTCGCTTTGCCCTCAACCATGACTGGTAAGTGATTTCCCTATCTTTATCTCAACTCAGAAGCTTTCTCCCCCTGCCCTGCTGCAGAGAGCCCACAAGCAGCTGAGCAGGACCTCAGCTGTAAACCAAGATAATAAAAAAAAAACACTGCAATCAAAAAACCCACCCTCCCCCCAGAAAAACCCAGCCTCTCAAAATAACTTATAGTATATCAGCTTTGTATGTCACAGAGCTGCAGCATTTTATGATTTATTTTTTTTTAAATCCCACTGACACAATATTGGTTTCCTATAACATTGTGAATGTGACTCACAGCAACAATGATCCCTGATTTTAGGTTACAATTAACCATGGCTGCATTCAGAAACATCCTTTAAAGGATTATGTCAGTTCAACTGGTCAGTGCAAGAGACTTGGAAACCAACAAGAAACTAACCTAGACCTGTCACTCATCAGCAACGAAGGGCTCAAGAGTAAGTCCTTAGCTCTAGGACCCGATTCAACATGCTAGCCCAAAAGAGCCTCATTCCCTTAGCTTGCTGGGCAGAATTGGCAAATGTTTTCCATTTAAAAAAAAAAGGGGGGTTTATGCCACAGGTTTCCATGCAAGATAACTTTGTGACAGAAACTAGGATCAAGGTGAGGACACATTTTACCAGAAATGAGAGCTAAGGATCCTTAATAAAATCCAGTAAATAATTTAACAGTACACCATCAAAAATCTAACCCGAAAGGTATTTTGCTGTCTCACTAAGTCTGTTAATAATGGAAATTATGGGTCCAAGGGGTTAGCTTCAGCACTGCTTTGTCAAAGTTTAAGTGCACTTGAACTACCACTACATGATCCAGATGTTTGCATAAAAACAGAAATAAGTTTGTATACGCATTCACAAGTGTCATGGTTTGGGTCGGACTGGCCACTGAAATGAACAGACACTTCTCCTCACCTTTCCCTGAAGGGAGAGGAGGAAGAGAGAGGGACTTACGAGCTTAAAAAGAAACTAAACTACTTTAATGAAAATATTAATCAAGTAAAAAAAAAAGAAAATAATGAAATATGTACAATACATACAAAACCATTCTGAGCTCCCAAAACGATGATCACATCATCAGCAGGCACTGTGAAAGTCCCAGACTAGACTCAGCGATGGATGGAAACTGGATTCAGGAACACAGAGATCAGGACCAAAGGCAAATGAACAAATAGAGTCTTCCTCAAACACCAGCCACTGAAGAAAGAGACCTGACCCTTTGATCCCTCAGCTTTTATACTCAGCATGGGACACATGTGCTGACATCACCTGTGCTGTCCACTCTTCCCCACAGGTGTGACCCCTCTACACTTTTCCACTTCTGACCCTTCAACAGGGGAAATAACGAAGTCAGCTGACCTTCGTTGTTACAGCATAGCTGAAGACCACTAAAATTGATATCACCAGGTTCCTCAAGAAATTCCTTAAGAAATCTCAACAAGAGAATTAGCTATGCTGTCTAAGAGAAGGGATGGTTACGTTTTTCTCCACCTCTACCCTCCTCCCTCTGCTCGCATCTTTGACTCCCATTTTACAAATAAGAATATTCATTCAAAAACTATCCAAATCCACTAGACCAATTTAGGGTTTGAGTTCGCATATATATGTATGTGAACGTAACGCAGTCAATTTCATGCCTTCAAAGCAATAGCACACACTGAAAGGGAAAAAAAAAACCAAACTATTTTAACACCTCTGCTTTCATAAGGCTTCAAAATGTCAGCTTCAAAGTTAAAATAAAAAAAACACCAAAAGCACTCAGTCTTGGACTTTTGGATCAATTTAAACCAGCTGAGTTTAAATTTTCAACTGGATATCTAAGTACACGCTGAGTTTTGTGGTCCCTGCTGGAACGAGATAATTTGCAGGCAATGAAAAATTCTGGGGATGTAAAAATATTTGAACATTTACCAAGATCCAATCTGAGTCCAGAATGGAGACTGAGCTCAAACTTCTCTTTTTTAAATCTTTACCAAGTTTGTTTTCATTAAGAAGAAAAAAACGTCTTCCACTGTGCAAGAGCTTTCTAGACACTGCACTCATCTGCTATAGTTTGATATGGATATCATGGATTACATGTAAAATCAAAAGACAAGTATTGCTATAGTTTCAACTCAGATGTGTAACATGAGTTTCAAGGATGTTAGGTTTCCATCTGTCTTACAGAATGAAAACATTTATCTGTTCTTGAAGCACATCATGAGGTTCTTCTGGTTCTGACTCTCTTTTAGTATTAATGACACGCACTTAATTCTGTTATCTTTCCTTACCTTTCCGGGGACATGAAGTGGAAGGTGACAGGGACCAGTCAGCATGGATTTTTTCCAAAGGAGATAGTGGTTAGTTAATTGAACTGTTCCACTCAGTACACCTTTAATGAGAGTTTGGTCTTTCCTCTTTTGTTCCAACAGCTAAGTAGTCAGGCAGGATGCAAATACAAATCACTGCCAGGATTCTAAAAGAAATCTGTCCTACTTCTGTAGCTCCTACCATTTGTTACATTGAAAAAAAAATAATAATCTTAAGAAGAGTTGGCATCTTCTCCCACTTTTGAAATCTATGAAACAAAAGTAAGTAGGACTACAAAAATGTGTAATATTTCTGAAGAGCAGGCATACACAGTTTATATTTTGACTTATTGTGAATATGAAGTAAAGTGAGGCTGGCTCAAGATCTTCAGGGAAGTCTAACCAACACTAAACTTTAGGCATAGGTTCGCAAGCACACGTCATGCCAACTGTGTCTGACCTTATGCATATGGAAATGTATTTCCTTATATAAATACATATTGATCTAGTTATAACAAGTATGATTTTTAGACCCTCCAGTTCCTATAATTGTACATTGACTAAGTTGACAAGGGTTCTGTCCTCTTTTTTTATTTTCAGTTTGTGCAATTACTTTGCCCGACTGCCAAGCTGTCACATTAGCCACACCACCTTAATCTTTTTATGCTCCTTAACCAAAAAGGGAATAACACCACATTTCTGTCTCATGGGAGTGTTATCTGAACAGACACCGCAATGAAGTACTTCAATACTGCAGCAACTGCTGTAAACCTTAGCTAAAATTCCAGTTCGTTAATAGTATGCAGGTTGGCTGATGACCCTGAGGCTACTTAGGAGTAGCAGAATTTGCCCTTAAAATAAAATGCATCATCCCAGGGAAGAATTATGTTGTGCAACTGCCATTTCAGAAAAAAAGCAAGCAAGAACACCTTTGTTTTGAAGCCAAGTATATATCAGAAGTAGAAGCTACTGAGAACGAGTAAGGGTCTGAAAATCCATGCTGGAACCCAACTTCAGTTTTTGAGAGTTTTTCAAGTTCAAAAATGAAAATGGAAGGCAAGAGAATGACCCAGCTGTCTTAACTCTGGCAGTAACTTGCTTGTATAGTTAAATTTTTCCCTCAAGTTCAATAGGCAATTCTGGGACATCCATTTCCCAACCCTGTCATACCAAAGACGTTTGCAATGCTGCTGTAACTCGGGTTTGGAAGTAGATTTTTTTTTTTTTTCCTTTGAGACCCTTACAGAAAGCCCTCAAAACAACAGCAGCTTTTGTTGTTCTGCCAAAATGCAACTTGATTAATATTACTAGAGGGGGAAGGGCAAATACAGAAATAATTTATAATACTTCAGAGAATTTGCTCTTGCAACCTGCCCTGCTGTCAGGTCTTGTCTTGGAATGCATACCAAAACCTGGCAAAAAATCTATGGACCATGGTCTCTATTCCCATTTGTTTATTCTGGGTCTCAAGAATATTTCTCAAACAGTCAAAGCAGCAGGAATTGAATTTAACTGTTTCATTGCTTAAGTATATGTAGGTTCATACTTCCACCCAAAGAAAAAAATATTTTAATAATGCTTTTTAAATGCAAATCTAAAATATGACAGTGCATGTGAAAATTATACTATGAAAATAAATCATAAATTATACATATAACTAGTAATTACATGTATAAAAAAATACACAACTGAAAAGTTTATTAGTGTTCAATCTCAAGCTCTTCGAAGTTAGGAAACGAAAGAATTAAGCCTGCCTGCTTTCAACTGTCTTTAAAACATCCTTTTGCACTTCCTTTATGACAGTCCTTATGTACACGATCACAGTCTATTTTCTCCAAAGAATCCAAGTTCCATATAAAACAGAGAAAGGACAGCTGTAACTATTTTTTTTTCCTCCCTTGTTTGGCATTCATTGTACAATACATATCTTCAGAGTAAAACATACTCACTCTCCAAGGCAGCATTCAGCTGCCTCTGCCATGGAACCATTCCTTCTTTTTCCATGAAAATGCATACTTAGTGTTTGGGATAGAAGGAAAAAGAGAAGGCAAGAAATAGGACCGTGCAAGAAACCTTAATTCTAAACTGCAGTTTTGAGCTTTTGACTTCGTCACCTTCATGTTATTCGTGTAAAGCAGTGGAGGGGCCTTTTACATTTCTAACAAAGTGAAACAAAATTTAAAATTGCTTCTTCATGTAGCATCATCCAAACATATACTTGGTTCATACATAAGACAGACCCATAACACTAACTCAAGCTGTGTAGGTATAACTCCTAGGTTGCCATCCTCTGTGAGGACTAACAGCCAGGAGAAATAGGATGCTTTTCCAGTGGGTTTGAGAGACTTCTGTTCACAGCAAAGCATTCGTGAGTGGGAGGAATACTGGACTCCATTCCAGATCCACAGGAACTTACAGACATTAATCTTCTGCATCTTTCCCACATGAATGACCCCTTTTGCACCATTCCTGTTCTGCTAACAGTCTCGCTCTGTCCCTGTCTTCAGTCCCCTTCCCAATCTCCTCTCATTCACATCATCGCTGTCATTTTTCTCACCCAAATTCCAAACACTTTTTTTTCATCTAGTGCTATCCACCTTTCGAGTCACCCAACAGCCCCCCACTTTTTTCACCAATGACTGTGAAGGAGACCTGAGACGTGCATTGTCTCAGTCCTCCTCCCATCAATGTTCTGTATATGGAACCGTATATGGAACTTCCATTTCTGCTTATGTTAAAAATTAGTAAGAAAGCTGTATTTTTAAGCAGCCTAAGGAAAATTTTCCCATCTTACAGGAAGGTCAGAACAAGAAACTTAATGTTTCAGTACTAAAAGAAATTGAAAACTGCTGCTCACTAGCTCAGTTCTTGTGAAGTCCCAGCTTTAGCCATACTGATCAGTCCAATTCATCAGATGCTGTAATGACTCATTTTTACCACAAACAATCAAAATGACCTGGAGGTGTGATCTGAACCACCAATGACTAATTAAATCACCACTATTTTTAAGCTGAACCAAATTCACACTCTGCTGATCATCACTGTTCATTTTAACACCAGTTCTGACATCAGTACAAACTTCTGTGCATCAGAATCATTTACAGGAATTTCCTTACGGTATTCCATTATGAAGGGAATGTGTAAGTGTGGTGTAATATAACTTCAGTTCAAGACAAAATTAGTACCTTCTGGAAAGATGTGAATAAAATTGCATATGGTTATAAAAACACAGAATCTGTTCTTAACAGGAGAATTTAACTCATGTTTGATGAGTACTCTCAACGCATTTTAATTTCAAGCAATTATTGCCAATTAAGCCCTGAGCCTCCAAAGCAGCCACGGAAACACCTAAAGAAACACCTTTCAAGATCAGGACTTAAATGCTGTGATAAAACAAGGATGATAACCTTTCCAAGACACTGGAGACAAAACAAGAACACTACCATCTTTCAGATGGAAGGACATTCATTTTAGAACTAATTCAGTAGGACAAAAATCTCAAAACTAGAGACCAGTTTGAAAATTTCAAACTGAAGACCATTTAATTTATAGTTAAGTACAGTACTATGCACAAGGTGTTAATGGAATTTCAAAACCAAAACTTGAATAGTACATCTTTCCCTTTTAAGGACTCTGATCATGAAATACTTTTCCTCCATTACAAACCTGGAATCAGGTAATTCACCAAATTTTACCACATATGACAAAAATATATTTGGCCTTTTACTATTAGAAACCTGTTACAGTTTTGGAGTACAATGTCACCTCTGGAGATGTTATGCCTGATACTCCAAATAAAGGAAAAATCTAGAAGAATTTTAGATAATAAAACCAAAACTTGTGCTTTAGACTAAGAATATTCTTATTAATCTAATGCACAGAAACCATAGCAGATTTATCAGAATATGACCTTATACTGGTAGAAGAGCTTCAATCAGCAAATAACTAGAGATACTTATATATTTCACACATTGCTGGACTGAACGAAACAACTTTGTCAATTGACAGTAGTTTTGACGAAGTTAACTGTAGTATTTGAGAACATTGCATCTTCTGAAGAAGTGAAAAAAAGGCAGTAAGTTTTCTTAGTCTTCTCAAGAACACAAGCATTGGGTAAGCATCAAGTGTTGTTTTGTTGTGTTTCCTTGTAGCTAGCTTATAATATTGCTTCATTCTCCACTTAATGCACAAAGGGCAAGGATGAGACTAATGGTTTGAAACTTCATACACTAAAAATAGCTTTGTTTGGGTTTTTTGGGGGTAGAACAAACAAAAGTGTTTTAACAAAACAAGACATTGGTTTGGCAGAGTATTCAGTGTCAGTGACTTTGCAGCTCTTTCCTAATTTACAGCGCAGCATTAGCTGTCTCTAGGCCCAAAACAGTGGATGTTTTAGCATTTATAAACTTCATTCTTTACACATCATTGACTATTCAGATAAGAAGGAGGGCAAGTTTTATTTCTGTTGAGTCTTGCCTGAAGGACATGCCATGAACAGCTGATGTAGATTATCTCCTGTTCATTTGCATCCACCCATTGGTGTATATGCTCCTTGAAAACAGGATTTCTGATCCAGAACCTCAATCTGCAGTGAAGGTTTTATTTGGGATGACAGGCTTTTGGCAAACTCATTTTCACAGTCCCTTAGCCCAGACGTAACTTTACGTCAAGTCAACGATCACTAAAACCAAAACCAGAAGAAATAATTTTGATGCAAGTTGTTCAGCAGTTACTGTGGAAGACTCCTGAAAGTGATGTAGAGGTGTGTCACTTGCTGATATCAAACTCTGGCTCCTGTGCAGGCCATGGGCTGTCTAGCTTGCAGATGAGGAGCCCATTATTTGCTCGAAGGAAATGCTAAGATGAAGCAGGAAGGGGGTGAAAGTAGCTACTGAAACCCCCTGCTTAAAACATTACTCAAAATTCAAAGAGAGACTAACCATTGAAGCAGAAGCTGGTATTCAGAGAAAAGGGGAAGTGCCAGGAAATTCAGAAAGCGGAGGCAGCCAGCCAACTGAACACTGCATGCCAGCTCCACTTAAGATGACAGGGTCACCTAACGCCTACAAGTTGCTCTTTCTGCTCACTTCTACCTCCCAAAACCAGAAGAAAACAGAAACAAAACAATCAAACAAAAACTTTATCCAAAAACTTCAGTCCTGGTAAAGAGCATTTCCCATTGGCAGTATCACGATCCCTTCTGTATAAAGGGATTTCATGGAGTCTCCTAGAGAGAAGTTTTACCCTTCATACACAAATTATTACAAAATGCAGGTCAGCGATTGCACAGTCCCAACAGCTATTTTTCTTTTTCTCTGACTTTTAACCTATCTGACTTTGGGAGGATAAATCCTCTGGGAAGTTCCTCTTTTTGATCACCTTCACATCATGGCCAGTACCTTATAACTTCACCAATAAGAACTTCAGTTTTTCTGGGCAACAACACTAGAAAATTGCAATTTATCTCTAACATTTGTCATTGCTCAAATTCTAGGAAAGAAAGAAAAAGCAACAAACCAAAGCAAGTTTTTATTATAATACTTCATCTAGTTATTGCCTATACCAGAAAGTTAAAGAGCTTACAACATTTATAAACAATTGCAGCTCCCCAGACAACCAACATGTGATTTCATCTCTCTCCAAATTTCTCTCCAAATTATTTTCTCATGCACTATTGTAATTTCATTTCTGCCTAAGACTCACTGGAGTTCGCAAAGAAAATAGTCATTCAAGGATGTGGGTCAGCAATCACAATTACCGGTAAATCAGCCGAGCTGTCAAAACTATTGAAACAATAACCTCAATTAAAAAGTTACCACAGTTAAGTGTGAGCTAACAGTTTTCATTGTTCACACAGTATCGGCCCATAATGGGAGGAACATTTTTGTCCAGGCTTATCAGAAATCCTTTGCTTGCTAAGAAAATCCTCATTTAAAGTTGATTCGGTGCTCTCTTTCAGAGTAGTAAAGCCACTGGACTACTCAGAGCAGAGAACTGCTCCTTATTTTAAAGGCTCTCCTCCTTAAAGCCTTCTGACGCTGGTAGAGGGAAGTTGGTGAGGTTCTGTTTAGATATGGTGGATCACACTTCCCTAACAAATAAAAGTGGCAGAATTGCATCTACATATAGCACATTGAAAAAGCAGGGAAGGCAAAGGTGGAACAGAGTCCACATACCAACAGCAGGACATTTAGAAATTCCCCTTACTCTCCTCAACCCGTGATCAGGAAATTTAAAAGAATTCGAGTATAAATTCCTGCCTCGTTTTCTCTATACATTGCAGAATTCAAGCAAAGTTACCTCATTAACTTGTTTTTTGTCCAAGTGAAAAACTTGACCAGAACTCGTTGAGGCGATTTCTTCGTAGACCTTGTAACCAATATGATCCCTGTCATCACAGTCTCCAGTCAGCACAAACACTACCTGTATTAAAAAGTTTTAAAAATCATCATTTGGCACATGGTGCAAACTTCAGGAAAATATTGCAAAGACAGCATTGAAGCATGACAACAACAAACTGTATCATTTGCCATGGGTTCATATGGCTTTGCATTAAGGACAGCCATATTGTTTTTTTCCATCAGCAGTGGGTGCAATGAAGACAAGAACAAACAGACAAGGAATCACTTTAGAAGTGTTACTTATCCACCAGCACTTTACTTCACAGAATACTTACTTCAGAACAATATAAAAACACCCACATAGGTGGTAAGCTGAACAAGAACACATATACTGGTAAAAGGTTCAGTTGCACTATTTAATTCACAATATCTAAAGGAATATTCCTTTAGGTTTCTTCTTAAGGCTACCAGTTAACTTTCTATTAAAAAAATAATAATAATAGTTCCCTAGAATGGCAGTATTATGGTCCTTTCTATAAGACGACTTCAACAAGTGCCACATTGAAGAATTTTACCCTTCAGTATTGAGAAAACAGGGCACTAAAGGCATAAACCAGCTCAGAATGTAAATGCCCTCTGTACCTGGGACTGTTTCTGTTGAATGAGTTGAAGTACTTCATGGGTAAGTCTATAATCTTTGGATCGTGCATCAGTAAATACATAGATGAAAGAACCAGGAAGAGAAATTTCTAGAGCGATCTTTATTGCCCCGATGCTCATCTCCGGACAGTCTCCACCACCCTGTTCACAATTAGAAGAAAAACAAAGCATTTTTCTAAGAAAAAAGAACATACCAAGTAAATTACATTCTATTGTGACATTCAAGACATACTTTTTCAGCTTCTAATAAATATTCACTTTGTTTTTTATCCTAAGCATTGTACGGTTTCTGTAGAGTACTGTCACAGACTCACTCACAAGCAACAACTGCAACAATTCCTTCAGGAAAATAAAGTCCAAGGAAGGATTGTGGTTATCCCTGAATAGGGTTGGTGTCATGGTCACACTTCTCTTTTCTGGGAGCACCATGTTTTGTTTAGCTCCAGCTCTTCTGACAGCTCCATTTCCTATACTCACTCACTCCCTTAATGGCTGAGAATTATCATTGCTCTGGAAGTGTGCAGCACTTCATAGAATCAGAATGGTTCTGATCAGAATCAGATCATAGATCAGAATCACAGAATCAGAATGGTTTAGGTTGGAAGGGATCTTAAATATCATCTAGTTCCAAACCCTCTGCCATGGGCAAGGACACCACCCACTAGACCAAGTTGTCAAACCCCATCCAGCCTGGCCTTGAACCCCTCCAGGGATGGGGCAGCCAGAGCTTCTCTGGGCAACCTGTTCCAGTGTCTCACCACCCTCACAGGAAAGAATTTCTTCCTAATATCTGATCTAAATCTCCCCTCTTTCAGTTTAAAACCGTTACCCCTCGTACTGTTGCTACACTCCCTAATAAAGGGTCCCTCCCCATCTCTCCTGTAGGCCCCCTTTAGGTACTGGAAGGCTGTTTTGAGGTCTCCTGGAGCCTTCTCCAGGCTGAACAACTCTCAGCCTGTCTTCATAGGAGAGATACTCCAGTCCCTCTGATCATCTTTGGTGCCCTCCTCTGGACCTGTTCCAACAGGTCCATGTCCTTCCTGTGCTGAGGACCCCAGAGCTGGATGCAGTACTGCGGGTGGGGTGTCACCAGAGCAGGAGGGCAGCTCAGGATGGCATGTTGAGCCATGGGTGGTCATGGTCATAGACACAGATGGGAAATTATCTCGGCCAGGCTCCAGGAGGACCTTTAGATACCCGAACATCAGAACTTGACTGAGACTTCACCCTGCAGGGCAGGCAATGCAGGGAGCTCAGCATAGAGCTTCAAAGAGCTGAAGACTAACTGTAAGACCTGCCTCTGTTAACAGCAACATATCTCTGCGCTTTCAGGATTAAATATAAGAGTTATTTCTTTTTTTTTTTTTTATCCTACAATCAACATGCCTTCGCACATGTTTCTCTACAAGTCCCCACATGCTGGAAAGGAAGAAGAAAACAGATAATGCAATTGTTGCATCTATTTTTAATTCTTGAGATGCCATCAGAAATTACGTTTTGAGGTTAAACACTCACACAGACACATAAACCAGAAAAAAAACTTGTCTCCCCTAGTCCTTAAGAATTTCAGCTGCCCCCAATACAATTTTCGTGTCAGTAACAATTTTTAATTTATCACTATCTTTAATCTCATTTCAAAGCAAGAATATCAATAAACTTCTCATCTATGTTAAAGAATAAGTACATCAGCATTGTTCTTTTTGTAAGTCAGTCCTTTCTAAATACAGCCTGGGAAAAGCAAGTGGTAGACTCCAGACTGCCTGAAATTCAAGAGAAATTCTCCACAAACATTTTTGACATCCATGTCAGAACCTTACCTTGGCAATGCTTACATAATGCTATGGAACAGATCAGTATATCCAAATTATTTCTTTCCTGCTCTTGCAAAGTGAAAGTCATCTTCAGCAAAAGACTGTTCCACATAAAGCTTTAATTTGTAGGCAAAGTCAAGATAATAGCTAATTTCTATGGACACCTACTTGGAACAGGGAAGTGTCTATTCCTGCTTCAAGTCTACTAGATTATTGTTCCATGTAATCTTCTGTACAGCAGTATCTATTTTCTATGTATAATTGGAAAAGCACTGCTGAGCTAAGTGGCTATTCTGAGAACAAGTGTGAAGTTTTTTATTCTCATAACGGAGCTCAAAAAGGCAGCTACATACAACTATGAAACAAAAATGTATTAGTTTTATTTAAAAAAAAAAGAAGAAAATGTTCCTTTCAATGTTTCCTGCCTTTCTCTCCAAAGCACAACTAAATATGGTCACAATTACCTTGTGATTTTTTCTGGAAAAACAGAGGTGAGTAAAGCTCAGCAAGTCTCATTTTCCATTCAGTTTGGACAGGCACACAGCAATTCCAGTTGTTAGCTCAGCTCATCTTTACTATTCACATTTCTTATGTCTACATTTAATATCTGTATAACTATATACTTAAATAGCATTGTATCCACTCATGGATATATTTAGTATCTTATTTAAAATTGTTATCAACAGTTCTTACGGAAGACTATTTTCATTAAGTTGTTTTTACACTGAGAAATACTCAAGTAAGGCCTTTTCATAACTGCTGCTGCGAGTGTATCGGCATCTGTATCACGGGATCACGTAACACTCAACCTACGTGCAAATACTTTAAAAGATTTTCATATAGACAAGATTTAAATATACTGCTTGCCCAAATAAGTATGCATTGTGATAACTGTATTTAATATAAGAATACACAAAAGAGCTGGTTAACACTTTAAAAAAACAAAGCCACTAAGAAGCCACTGCTGCCCAAGTTATTGTCTTGCTGTCCATAAGAATGATTAACAGTCAATTACAGACCAAACATAGGCAAAATAGGATCAACACATGGAGTGTCCAAGAAATACTTTATCATTTTGAACGTGAAAGAAACAGGGCCCAGTTTCTTCAGTGAAGTGCATTCAGACTAATTTTTACCTGATGTCAAATGCCAGCCAAAAGCCTGTTTCTAATGTCATGTACAGACCTTCCAATCATGATTAACTGTTTTGGAAAACAAGAGCTGAGCTTACCTTGATATCCAGGTACTACAAGTTTCATAGTAGTCCTGGACGGCGTATTTTTATCTAATATGTTTTATACAGAAGACTCCTTAAAATAATCTATCTTTACCTTAATTTTAGCTTTGTTCATTAATGAAAATATTTGTTCTACACCTTTTTTTAAAATGAACCTACCTTAAAATTTTACCTACCTCCACAATATTCATTCTTGCATCTTGTAACTGTCTTTGTAGGAAAAATACTAACAACAAACATGTAGGAACTGTTCACATTTCCTGGAAGAACTACTCCAAGATATTCTATCCGTCCTGTTCTAATCACTTTTTAAATTTATATTTTGATTCTTCACCAATATAATGAGTGAATGCAAGTCAGTGAAAGTCTTAATTTAGCTGAATGAGAACATCTTGAAAGTGATTCCAAAATAGGCAATCAATCAGGATTAAAGAAAGAAATCTTAAATTCATTAGACAGAAACTTTTAAACAACTTGCTTGTAAATGAAGAGTTTTAAATTTCCAAAAGCTTCATCTAAATCATATACCGTTAAGAAATAACTGCAATTATTTTCTAGAATAGCTATTTAGAAAACGAAATATAAAGACTGGAAGGATTTTTAAAGCTTAGAGTTTCCTATGAAGGAGAAAAGCATAATGGCTGGCATTTTCTACTTCCTTGAAAATTTACATTTGTTTTCTCCAAAGTTCAATCTTGCTGCCAAATTTTAAACCACTTATTCTTCCCAAACTAGCACTACTGACTTTCAAACAATCTTTTATTACAGGGATTACACCATGTGCCAGTTCCTAAGGCAGAGTCTGTCTGGCACTACTGACTCCAGCAAGTTTTTCCACAGGTCAAAAGCATTTTCCTTGATTGAAAGACAAGACAATGGGATCATGTTTTCTTTCAGTAAGGGTAGCTCCATTCCAACACTTCCCTTTCTTTCCATCACCTGATCCAGATGCCACTTGTGGTTCATTCTCCCTGAGGGAAAGTCCACCAAGGGTATGCTAGGTCAAAAACTTGTCTCCTAAGCACAGCTACAGAAGCAATTCAACAGGGTTTGCATAAGCCACGAGTCAACCTGATGCCTTTGAATCAGTAGGTGCTAAGTAATGCATGGCAGTGAAAGCAGAACCTAAGCAATACTTGAGGGGTCTTACAGTCCTTTTGCACCTAAATTGTTGTGTTTTTTTTTAAAGCTAATGAAGGGCTTTCATTCAAGTAAGTTCCAGAACACAGTAAAAGAGTTCATTAAAGCATCTGTGAACAAGTGACAGGACTAATTAAAACGCAAAAGAAATGTTAGCATGATCTAACTATTCTTTCTTTTGTTACTGACCTGAGTGTTCACGCAATGAGTCTTCACACAAAACTAAGTAATTAATCATAATTAAACGTCATCATAAATTAAGATGACCAGAGAACAGGAAAATGACAGTTTGTGCAGGTAAAATGAGAGAGATAGATGGCCTACATCCTGTTGATGCGTTGTAGCAGAAACATCAACACGAGAGGAAAGATCAGAGCGAGTAACCAGGGCCTTTGTTGGAACCACACAGTGAGTGAACACGTTACTCACCTGAACATAAAGTTCCCTGAGTTCAAATTGGAATTTCTTGGGATCGGTGGTTATCGTCACTGGACCAATTTCTAGGATGAAAAAAATTTGAAATTATGAGAAAACACAGAAAACACAAAGTAGACAACTTCTACTGAAGACCTGTTTCAGATTCATAAAAATCTGGTAGTAAAAAAGAAACTAAAAGCATTGAATAGAAAGGAATGATACAGCCAGTGCTGAAATCTATTATTCCAAATCAAACTAGTAATCATTCCAGTATTACCATGACTAGGTGTCTTAAACGTGCACCCAAAGCATTCTATGTTGTGTTTGTTACACATTTACTTCTCACCAATCATTTAATTGCTCTTAGTTAGCAGAAGGGAACAAAAATCCCTAAAACAAATGCAGCTGCACCAAAAAAAAAAAAATAGTGTATTTTTCCAGAAACAGTTGTATAGGTAAAATTGAAGGAGAAGCCTCTCTGAACAAACTACACACACGTGCTCAACTGATGGATCTGGGAAAAAAAAAAAAGTAGAAAAAAAAACAACACCACATCTCTTGCCTAGAAGAATATGTAGCCTCTAACTGCAGAAGCCCAGTGTGAGCCCAATGCCTATCTCAGCGTATCTAGCAGCAGTTGCCCAAAAGAACTGAAGCAGAAACAAGAAGTGTTTGCCATGTCTTTGTACACTGAGAAATGACACGGCATCAAATTGAAGTCATCTGGGGGGCGTGAGCCATGGCAGCACGTATTTGAGCATTTCCCAATCACACAAGCCTCTACCACAAGCCTCTTCTCTGCCCCTTCAAGAATTGCCTTCCTAATTGGTATCAAATGTGATTCTAACCAGCTGTTTTCCTGCGGCTGTGATTTCCTGACAGTTTACCTTAATCTGTCTTGGCACTCATGCACTTTATTCTTTCCCTGTCCTGGGCAGGCATTCCTGCCCCGCTCTTGTGCCAGTAATGACATTCACCTAGCTCAGCAAGCTGGTTCAGGGTGCTAAGCCATAAATAAATAAATAGACAGGCACACAAAGAAAAAAAACTAAATAGAATTCTGCTAGCTTAGTGCTCCAAACAACTCATAAAGAGATCAGCTGAGCACCAGCATACAAAATGGAGTGCAATTATGCAGTCAGGGTTCAAAAAAAAAAAAAGGAATGAAACTGAAACTGCAGTGGTGCCAATTTAATACAGCTGTAGCTTAAATGGAAGTGCTGCCTCAGCAGACCATACAGTGTTTTCCAAGCTCTATAAAAGTTAATATGCACTTATCTTTCACATAATCTAGACATTTTTCTTTTTTAAACAGTCCAAAGTTTTATTTCACTAGAGTTTCAACAACAGCCATCACTAAAGTCCACTAAAAGTCACACACGCATTTGCTTGGGGGGGCTCTGTTTATGAGCGCCTTTTGCTAAGCACGGGTTTTAATTCGTTTCAAAGTCACCCAAGAGATCACACGAAACCTTTCCTAGAATATTAAACTGTATTCTTTTTTCTGTATGCCTTTGATTTGAGCCATTTATCTGTGAATGTTGTTAAGATGCTACGCCATCATCAAAAGAGCCATTGTAAGGCCTCACTATTCCTCCACGTAGTTCATCCCGCTCCACCTGGTACCATCCTCCTTTGAGTAAGCTTTATTGCAGGCATTTGCTGTAAAGAGATCTCCAAATTGTTTTGCTTCAAATCTATCTCCTGCCCACCATTGTTTTAAGGCTATAATAGAATGGGGTTTATACATATAATAAAACCACTAGCTCCATTATTCCCTGTCAGTTGAGGGACTACGTTTTTCAATTCTCAAGCAGTAAATCCTTTGGAAAGGCTTTCTTTCCCTATAAAATAAAGATCTGAGAAGCAACATACTTCAGCTAAGCTAAAACAGCAAATGCAGTTTAGATTGGATGAAAATTTTGCCTTGTTTCACAGGCAGTGAGAGCTGGCTCCAGCAGCACGCGTGGATGCCAAGCCCGAGCCCGTGCCAGGATGCTGCAGGGTCACGCCAAGGCTCTGGCCGCCCTCTGCTGTGAGCTCAGCAAAGAGCAGAGCTTTGAAATAGCACCTAGATTAGAGGTTAGAAAGGGAGTACGGCCCAGTCAGCATCAACGAGAGAGCTATCTGCTGTCAGGAGAGAACCCAGAACTGCACAGCAGGCAGATCCCCCCCTGGCAATTCCACAACCAAGGCCAGAACTCACCAACTCACCCTGAGGTCAAGCAAGGCCCCAGAAAGGAGTGAATGTGCCCTTGTAGCCAAGAGGGCCACTGGGATCCTGGGCTGCCTAGGGAAGAGTGTGGCCAGTAGGTTGAGGGAGGTCATTCTCCCCCTCTGCTCTGCACTGGGGAAGCCACAACTGGAATACTGCGTCCAGTTCTGGGCTCCCCAGTTCAAGAGGGACAGGGAGCTACTGGAGAGAGTCCAGCATAGGGCAACCAAGATGATTAAGTCTTGGAGCATCTCCCTTACGAGGAAAGGCTGAGAGAACTGAGGCTCTTTAGCCCAGAGAAGAGAAGGCTGAGGGGAGACCTTCACAATGCTTCTAAGTATCTAAAGGGCGGTTTGAGGGAGGATGGAGCCAGACCCTTTTCAGTGGTTCCCAGTGACAGGACGAGGGGCAACGGGCACAAGCTGGAACATGGGAAGTTCCACTCAAATATGAGGAAGAACTTCTTTCCAGTGAGGGTGCCAGAGCCCTGGAACAGGCTGCCCAGGGACGGTGAGGAGTCCCCTACTCCAGAGATCTTCAAGACCTGCCTGGATGCCATCCTGAGTGATGTGCTCTGGGCAACCCTGCTTTGGCAGGGGAATTGGACTAGATGATCTCTAGAAGGTCATTTACACTTTCAGTAACAATGATCTCCTCTAAAGGACAAACAGCTTCAAAGTGAATGACGCAGACACTCCCAGTGTGAGACAACAGCCGTGTCGTCCTATGTCAGCTCCTATCTGAGGGACATTCAGATTACTTCCAACTGTAAGCCATGATGCAAGTACTTCATGTAAACTTACAGCTATAGTCAGTTTGCCAACAGTAAGCTAATCAATTACTGATACAGAAGGCATCTGGAATGGCAATACCCATCCAACTCCAGGCTGGAATTGCTTCCCCCATCCATACGATCTGATCTTCTCCCAGTTGTATGAAGATTATTCAGTGTTCTTCACATGAAGCTTTACAAGCCCATCATTCTAGGTCTAAATGGTAATGTCACCAATTCTCACCATCTTGTACCAAAAACCCAGCCTTTCACATGCTGTCGTGCCACCAGCTTATGTGACTTGCTTGCCAAAAACATTGAAATAGCCTTCACCAAGTTGTAGCCTTCACCATCTTTTATCCTCATTGTGCTACTTTGAAGTGCAACCCAAGCATGATTGTTCCATTGGTGTAGGTAAACTCGGGCATTCACAGCATTCAGACTAGATAAAAGTGAGAAGATATTACCAGAGGTGCTTTAAGTTTACCTGCCAGCCAGGACCTACCTCCAAAAAGAACTTCAGGAAAGAAAGGTAAGTTCTCTTACAAAGCACCACAGAAAGTTCTTACAGAAAGTTTAATTACTCATATGGTAAGAACCTGAAAACCTGTAGTCTAAATCAAGTTGCAGTCATCAATCTGGACATGGCTCTGCAGAAGGAATGCACAGAGGCAGGTCGGAGACACCAATGCCTGTGCAATACTAAAGTGTCTGAACACACTAAAGGAGTTTAACAGTTTTACAGTAGTACAGTGTAAAAATTCACCTTGTGTAAGAGCTGTGATCTGAACAATGCTGAAAAACTTTGTGGCATTAACTAACGTAAGACATCAAAAAAACATGCAGTCATAGAATCATAGAATGGTTAGAATTGGAAGGGACCTTAAAGATAACCAAGTTCCAACCCCCTGTCATGGCCAAGGACACCATCCACTAGACCAAGTTGCTCAAAGCCACACCTAGCCTGGTCTTGAACACCTCCAGGGATGGGGCATCCCCAGCTTCTCTGGGCAACCTGTTCCAGTGTCTCACCACCCCCACAGGAAAGAATTTCTTCCCAATATCTAATCTAAATCTCCCCTCTTTCAGTTTAAAACCATTCCCCTTCATCCTATCACTACACTCCCTGATAAAGAGTCCCTCCCCATCTCTTCTGCAGGCCCATTTTAGGTACTGGAAAAGGTTCCGGGCTGCCAGGATACATTGCTGGGTCATGTTGAGCTTCTCATCCACCAACACCCCCAAGTCCTTCTCCTCAGGGCTGCTCTCCAGCCATTCTCCACCCATCCTGTATCTGTTGCTTGGAATTGCCCCAACCCACATGCAGGACCTTGCACTTGGCTTGGTTGAACTTCATGAGATTTGCACAGGCAAACCTCTCCAGCCTGTCCAGGTCCCACTGGATGGCACCCCTGCCCTCCAGCGTGTTGACTGCGCCACACAACTTGGTGTCATTGGCAAACTTGCTGAGGGTGCACTCACTCCCACAGTCCATGTCTCCAACAAAGATGTTAACCAGCACTGGTCCCAGTACTGACCCCTCAGTCAACAGAAAACAGTAAACACTGTTCAAGAGAAAAAGACCAATGTGTCAGTACCCAAAGTAGTTTTTGGCATCTGAGAAAAGCAGTGAAGGCACAGCTTTATTCTTTCGTCCATCTTTAACGGTGTGCATATAGCAAATCAACTCATAGGTCTAATTGCACGTTTATCCACATTCAAAATTACCTGAAGTATTAATCACTGCATGCAGGAGTCAAGCACACAAGTCAGACATTCCTCAAGTCAAATATAGTTAGAAAAGTATCATTCTAAATACAGAATATTTACTTAGAAATTAGATCCTGCAAACAGGCCAAGTAAAGCAGAAGAAAAAAACCTTTTTCTTTTTTAAGTTCATTAGCCCTTTACACAAAGATTGACATGTGAAATATTCCAACAGAATGTGTCCATTCTGATGCTGAAATAGGAATCAGTTTTTAGGCACTGACATTGGAATATTTGGGACTGGTTTGCTATGGAGGTGTCCCCATTGCTCATTACTCCAAAGCTGTCCCACCTCCTCTGGAGGCGATTGTGCAAAAGGTGAAAAACCCATTACAGGCAAAGTGAGACAGCGTCTCTTTCTTAGGCAGTAAATAATCTCTCTTGTCTCAAAAGTTCTTTCAAACTGACATGGGGCTCCAAGACTTAATGTTGCACGCACACACATATAAAGACGATAATGTAGGAAAGGAAAAAAAAAAGAATGGTTGCACATTACTGAACAAAGCCTGGACTTCTGAAACTGAAATCACAAAACTCAGCAGTGTCTGAGCTTGTACCTGAGCAATTAAACAAATATGACAACATGAATCTCAGTACCAGTCCATTTGACAGAGATTAAGAGTCTTAGTACTTTCTTTCTAGGGCAAAACTGATAAAAACACATCTCCTCTGTAAATAAGCAAAGAAGTCCCTAGTAACCTGAGAAACTGGCCACTCTGAAATGCTTCTGACCAAACGCATGACTTTCTGCCACATCTCAAATTGCTGCACGTTTATGTACAAACCAAGCAGCAAGTACATTGGGAAAAACCACAAATTGCCCAACGACACACAATCACACCTAATTAGTGCTGAGGGTGACACTGTGTTAACCCTGACCGCAAAAGAGATCTGCACCAAGTATCTGGTTTAGACAACTGGACATTTTAGGAGGTCTAGCAAAGGAACATGGAAGCTATTTGCCCAGTTCTCATCAACTTGGAACACTGAACTTGTTCTGGAAGTTAAAAAAAAAAAAGCTCTAATTGATACTGAGTAGCAGGAAGAATCTCAGCAGAGAGACTAAGTCTGTAAAAGGCTCTCACACACAGAATTCCTTCATCTAAATCAGACCAAGGACATTTCCCTGATGCAAAGCTACATCCAGAATTAAAAAGAAACAAAAAAATAAACCCCACAAGACAACCACACACCCTCCCATTAAACACACCTTCAGATAATTCTAAAGAACAAACAAACTACAGAACTAGTACACCACAAATTAAATAAGGAAAAAACCCCACCCAATTAACAGCAACAAAACCCTGATATTTTAATAACAAATGTAATTACAACAGCCTCTTACTACATTCCTGTTTCATTACACACAATTATGTGTTATTCTAGTTCTACTAGTTTTATGGTACAGTGTCTGAGTTGTGCAGATTTTTACCAGTGCTGCATCTTTGCAATGGAGTGAAAGACTGGCCCTCTGGCCTAGAACCAAACAGATCAAAGTATATTTAGTTATTTCTTCATTACATAGTATACAGCTCAAGAAATAGATAGTTTCCCCCATCTTATAACACAAAGAATAACTGAGTGGCAATTATCTCCTACATCCTTTTTTATTTCTAAAGTGAACTGTCAAGTTTAGCACTAGGCATCTGAAAAAAAAAAAGGATCTGAACTCATTAAAACATGCATGTCTCTTAAACACATACCTCGAAAAAATTAAATGTGTACTATGAAAACCTTGATATCCCCATAAAAAAAAAAAAAAAAAAAAAAAAAAACACAAAACCACACAGAAAACAAAAAACAAACCCCCCAGCTATGACATAGTATCTGATGAAAAAATACTAAAATAGCACATACCTTTAGGGTTTTTTGGGGGGGAGGAGGGAAGGTATTTTTTAAAAACATGAGAAACAAGCACAGTTTTGGACCTACTTTTTTTTTTTCTGATGCAATGGCCTGTTGGCCAGGTGGTCACGGGTTTTTCTGACCAGCAGTTTTTGCTCAGACTGAAACAATATATTTTTTTAAAAAAAAAAAAAAAAAAAAAAATCATTTTCAGAGCTGCAGTACACAGAAGATCCCTACAACTTCATCAGGAAGCTGTATTTACAAAGCAATCACTGTTTTCACCATTCACTGTACGTTAAGCAACATGACTCAAGTGAAACAGTATGAATAAGAACGTACAGGTCAAACTAAGCAAATGAGTTATTTGTATCTTCAGGCTGTCAAATAAGTATATTATTGTCACACAATTTTGGGAGACTCTGATTGACTGGTATCATTGAAAATACACATATGGCAAAGGGCTGGGGAGGAAGAAGGAAAGATTCTTGATGATGTGAATGGGAATTAGGTTGCCCAGGGGAGGCACACCAACACACATTTCTAACATACGTCAAGATATTAGAAATGACGTCAAGAAAAAATAAAAATCACACATTGGGCATGGTTACATACGTTCATTTCATGAGTAGTGCCCGTTTAAGCAATTCCTATACTGCCTTTCCATCTGAGTGCTGCTTCCTATGGCAATTTTGACAATTTTTGAGATCAGTAGTCTAATATGGGTTTTATATACACACGTATATACACATCCCTACATGCCCTTTTTTTTTTTTAATTTGATCTGTCTTTCAACCTTGTTTCCTGTACACACTCTCAAGTACTTCCACCACAAGTGAAGACATGGTAAAGGATTGGGAATGATCAGCTGGGACAGCCAAAATGCCTAAGCCAGGGTTGCTGCCAAAAGAACTTGGCATACAATTATTCTGTAAGAGCTATTTCCTAACAGTGCTGAGCATTCAGCTTTAGCTGATTTATCTGAGCTTGATCTGAGAAGCTCTCTTGTCAAGCTTCCTTCTTGGTATCCAATTCATTGTGAAGATTTGCTTATAACTTGTCTGAAGACCTTTAGGAGTAGCTACCTGCCAAGGAATAAGAAAATAAGAGTGATGATAGTTATTCTTAACCAGCAGCTGTCTGTCCTAAGGGCACATAAGCATCAATCTTTAATTTCCTAACAGGAAATTGGGTCCTACACATCAGGACTTTGCCCCACTACAGATCACTCGGGAGCTGCCACCAGAAATGTTTCACAGTGCTCTCTTGTCCTTTCCAACACCAGAGTACGATGTCACAAGTGGAACTAAATAAAAGAAAAATACTTTTAATTGCCATTAAAATGACAGTGAAATTTTCTCTCAAACAGCCAACATAATACACAGAATCAGAAGATTTTTTACCATTATGTTCTAACCATGAATGCAACTCAAATGCTCTTCCACTTTTAACTGATTGCAAGTTTCTATAGTAGACTATTAAACCCAAGCAGAGGGCTGAAAACACAATCTAGCTAAGTGTTACTAACCACCACCTAGAAAAAAAAAAAAAACAAACAAACCCCAAAAACCCCAAACTTACAGCCTTCTGCTTCATGTAAAAAAAAAAAAAAAAAAGACCAAAACCCCAAAATTACAGCCTTCTGCTTCACATTCTGAAGCAAAGGACACCCTCAATTCATATTGATGGATGGAGATGATGGAGGTGTGTGGTTAAACACCTTGCTGATTTTTTCCAGAAGCAGCATCATTGGAGATGCTGCCTACAATCAAAAGTCCCCCAAGGCTAACATACACCCCACTGGAAAGACCCTCCCAATGGACTCGGGGAGCACTGGAGTAAGCCAAGATGCTTAGCACTAGAACATGTAATAAGCTATTTAAAGTTTCTTCTTCAATGATACTCCCTCGTGACTTTTTTGCTTTTAGCTTTCAGACTCTAACCTGGGTATAATTAAATTTTTGAAGAGCCCAAGAACTGCAGTGAGCAATTTTTACCAGATTCTTAACCAGACAGAAAAAAGCCAAACAAACCCAGCAACCTCACATGCTTCCTTAATGCAGTCATTTTTTAATTTTTTTTTTTTAAATAGTTTTTCAGCCTCATGATTTATGACTATTACATTTATTACGCAAACTTCACTTAAGACGACAACAGACTGGAATAAGTCAGACTGCACACAGTTTCTCTTTAGTTGGCTATTCAAACAACAAACAGAGAGATAGTCCATGCAAACTGCAAAGCACTGTTAAAGCAGCCTAACCTAGTATTAGTGGAGCATTATTGAAGCTCTATCCTCATGGACAGCGATGGTAATTGGTGGTGTGCTTGAAATTCTTCACCAGACCCCTTGGAGGAGTGGTCAAAGCCTGGATGAAACTCAGAGTCCAAAGATTTAACAGAAGTTTTACTGCAAATGTGCCTTAGTAAGTGTCATGTTTGTATTGTTATTTCCCATTGTTATAACATTTATGAGCCTGCATCTCTTTTTTTAAAAAAGGAAAAGAACAATGGTAAAAAAACCCAAAGCATTATACATGTTTACATTTCTTGGAAAAGAAAAGCCAGCTTGGAGACCTACAGTGGATAAAATCTAATATCATCTTTTGTCTACTACAACAAGTGCTAAGTTTAGCTTATGGGCCCCAAGGGCTGTTGTCTAAAAGTCATTAACCAAACAAAATTCAGGTGCTGATTTGGCCAGTGCAGTAACAACTAGCACACTGTTAACCCTACCTTTTAAGAACTACAATCAAAAAACCACAGGATGTGCAGAGGAACCTCTTCTACCCAGAGACCACTAAAACAAATCTAGGTTTGCTAGAAATTCTATTTTAAAGGGGTGATGCACGAAACAGCCTCAGAGCTTCTCAAGCCCCTTGCACAAGTGGTACTACATCACAGAATCACAGAATCTTCTAGGTTGGAAGGGACCTTAAAGATCATCTTGTCCAACCATCAACCTAACTGACAAAAACAGACACCCACACAACAAACAAGGAGCATCACCATCACTAAACCATACCTCCCAGCACTTCATCAACCCCCCTTTTGAACACCTCCAGGGATGGTGCCTCAGCCACCTCCCTGGGCAGCCCATTCCAATGGCTGATAACCCTTTCAGTGAAAAAATTTTTCCTAATATCCACTCACCATGGAACCACTGCTTGAAAAAATCTGCTCCCTCGGGCTGGAAATAAGAAAAAGTGAACTAAATAGGTCTATAGGTTGATTACTGTTCCAAGGAAATAATCCACTTGAGTGTCCCCACTGGTAGGCCAGAAGATTTTGTCTATTGCTGGTGCACAAGTAAGAGGCAAAGACAGCAGAAAACTTGACTCCATGTGGTTAAAATTTAAAGTAATGCCAGTGGAAATGAAATATCCCAAATGTAAAAAGATTGACACAAAGCAAGTTGTTGGGTTTTTTTCTCCTTTCTGGGGACAAGCAAACATAGATCTGCAGGAGACCCACCTTCCTCCTTTCCCTTGGTTCTTTGAACAGCCCTGGAGGTCTGTTCTCATCAGAGGGCCAGCAGCCATCATTTTTGAAATGACTTTGGCTGCCTCTAGCCAGCCCTCAATGGATGATTGCCGCAATCACAAAAAACCACAGCCACAGCTGGCAACTCAGCTGAGAGTCCCTAAGGGAGGCCAAAGGACTGAAAGAGCCACAAGGATTATGTGAGTGTCTACAACTAGGTGGTCCCCTACATTCAAGCCTGGAGCCGTCGCAGTGAAATAAGTACATACAGATCTGCTGCCCATGCTCTTATGCAGCTCTCCTGTGCACAGAGCAGTGGGAAAGCAGCGTTTGCTGATGGCCTACAGCATGCAAGCTTTGACTCATTTGTTTCCCTCAGTCTACAGTTAAGAATAAACAGCTGATAAGGGCTCCAGCCACAGCTTCCCTACTGTACAGCATGGGAGCAGCAATCAGTTCCCAAAGCTGGCCCAGGCTCTTAACTCACACTGAACTTCTGAAAGGGTCATCAGATTACTTTCTGGTTTTGTTTATTTCCCCTTGTTAACAACAATCTGAACCGAGTAAAATTCAGTTCACAATGCTCTTTAAATTCGTTCTCCAGACTGAACTCCAGTTCAGTCCAGGTCTATTTCTGTCTCATCTCTTGGTCTGTGTATCTTGGCAATACTCCTTCGACACTTGTAACAGCGCTGGATAAAGAACTTACACTAAAAAACAGGGCAGGAATGAATGTAACTACAAATTTTACAGTGCTGGTTTGTGATTGATAACCTTGGAGTCAAGTTAAATAGTATTTAAAATTAATTTTTTAAATCCAAATTTGTACTTGGGATTGCGTTACAAAATGAACTTATTTCCTGCAACATCCAGCAAAGATTAATTTTGAGCTGCTGCCCACACCACTGGCTGTGGTCCTGCCAGCCAGCAATAGCCCAGCTCCACCATGGGGAGCCTCTTGGCACTGCAGGGTACCACAAGCTCACTCAGAAGGCTCCTTCTCTTTCTCCATTGAACTCTGGTTGCCACCGTGTCCCCAGCTATCTCCCATCATAGGAGGGGTCGGCAGCCCAAATGGCAAAAAAAAAAATAAAAAATAAAAAAAATCACAGCTTCTTGTATTTTTCCAGAAAAGATAAATCCAATTACAAAACCTAATTAAAAGCTTCTGCTGCTTGGAAGATCCTGTTCACAGATGACTTCCTTCAAAGAGACTTGGGAGACCCTTGGAGAGGGCTATCTTACTCAAGCCAAGGCAGCTTTTTGATCAGGAGACATAATCAAAACTGAAAAAGCAACTGGCTCTTTCCTGCTGAGACTGCAGCCACATCGCTTTCATGAAGGATATGGAATTACTAATTGTTATGGTTTGAGAAAATCCGTAACCATTTATTGTTGTTTAGACAACTATTCCATCAGCCCATCGTCCCTCCTGACCGGAAAGGGGAATCAAGGAACACAAAGAACCATGAGGGTTGAAATGTAAATAGATTTAATAGAGTAAGACTGAATAATTAACAATAATACTAAAGAACCAGTATTAATCCTGATACTGATATAAGATATACAAGAATTATACTCAGCCAATTATATCAGTAGGAAGCTGTGCACTCCCAGCAGCGGACAACAAGTGTGGGACACGGTGAGCACAACAGCTTCTGGGGGAAAGGAAGGGCTCAGGGGTCCAGCACCAGGGCAAGGAGTTGTCTGGACACACCACCAGCAAGAAATAGAGAACTACGCAGCAAACTGTTCTAATTTATATTGAATGTGACATTCATGGTATGAAAAAATCCCGCTGGCCAGCCTGGATCAAATTCCCAGCCCTTGCTCCTCCTCGTCCCTGCACCTGGCAAGGCTCGAAAACACTGAGGCCTTGAATCCCACACAGCCTAGCTGGCCTTAAATATTTTCATGAATTCAGACACTAGAATCTTCTAAAAGTGCAGTTTTCCCCAGCATTAGAAGAAAAGTTAGTCCTGCATCTCTCAACCCAGGACACTAATGCACTCAGCACCAACATCCACATAAAAACAGAGCACGTAAGCAAACAAAGTGACCAACAGCAACTTGAGCATCTTGAGAGGAGGACAACCCAGTACTGCTCAGTCCATGGTGATGAGAAATACTCTACATTCCCACTATGTACTATGTAGTGACACCCCAAGTCAGTACTTTCCCCAGCATTAGAAGAAAAGTTAGTCCTGCATCTCTCAACCCAGGACACTAATGCACTCAGCACCAACATCCACATAAAAACAGAGCACGTAAGCAAACAAAGTGACCAACAGCAACTTGAGCATCTTGAGAGGAGGACAACCCAGTACTGCTCAGTCCATGGTGATGAGAAATACTCTACTGCACCTGGCAAGGCTATGTAGTGACACCCCAAGTCAGTACTTACAGAACAGTACTTAATATGTGTAATTACTACACAGTTATTAAAAAAACAGGAGTCAATGTTTTCTTTTCCTAACAAGCTTTATGGAGACCACAGCTTTCATCAGCTGGTCCTTAAAACTGTCAAGAGACCATGGAAACAAGGACTTTCCAGAATAAGTTCCCATATTAATCCTATGCTGTTCATTATCAGGCTTATGTTCTGGAAATGCCTTCATATGGTAAAAGATCATTTTTTTTAAATTATAAATGGAATATGGTGCATCATATTTAAATGGATCCATTTGGGTTCCCTTGACAAGATGGACTTACATCACCTGGGACAAATCAGAACAGCATAACGGTTAGACACAAAGCTCATATACAGTGCGATAAGTTTTAGGGGTTTTTCCTCCACAGAGGATAAGAGGACCACAAAAAATTAATGACTGACCTAAAATTCCTTCAGGTGCCAGACACAGTCCTTGAAGAGTTATTTAAATAAATTTTGCTCTGAAAATTATTAGCAAATCACATAATTAGTCAATTACCCCTAAGCAAAGATAAAAGATAGTGAAACAATAACCATAGACCTACCCAAACTTACATAATGAAAACAAAACTGAGTAAGTTTTGCTCAGTTTTCATACCAAGCCACCTGTCTCAAAAGAACACAAAGAAGAAAAAAATATCTATTTTAGAAAATTCTAGGAGAATAAAAACAAGCTTCTACAAGACAACATCTTGTGTGTGTGTGTGTGTATATGCATACACACATGTGCATATACATACACATCATTTCAATACTATGAAATGCTTTATGATATATCCAGTTGCCATTCTTCGAGAATGGAGATCTCCAAGCATAACAAAAATAAAGTAATCTGAGACTGGCTGCTAGGAGAAAGTTGTGTCATACTGAGTACAAAACTCCTAATATTCTGCACACGAGTTTACTGTGTACCAAAAATTTTCTTTTTTTCTTTTCACTCTTAAAAGTGTGTCTGCTTAAGTCAGTGGTAGAGTTTTTACTGATTTCAATTAGAAAAGGCTCCAGCTCCCATCCAAGTATTACACTATAAAATGAATTGCTAAAGGATTACCAGTGTAAAACCATTAGAAACCCAAACCATTTCCTTTTAGCCATTAAATCTCCATGCATGATTCTAAATAAATGTCCACTTCACAAAACTAATCCATATGCAGCTGACAGAATGTGGAATTTTACGGCAGATAACACTGTCTGTATACACTGCTTATTCACTCTGACAATATCCAGTTGTGAATATTACCCCCAGGGCTCTAACAATCGTACAGTGGTGCCTCAAATACTGCTGTGAATAAAAAACCAGCAATTATTTAAGTTAAAGCGTCTATGGTCACTTATTGATGTACCAGGTTGAAGTGAACTTTTGCGTCCTTTTAAAAAAATCTATTACTAATTTCAACAGTGAAGAATTTGTAAATAGTTTATTTCCTATTACTACTTAACAGATACTTCTTACTCCTGGTGAGGCTCTGTTTGATGAGTTGGACCAGATGACTTTTCGAGGTCCCTTCCAACCCGGGCTGTTTTAGGATTCAGTTGCACAAGAAAGCGATGGGGAAAAGACTGCAGAAAACACAACTGCAAAATTGCTTATCTGACAGAATCTATCTCAGCAGAAGAGGATACTGAAACATTTTAGTTCTATTTTTTAGAAAATGTGGTTTGGATTTAAGTATCAATTTAAAAAGAAAGATACAGCAAGTTTTTCATGGCCAGATAAGCCTCTCAAAACCTTCATTAGAGCACTGTTTACTTTGGTAGCTGGCAAGTCAGCTGGAAACAGCTTTCTCCCACCCCTTAACTTTTGCCTGTATCATTTGTAATTGTAATTTTCTAAAAGGCACCAACAAAAACATTTTTAAGCAGCAGAAATCATTCTGTAAGGGATAAACTTATTGCAGAACTACAGGGAACCATGCCCAAGAAACTCAAATGGCCACCACAGCCTCAGGGTAAGAGGAAAGGAGTCACAGAGCCAGGCTGAGGAGCTTCTCCACAGCTGCCAGAATAGCTTGGTGGTGACAACGGTCTCATGTGTCTCCTTCCTTTCTGTGATCCAAACCAGTGAAAAAGCCCTGCGGTGTGGCTTCTGGTTCTTCCCAGCTCTCACTCTGGAACAGCAGCACACAAAGGCCTCTGTGGGACCAGCCCCAGAGTCATGTCTCCTAACTCTGGCACACTGTAGTCTCCATCAGTTTAGCTGCTGGGAGTCATTTAACAACCACACAGGAGGTAACAAAATGTTCTTCTCCCCCCTCCGTAGCATTGCTCTTACCTCTTCATTTTAATCTGGCGGAAGAATCAAAAACCAGAACTTGTCCCCACAGTAGTCACGCAATTAATCTCTGAGAATATTTGTTAAAAAACCCAGTTGCACAGAACTCTCCGATTCTGACCATGCTGCTGAGGATTTGGCTGTAAACCACACATGTTGACTTACCCGTTTGGAAAGAGAATTTGCAAATTTACTGACCTATGTAAGCTCCATGGTACGTAAACAATCCCCCCCATATCTCACATCTAAGCATCATTTCTGCTGACAGCCATTTGGTGTATGGAACTGAGGTCTCTGACAGCCAGCAAAATACCTTGTAATACGACAAGATTTTAAAAATCAACTGCAAAAAGGCTAGAAGAGAACCAAAGCTGGAAGAGAGTCGTGCACTTGTTGAGAAAGCACCAATTCCAGCTTCTATCTGGATTGGGTTCTATCTATTGGGTTCTATCACCAACAGCTCAGCCACGCACGTGGGCACGTGGAGCAGATCACCCGGGGAACTGGAGGCAGCAGCCAGTGAGCCATCTCAGCGAGATGAGCTCACTCCCTCAGGAGTCAGCATCAGAGTCAGCATCCTCAACGTTCATCAGTCACTGGCATCCTCATCCTTGAGGCTGTACCTAAAAATCTCCTGGGCAGGAGAAGTTTTTCAAGCAGATGATGCTGCCCTACTAAGCTGAGGGACGTTGCTGATGCCTTCACGGAAGAGATACAAACAAGTTGTATGGAGTAAAGCTGAATAGACTGTCAATATTCAGACTCCACTGCAAAAAACCAAACAGACTGTCAGCTTTACTGCAACTCCTTCCCACACTCTGAGCAGATTAAGTGAGAGCCTTTGCTAACCACCAGCAGTACTGCAGTGCAATGTCTTCACTGCCTGTGGAGGCAGCTACCAACCAGGTTTGGCTCAGGATAAACTCAGAATTAAGCCACCAGAAGTGTTTTACAAGAAACTTATTTTCAGGCCACAAAAGCACAGCTCACAAAAATAACAGAGACACATCTAGGTTACAGGGCCTGGCCCTGCCACTTGGCGGCCTGCAGTACCACCGAGATGCCATCTACGAGTCCCAGAAGTGGCATTTGTTTCCTTTCCACTGGCAGCTCGCTTACAAACACGCTGCCTTTCTGCCAACTCTTCTACACAGGCAATAGCTCCAGGCAGCTCGTTACAGCAAGATTCACGAGAGCTTAACTGGGTAGCTACTAATCCACCCAGATTTACCCACATTTATCTGCACACCACAGTTCAGTGCTGTTGGCTGAGGTTAGCAGCATCAGCAGGACCAGAATCTCGTTCTGTGCAGATTTCTGTCACCCCTCTGCAAGGGCTTATTGCCCTGGCACTGACCGCAGGGAACATGACATTACATCTCCAAATGCCCGGTGGGATGTCTGAACAGAACGGGAGGTTAATGGCTATAGGAAAGCTGTTTCATGGCTTTGGAAGAAGAAAAAGGGAAATCATGAGAATATTTATGCTCTTGATGTAGGTTTGAGTGTTCAGTAGTTTTTAAGAAGCTGTGGAAGAGAAGGAAACATTAAATATTATCTGTGGATTGTAAAATTCCACTGAGTTTTATTAGTGCAAAATGCAAGCAGGCTCCAAACTAATTCAAAAAGCAGATGTGAGGAGGGAGGAAGAAAAAAAAGAGAGGAGAACATTAACTTTTTTACCCTAAACAAAACAGTCTTTTTCATTTCACGTGAGGATAACTTAAATCGGTTAAACAGGAATACATTATGCAGAAGCTTTGTTTTTTTATGTGCTCATCTTCCAAAATTTGTTTGAAATAATGCCACTATTTATGTTTAGAAGTTAGCTTAGACAAAGTCATTTGCCTTGATCCCTGTACTTCCCAATTTCACCTTCTGCATGGCCTAGTCCAACAAGACTGGGATGTACTCAGCTGACTACTGGAAAAACATGGAACTCTCACATGGAAATAAAGTAATCAACTGCTCAATAATAAAAGTTACTCTTTAAAAATTATTACATTTTAAAAATTGAAGCATTTGTCATGATTATTGTTTTCAATAAATTGCTCAGCCTGTTTATGCAACAGAGAGCACAAAGCTTTCTTCTTTGGAGAATTTGGCTCTGTGGTTTTGAGGCTATCAAGCTCCAAAAATCAATGCTACAACATGACTTGTACTGTTTACATAGGTCAATCAAAAGCATATTTTCTTCTAGACACAATGCAGATGCTGAACTCTCTGAACACGCATGTGCTTTCAAATACACTCTCACAATCCATGTGGGGATGTTTTCAGTGGTAACCACTCCCCCACCAAAGTCAAGACAGGTGAAAGAAGCTGGCAGCCAAATACATTGACTGAGGACCCCATGGGTCAACATCAAAAGTGTGCTTTTAGAGCAATTTGAGATTTTTGTCACTCACCATTGTTGCTGTGTAGAAATAAGAGGGCTCACAGATTGATCTACATCAGCTATTGCTCTCAATTTATGGTGTTTTTGCAGCCCTATTATTAAAGTTTCCCACTAAAGTTTGTGCTAGCAAAGAATTGAATGGGTAGGGGCATGGTTTTGGTGTTTATTTCACATTTTCCATGGACTTCTCATCTCTCATATTCTTTGTCAGACTGACACAACACATCTAGTCTTCTAATATCTTAAAGCTTAAGACATTCATTCACTAAACAGCAGCCATTGTTCAAGATGCTAAAATGGCAATGTCCACCCTCAAGTAGTTCACTACTCTCTGCCTTACAGTTGACAAGCAAGCACTCCTCAGCCTCTTTGGGGCAAAATCAAGTGGTTTAGTATATAACATGGAACAATTTTTAAAATTATGAGAACTTGATAAGATTCCAGTAGTGCTAGAAAATAAAGAACTCATCCAAAAACTCTACACCATTAAAAATAGAAAGGAAAAAAGAGTAATTTTCCATAGACTGTATGAATTAATAACTTAAGTAGCCCAAATTGTCACACAAAACACGTCACTTGCCTTTCTTTAAAGAACAAGAGCACTAGTCATACATCTCAGACAGAATATACTCTTCTAGCTAAAGCCAGTCTTAAAATAGATTAATCTTGCCCTTATAGATTGGATTTTGTCTCTGTTCTGGTGGGGGTTGCTTAGCGCTGCTGCTTGCAAGGTCTCTCTGGTACACCCTCAAGTTTCATTCTCATGCCTGATGTCTTCATAGGCCACAACACTTAGGAGTCCAGCCACCCAGTGACCCAACGCTGAATCTGCAACAGCCCATTTCACCTCCACTTACAGGTTTCCAAACATACTTTTCCAACAAAAGACTTGCTAGTGATGAAAGCTCTGGTTTGCTAATTATGCTAAGCACGGCCTAACTGTAAAGCAACAAAGCGCTGTCCTAGAAAAGGAATGTCTTTAACACTGACACTTTTAAACAGCACAAGCAGTTCAGATCTGAAGAAAACATCTTTCTGAACACCACCCCCTCCAGCAAGCTTTCACTGCCCCACGCAAGTCTCAGGCCTCAGGAGACACCACATGAGAATGGAATGGCTCCTCCTCCTCAAAGAGCCGTCTCTTTAGAAGGTGGCCTCTGCCAACACCCTCTCTGCTTTTGAACATCCTCTCACGAGCTCTTTCACTCCAGCTGTGAGGCTTCCAACACCCACTGCCTGAGAAACCAGAGCAGTTGTCCAGCCTATAGCACAGTCTTTTCTAGGAGGGAAGCACAGGTACAACAACTGATGGCTGTGCCACAGCTACTCAGAGCTTCTCATTTACACCTCTTTTTTTTTTTTTGCATCCAAAAGGCTCAAAATTACAATAAAAACATGCAGTTCTTAATGGCATTCATAAACCAACAAGAAATTCCTACATACATTAATAGTCAGGCTAACATTCTTGAACGCTAACAACAAGGAAGGAAGACCATAAGTGCATGACTATCTCCATCAAAACAAGTGTCTGTTGTGTACAACTGAGGAACCATCTGTCTTTATGACCTGCCCACTGGTATTATAGTCATGGTGAAGACTGTCACTACATGGAATTTAGGCGATATTCAGGTACAGACATGAATAGTGATTCAGTCTTTCTGTGAAGCTCTCATTTGGGTGCCTGCAGGACAAAATGGCATCCAAAGGATCAAGTCTGTAACGCTCAGGTTTAAATCACTAGTTCTGCCAAAGATTCTCTTTGTTGCCAGAGGCAAATCTTAAGGGCCTCACTCGGAAAAACACTTAAGCATATGTGAAAATCATATCAAAATCAACAGAATATATACAAAAACATTCTTAAGTGTTTTGCTTAACTACAGAGTTTGTTTGTGCTCAAAGCCTCCAAATGGTGGAGGAGGTGGTGTTTCCCATCTCCATCCTTTCTTTACCCCTAGAATAAGAGCTGGATATTCCAGGCAGAATTATTTAGCATCATAGAGGTAGAGATACGGTACCAGTAAAAGTTCAATTGTAAAAACATTAATACAAATGTTATGGATTTGTTTCTAGTATGATTATGTGAAGGAAGACCCCAGCGTACCACCTAAACTATATAAACACAGATAAAACTGTTCAAACATCTAAACCTAGTTAACAAACCCAATTTAACTAACTGAATAACCTAGATGAAATTCCAGATGTCTCTCACACGTGGTAAATTAAAACACTCTGTTCAGAGTACACTCCTACAAAGCTAGTGTAATGTCAGGAAACATAAACAAAAACAGGAAAAATTTAATTAATCTCATTCTCTAGAGTTACATCTCACATTTACTAGGCTCTTTCAAACATGTTGCTGATTAGCAGTACTGCCTTAAGGCACGACCTTTTTCCTTTTTCCGATCTTCAGAGTTAAAAACTGCTTTGAAATATCACCAAGGCGTACAATTCTAACTCAATGATAATGTCAGAGAGCACCCTATAATTTAAAACACTGCACTTCTAATTGACAAAATTGAGTCAAGTAGGAAAAGCATGATGAATTCAGACCCTATCCTGAGTACAACGAAACTTCAAACAGAGCTGACAAAATGAAAAACAGCTGAGCTAATAAAAACCAGACCCTGCTTAAACAATCTTTCATCAAGTAAATTTCACCTACATTGTTAATCTTGGAATTTGGGAAAGTAGGAGGAGCCAGCAAGGTCTGAAGAGGAGATATGAAAGGATATTTGTGAAATATGTAATATTTAGCAAGTTAAGAAAGCAGACAACCACAGCCAGACCCTGACCTCAGTTATACTGGTGTAAACCCAAACTAACATCACTGGCTGTAGTGGAATTACTCTGGATTTACTCCATATTGACTGTCATTGAACAGGGTTTGATCTCACAGAATATCAAAGTGGAAAAAATGGCTTTTATACCTACACAGTGGGACATTTCATTGCAAGTAACTAAGAAACTGTTTAATGCTATGTAGCTACAACACAAAAGGTGAGATGGGCTTCAGCCACCACGAAACTATTCACAGCCAATTTTCCTGAAGTTTGAAAGGTTTTATGCACTTCAAATCAGTCTTGATACAAGCTTTATGAAAATTAAAGAGTTAATTCAAACCACACTGCACTTATTTAGGGGTTTTCTTGTTTGCTGGTTTCATCTCAAACCATAGTCTTTACAAAACAAGACTCATCCCTGTGAAGTAGGCATGTCATAGCATCTCTTAATTTGCTTCCCTCATGCCCTTTACAGAGACAAATTTATCCTCTTGTACCACTTGCTAAGCTAGAGATGCATCTCCATAAGCTAGCCCACAGTGATACACTGTGGAATATTTTTGAGCTTCTCCTCTAAAACAAACAAAAACCCAAACACAGGTAAATACCAGTATAGGTAGCTCTGCTGAGACATGAGGAGCTTAGAAGTTTTGCTTAAACTGGTAAAATTGCCAATATGCATTATTTTTATCTTCATATACCATGGTTCACTTCAGGTAACAGAACGCTATTTAATTGTCGTGGTTTTGGCCGGATTGGCCAATCAGAATGACATAAAAGAGATTTCTGAGTTTAGAGAAAAACTAAACTACTTAAATGAAAATATTAACAAATAATGAAATAATAAATAACAATAAGAAGAAATTAAAAGAAAAAAAAAGAGTAAACAATATATACAAAACCATATCAAGCTCCCAGGATGATGTCACGTCACCAGCAGGCACAGGGAAAAGTCCCAGACTGGAATCAGCGATGGAGAGGACCTGGATTATGGATCTGGAGTCAGGAATGCTCGAATTGGGATCAAAGGCAGAAGAAAAGACAAGGTCCTTCTCAGATGTTGGCCATTGAAGAAAGAGTTGACCCTTTGACCCCTCAGCTTTTATACTGAGTGTGATGCAGATGGGATAGAACACCTTGTTGGTCAGTTTTGGGTCACCTGTGCTGTCCACTCCTCCCTGCAGGTGTGACCCCTCTACTCGTTTCCACTTCTGACCCTCCAGCAGGGCAAATAAGGAAGTTACATGACCTTGGCTGTTACAGCAATAAGGAAGAGGCTCTCTGCATACCATCCCTTGGTATAATCAGGTCTTATACAGGAACAGTTTCTGTTAATATGCTGTTAATTTCAGGCTTTAATTAGTTAGAAGAGGCCCAGCTAAAAAGTAAAATTACTGAACAGAAAATTGGTTCTGTTTTACCTTAAACCAGGACATTAATTACACTTTCAAGAGTGGGGAAAGGACTGAATTTTTACAGGAATGACATGGTCTTCATTTTTCACACCCTAAGCACGAGCAACAACAGTCATATTTAGAGCAAAGCTTGATACACAAAGCAGCCATATTTTTTTTTTCTCCCACTGTCAGCATTCACAGAGACAGTCTAGATTTGCGCACACACACACACACAGATGCTGTGTAACTCAATGTTTACAGTTCAATTCAATTCATTAGCACCAGGGACATTCATTCCCTTGACAAACTGCCAGACCTGCTCTCCAGGACCCTCGTAACACAAGCCATCATGTCCTCTGCTCAATAGCCAAGTGGTTCATGCACACTCTTTCTAAGCACGAGAACGAGCTCAAAGAGTTCCAGCAGTCCAACCTGGACCATTTGGGAATGAACCTGGAATTGCAAAGCAGCACTCATGGCTGGGGATCAGCAAATGCCATAACCTCAGAGAAGAGGGAAGCAGTGCAGAGCAGGAATTTTTTTCATCCAATATATTTTCCCAAAGGTGTAGCTGTATGTCCACAGATTCAGCCAAAATTCCAGGGGACAAACTATCAGAGTCAGTTGGTCCAATTCAGACCCAGATCAAACCCCAGAAACGTCTTTGTGATGTGAGAAGGATATGGGTCCTGGCTACCACCCTCATTCATGCTAAGGCAAACATCAGCCACACTTAAAGCAGAGGGGAAAGGTTCTCCATCATGCCCTGCACAAACCCATTTGTGGCTAACACAACGCTTCTTTCAGAGCAAGAATATGTTGCCTGCAGCAGGAACATATTTCATCACCAGGATCCAGTCTGTATATGCAAAAGATACTGCAGACTGCCAAGAAATCTTGAGATAAAGGAGGGACACAGAACCTCTGAGGGAAAAGGGTCAATGGAAACTTTGAGGAAGGGATGGGCAGAAAAAGATAAAAAGATGTGGGAGTCTGACAGATTAGGAAAGAGAGGAAAAGAAGGAGTAAACATTTCAGGGACAAATAAGTGATTTGTGGCTTTGTGGTTAACACAGAGGACTCACAGGAATTCCTTGTGCTTTGATTCAGCTTATGTAAAACTTAAAGGGGGTAGACACGACCAAAACAAAAACAAACAAACCCAAACCACCAAAAAACCCCACTCATCTGAAATGCCGGAAGACACCAAGATGTAGGTTTTTAAGTAATACGTTGTTAAATCAGGAGGCAACACTCCTGGACAAGCAGCACTGCCTCAGCACCGTGTTATATTCTCCAAATACTGTAGGAGAGCAGTCAAAACGTTCTCCCAACCAACACACACCACATCTTGCTTCAGCAGCCTACCAGGGGCTACGCTGGGGCTGGGCTTTGCCTGTGCCACTTGCTGGGCACTAGCAGTACTTCTGGTACCCAAACTTTGGTAAAAGACAATAGTTAACATGTGATGCTAAAGATTCTTTAATTAAACCCACACTAGTGTTGTGTTGGGGCAGTAAAAGCTAAGTAACATAAAATGGCAAAGAAGTGCCACAACGCAAAGTGATTTGCCCAAAGATTGACAGCAACCATAGGTGCTCCAGCTATTGCTTTTTTACTCAAAGCTATGTTCTTACCTAACCATTTCACCTGTTTACAGCCTAAAAAACTTCCTCTAACACGGTAGTTGCAAAGTCACAGTCTCCTGAGGACTTTAGTAAATAGAAACATAAATTGCTATAGGGTTAAGAAACTACAGTATTCCTAGCTTTCTAAGGCAGAGGACTTCATTTTTCCTGCACAACCTTCCTCCTTTTCTGTTTCTCAATAAATCATAAGTGCAAAAGCATACTAGTTCAGTGAACTAACTAAGACCTCACTAACTAAACAAAAAGCTCTGTCCTTTGGAAAACAGACTCGGACATACCATTATACAGCTTAAGAGAACTCAGGAAATGTTTCAGTGATATTCAGCATCCCCAGAGACACTTAACTTCAGCTCATGAAAATACACTGGTGTCCAAACCATGAAAATTACAATGGCTTCCCGCTTACACCCTCCACTCCCCAGGCTATGAATCTAATTTAAACAAGATGGCAGGAATCCAGCAGTAACCTATAGTCATAGATTAGAGCTGCTATCCTGAGCAAACAGACCAGACATTTAGCTGGGACTACAGCAACACAAGACATTCCTTCATTTTCATTTAATTATGCAAACCCACCCCCACTCGCTCCACTGCAGCAGGGTTTTTCCAGCCTGAAAACCTGGAGTCCCATTCTGCTTCTGGTTCCTTCCGATTGCAGAAAGCTCTTCTGGTTGCAATTTATCCTGTAATTACAAAGCTGATATTGGGAATTTGGCTCTACTGTGTATCAGGCTACATGAAATTGTCTTTTAAAACTGTCTTTGTATTTTGTAGTCCTCTGGCCGGGAAAAAACAGCAGAAGGAGGAAAGCTTTACAGCTCCTGTGAAAATAGCAAAGCACTGAAATAGAGAGAGAAAGCTCGCTCCCTCTCAATCGCAATCCTACAACAGGCTCTCCACCGTTGAGGGGGCCAGCTGTCTTCCACAAGAGACAGCTCATGTAGGCACCTTGAAAGAATAGTTTAAAATTCTCTCTGCACAAAGCTTGCACATCCAAGTTTATTTAGGGAGCGCCCTCATGTTACACACAGGGCTCTGAACGCTCGTGCCTTTGATCCACTCTCCTATCACACACTGACTGCTGCGTTACCAAGAGCATATGGTGAGGAAGCCGCTCTTCCAGAGCGAGCAGATGAGACCGCTAATAGGGATCCATTACTGGAAATAAATTCAACACTTTCAATTATCTTTCATAGCATGTGATGGATGCAGCTTGTTGGCTTGGTGTCTGGGAACATGTCATTTGCAAATATGCATATATTTTACCAGTAATGTTTTGCAGACTAAAATCTGTGGCTAAGTGTATTTTAGGAAGAGGGCTATACAGCTTGAGCAGGGCTGGAAAACTGCATACAGGGACTGTGAAGAGGAGTACCAAGGATGCCAAAGAAAATCATACAGAAGAGTACATGGGATACAAAAAGTTAACATATCTTCATAAATACACACAGGCTGTTTACATTTGCAATACACATTAACAATGTGCATCGCAGCCCCCATTTGTGGCTTACCCCCAAAGAGATTATCAGTCTGAAGGCTGCCAGTGTTACTCCTTTAGCTTACACAGAAAGGGTCTCTGCTGAATCCCTCAAGGTTCAAATCCTGCTGACAATCTGCGGTAAGGGCAAATGAGGTGTAAGACATTCTGATTAGCCACATCACTCGGCACCCACCAACCCACTCTGCAAAGCAGACCCACAGAAGTCCCTCAGTTTATTCCAGAGCTGCCTGCACAGGCTGCCTCTGAGCATTACTCAGTTTTAGCTCCGAATGCCCTACTGGGAAGGGTCTTCAGCAGGGCTGAAGTTCTGGGGTCAGATCAGAACCAGGAAGGACATGATAGCCTACTCCTTCATGTGAGCTTAGGCTCATCTGAGCACTCAGTGTCCATATGGTAGAATGACAAACAGTATAAAATATAATATCTCAGGGGGTATTATTTGGACAGTCAGCTGCAGAGAAAAAAAGTCAGAGAGCCGAGAGCCTCTCGCTTAGAATCATAGAATGGTTAGAGTTGGAAGGGACCGTAAAGATCATTGACTTCCAACCCCCTGCCATGGCCAAAGACACTTCCCACCAGACCAGGTTGCTCAAAGCCCCATCCAGCCTGGTCTTGAACCCCTCCAGGATGCCATGTGGGACAGTGTCCAACGCCTTGACTTCATACTTCCTAAATTCAAGACTTCTTCTGATCTAACCTTTGCTCCCTCTGAAGCCAGTGAAAGGAAACAAGACCCCTAAGTAGTATTTAAAAACTCACTAGCAATTAATTGCTCCATAAAGGTGCCAATTTCTTTGTGTGTATTACAGAAAGAGCCTTTGGGTAGCTAGTCTCTCAGCTGAGGCTCTTCAGTTAAGTCCCTGAAATGAAATAGGATGACTCCTCAGTGTCATGGCTTCCCATATCTTTACATAACATGATCCCATTGAAGTGCTGGAGGAACATGAAGTCATTGTGCTTCTCCTCTGGCAGAAGCAGGGAAAAGCTCAGCTCACATCTACAGTTAGCAAAGAACAGGTTGCACATGTTCTTCAAAAGGCAACAAGAGAAGTTTAACCACAGACCACAAAGCATGACCCAAACCACTCTGATACCACTTAAAAATATAACTTTGCAAACTATACCTATATAATGCAAATCTTGGATGCAGGGTTCAGCCAACAACTGCATAGCATGAATTCACGATAGAGGTGACTGAAGGATCTCACAGATCAGATCTGAGAGCAACACACCTAGAACAGGAAATCCTAAACACTGGCAATAGTTACAAAAAAAACATTATATTCAACAATGTAACTGAGGGGCAAAACACATTCTCCCTGGCTGTAGTAAAGTAAGAGTATGAAGCAGCCAATCCAGAGCACATTTCATTAAATCCATTCTATTTTTTCTAACAAAACTGTTGATTATGAAGGCATGGAGAGCTGATCGAGTAACACCATCAGTCTCTTTCAAGAGAGAAATTGTTTTGCCATTTTCAAACTGAAAAACATATGTTCCCAATATTTTCTCTGATGTATGCATCTCCTTCAAAACCAAAGCCCACAGCATATGCCAAAAATCAAATCATTGACTGGAAAATATATACCAAGTGGTATCCGAGGGCTTTCTCCATCTAAAGGGTTCCTCCTGTCATTTTTTCAGGCCACATTCAAAATCCATTAAGTAAATGAAATGCGTGCTCCTTTTCCTCACTCCTTAATCCAGCTTATCCTCAACTGACTGAATTGAATCCACTCTAGTATAAATTCCAAGCAGCCTCCAATACACGCACAAAAAGTGTAAAGCACAATTTAGAAAGACTACAGAGACACATACCTCAAGTCCACAGGGCGTAACAGAAATAGCTCTAAGGTTCCTAACAAGTTGGCGCAGCAGGATGAAGAATGTCACAGACACAGAAAATGAGCTTATATCAGGTTGATGCTCTGTTGCTTACCGTTGGTCAGGAAAAGTTTAAGCCCAATTTTATACGAGCAAATGGAGTCCCACCACTCCATGGCCCCCTACGCAGGAACAAGCATGGTTTACCCTCCTGCAGTCAACATGCAGCCCAGCTCTGTGTGACACGATGTGCAGCTTTCAAAAGGCATGGGAACATGTCCCCACACCTGATCCAAATCAAGCTGGCACTGCAGGATGGTACACACACGGAGCCAGCACTAAGGATCACAGAGTCTCAGTCACCTTCAGTTCTAGGGGTTTTTTCCTTCATACTCCTCTGAGAACTGGAGCTTTCGTCTTCATTGAAGCCCCACCACAGAAGGCATTGTTTTACACTGTTATCTTCTAGTATTGCTGCTTTAAAAGAACAAGAATGGCATTTCAAGATGCAAATATTCTCTGCTTGGCCTCCTTGTCAACTTCCCTCTGTATATTTCACCGACAATTCATCTTACAATGAACACTATCACCTCAGTTAAAGTGAGATAAATGTATATGATATTTACACCTCCTTATTTGTTTCACTCCTGTGCTTTCTCAGAAAATAACTGCTTTCCCCACATGAGAAAGAGACAGAATATATCAATCTCAGGGAGGGCCAGCTTAGTCATAGCTTAAAAGCACTTGAGGACCTACATCAAATGTCTGCTTTTTATAAATCATTAAGAAATTTGATTTGTAGGCATTTAAACTAACTCAGCAGATGCATACACCATCAGAAATTTCTCTTTTCGTTCCATACCATAGAGCTCCCATCAAGACTCACAGCCAATGCGGCTTACTGTTAAAACAATTATTGCCATGAACAGGATTAACCTGGCTTCTATACATTACTTTCTGTGGAAACACAAGCTACTGTGGCTTTTGAGAAATAAATTGAAAGCAGGGGCAAGGAGCACAGAGGAAGTCAGAAGAGGACAAATTCAGCTCTTACACTGTTGGAATCCCCTTTCTTCCTGCTGCTCCCAGTTATTGGACGTTGCTACCTTAGATGAGAGTTAACTATCACTCCCTGCTTCACAAGGAGGAGAAGGCTCAGTCCTCAGCTGCCCAGGCAGAGACAGCTTTAACAGGTTTCCTTCCACACAGCATTTCAGAGGGATTAAACCATATTGACTGCTTGGGGAATCCAGGACATGGTGAGATATGCTGCACAGTCACTTTTTGTCTGGGACAAGGGTTCACTGTTGGTTTTTTTTTCCATTTAACTGGCACCAGCTAGCTCACTTTCTATCACTTTCTGGTTCAGTATTGTGTTATATTTACTTTGACATCAACTGGCAAATAGTTTAAAGTAACAGAAATAATGGGGCAGCAACCTCTAACGGGAAGGAAGGGATAAATCTTTTTGTGCAGAACGGCAGCAGCTGAAAGAGCAACTAGAGCTTCATACTGTCACTGTGTGGATTTGTGCTGCTCTTCAGATGTGTATTTTGTGATATGTGCCTACACTTCCCACCGATGTCACCAAGAACAGTGACAAGTGGCTTCTCATCAGGTTCAGTTCACCATGTCTGATCTAAAGACACAATCATATGTGGAGTGAAAGCTCCAGAACCTACACGCCACCCTTCCCTTCGCAGCAAGGTGTGTGATCCTCTAGCAGACTCTACATTTTGCTATCTGCTAGTCATCAGAAAATACACCTCTAGTAAGTGATGTGAAGGAAAATCTACTATACTGGGAAGTGAAAGATGTTTTCGGGATGCACGGAGGGGTAATAGTAATGTACAGATTCTAAGGCAACTGATAAAGAGCTCTCACATTAAAACTCACTGTATTTGGGAGTAAATTTAAAACCCTGTACCTTTAGTTGCTACATTAGTTAGCTACACACCTAATGGTTGAGTTTGCAACGACACTGTAATCCTGACTGCTATGTGGGACACAATGTGTGAAGCATCCTCTATGTATCCAGAAGCCATAGAGAACAGATGAACACTGCTAGACAGCAAGCCTCATTTGCTAAACAACATCAGTAATAATTACTGGGACAGAATAACACTGGGATGCATTACTAATGAACTACAGAGCTTTCCATGTAATTGTCACCGCCTGGAGCTGGGGACAGCAAAGCAAAATAGAACAAGTAGCTTCTGTATAAGTTCAGTAGACAAGAATTTCAAACATAACATGAAAAATAATTCACAACGCAAAGCAAAAGAGAATTACATATTAGAGGTATTATCACTTTTTTTCCTAAGGAAAAGATAATCTCCATTGTATCTTTGAGTAAAAAAAGGCATAAAATCCTGTCCCTTGCAAAAAAAAGATTCAAGAATCAGTGGGGAAATTTACCATTGGCTGTACCTTTAGGATGGGACAGGCAGAGTTAAGACAGTAAAAAAATAAGTTGTAAGCCACATTCGAATAGGCTTTTGGATGATGTCACATTTCTGCCCTGACTCAAAGATTTTGGAGCTTCTGGCACTGGCAATACTGTCTTCTGTAATTTATACAAACAGCTACTTTTTGAAGGACCCCAGATGAGACCTTCCAAACAACTAAGAAAACAGTTATGTAACCACATGGGATTGATTTTATAGATATCACAATGTCTCCATTACGGACAACAATAAGGTTTCAAAACAGTTATTGCACATACAGTCAGTAAGATTATCATAGAAGTTTCAACAGAAATGGAAAATATCTGTAGGTGCTTTAGACTTTATCAACTTGGGAGTTGCTAACTGTTATACAGTACTGGTGAGTCTCATTCAACTGATGACAGTAACAATAAAACTTAGTGGCTGTAACAACAATAAAGAGGCAGTATTTGAGCCTTAAGGAAACAGAATATTTCCTGCTGAAATTGTCAACGGTGAAATAATAAGTAAAGCTTCAACAGTTATAGCACAAAAGGGCAGATTTAACAGTTATTATTCCCAGTTCTAATTATCATTTGTCTTCAGAGGTACCAAGACAGCACTGAACAGTTGTAAGTTTACACTGTGTCTCCTAAAATTTTAAAGAAAAACTCAAAACTTGGATGTACACTGATTAATGCTGTCACTGTATAACTAAAGTCCAAAATAAACCAAACACACAAAAAAAACCCCACCGCTTACGCAACCTTCAGTTTTTCAGCTGGGGTTTTCATAAATTTCTGGGGCCACTAAAGAACACTACCCTGAAAGATCAGCCATGACAACTTTAACCTGATATTCTGTGATGCATCAGTGGAACTACTGCACCAGAACAGGGAGATTGGACTTACTAAATTAGCACATTTTTTTTCCCCACTTTGGATTTTGGAAATGATATGAAACCCACCTAACTCTCAAAATAAGACAACTATTTGAATTAAGTGGAGAGAATAATCTTCTTTGCCTCTGACCTTACTCTTACCAAAGAGCTGGGGAAACCTTTCTCTTTCCTTCCTACAAAACCTATGGGATTTTGCTAAGTACCAGTATTTGCAAGACATTTGCCCAGAGGAACTTCATTGCCAAGCAGTTTATTCCTCCTTGCTGACCTAATACTTGTCCAGAATAAGACAACTATTTGAATTAAGTGGAGAGTTTATTCCTCCTTGATGACCTAATACTTGTCCAATTCAAATATTAGACAGGTTTCAAACAGTTTTACCTACTAAGGAAGGTAAGGAGATGCACCAAGTGTGAACAGGAAGATCATTTCCCATTTCCATCTCACTGTGTGGTTTGCAATGTACTCAAAACTCAATTAAAAAACCACTGTATTATACTCACACGTCCAGTTCAAATATTAGACAGGTTTCAAACAGTTTTACCTACTAAGGAAGGTAAGGAGACGCACTGAGTGTGAACAGGAAGATCTACTGCCCAAAGACAAGCAGACCTCCCCAGATTCCACCAAGTCCTCTGTTCTTGATGGGCAGTTTCCCATTTCCATCTCACTGTGTGGTTTGCAATGTACTTGAAACTCAATTTAAAAACCACTGTACTATACTCACACAGTGCTGAATGTCACCTACTGAAGTACTAAGGAAGTTTATACCACACCACAGCATGACTTCTAACAGACCAACCTCAAATAAGTGCTATTACTTACCCACAAATGCAATGACACCAGCAGGTCTATATGACTCCCAGAATGAGAACTGCAAGGCAATGGCACACCACAGGAGCTCCCAGACTTTTCTTGTGCTTTCCCCATCCCTTGCACAAACTCCACTTCTGTGGTGCTGGCAAACTCAGATACCAGTATAAAATACCACATTTGCCTTAAACTTAGTCCTTGCTGCATTGGAACTACTACCATATAGTTTCTGCACAGCCATGCAGATGACACCAGGATGAGAGGGTGTGTTGATTTGCTTGAGGCTAGGAAGGCTCTACAGAGGGATCAGGACAGCCTAAATCAATGGGCCAAGGCCAATGGGATGAAGTTCAACAAGGCCAAGTGCTGGGTCCTGCACTTGGGTCTCAACAACCCGTGCAGCTCCACAGGCTTGGGCAAGAATGACTGGAAAGCTACCTGGTGGAAAAGGACCTGGGAGTGTTGGTTGACAGCCAGCCGAACATAAGCCAGCAGTGTGCCCAGGTGGCCAAGATGGCCAACAGCATCCTGGCCTGTATCAGAAAAAGTGTGGCCAGCAGGACTAGGGGAGTGATTGTCCCACTGCACGCAGCACTGGTGAGGCTGCACCTCAAATACTGTGTCCAGTTTTGGGTTCAAGCCAGCCGAACATAAGCCAGCAGTGTGCCCAGGTGGCCAAGATGGCCAACAGCATCCTGGCCTGTATCAGAAAAAGTGTGGCCAGCAGGACTAGGGGAGTGATTGTCCCACTGCACTCAGCACTGGTGAGGCTGCACCTCAAATACTGTGTCCAGATTTGGGTTCCTCACTACAAGAAAGATACTGAGGTGATGGAGTGAGTCCAGAGAAGGGCAATGAAGCTGGTGAAGGGTCTAAAGGACAAGTCTTATGGGGAGCGGCTGAGGGAGCTGGAGCTGTTCAGCCTGGAGAAAAGGAGGCTGACCGAAACCTTATTGCTCTCTACAACTACCTGAAAGGAGGCTGTAGCGAGGTGGGTGTCAGTCTTTACTCCCAAGTAACATGTGACAGGACAACAGGAAACAGCCTCAAGTTGCACCAGGGGAGGTTTAGATTGGATATTAGGAAAAATTCCTTCACCAAAAAGGATAATCAAACACAGGCACAGGCTGCCCAGGGAAGTGGTTGAGTCACCATTCCTGGAAGCATTTTAAAGCAATATAGATGTGGTGCTCAGGGACATGGGTTAATGGTGGACTTGGCAGTGCTGGATTAACAGTTGGACTTGATGACCTTAAAGGTCTTTTTCAACCTAAACAATTCTATGTTTCTGCTCCTTGGTAAAACTAATACCAAGTCTTGAAGCATTTCTTCCCCCACCCAAAGGAACCAGAGGGAATCCTGAAGACGATGACCTTCTTCATCAGGCTATATCAGAAAGACCATTCACCTTCTGCCGAATGGGAAAAAGTTTCAGACAACTGATTTATATACATTCAGCCTTCGCCTGAATGTCTTAATAGACACCAATAAGTTTGAGGGTAAAGCCTGAGGCCAAAGACCCCAAGTGACAGAAGAATGCAAAAGGTAAATGCAGGGCAACATGTTGGAGAAAAGCTGTCAGGAGAGTCTGATGTAAGGAACCTGCAGTGATACTGATTACCTGTTTTAATAGACACCAATAAGTTTGAGGGTAAAGCCTGAGGCCAAAGATCCCAAGTGACAGAAGGATGCAAAAGGTAAATGCAGGGCAACGTGTTGGAGAGTCTGATGTAAGGAACCAGCAGTGACACTGATTACCCATAGATACAGAAACAACAAAGCAGTGGCTAACACTGGGAAGACTGGCCACACAGCCACCACAGTTGAATCAAAACCAGGAAGAATTTCAGCTGAGCAAGAGTGGAGGTTTCATTGTGAAGTTCAGAGTTTATTCTTCATCACTCACAAGTGCCTTTTTCAAGGTAGACCTTAACACATGAAGGAAAGCTTATACTTCTCCATTTCTGCACACAGCTTTCCATTTCCCTTTATTACCCACTTGTATAACTGCAATACTTTTTCTTTCAGGAAGTATGAAAAATTTTAATTTCATTAATAGCCTAATTTTAATTTCCACAGCTTTCCATTTCCCTTTATTACCCACTTGTATAACTGCAATACTTTTTCTATCAGGAAGTATGAAAAATTTTAATTTCATTAATAGCCTAATTTTAATTTCTTATGTTTCTCTCCCCTGAAAAAAAAAAAAAAACAAAACATTATTTCCTCTTCATTGTAACTTCTAAAAAATAAAAATCTATGAACCTTCTAAAAAACTATCAAACCTGCAAAAACTAAAGTTCCCAGACCTTCCATATGACCTTCTGAAGTTGTTCCAAGCTAGTATGTGGCTCAGTAGTCTAACTGTTATGGATATGGCATTGCAAGGAGACCCCAGGTTATAGAGTTAAACATAATCCTTCTCCTTTGATATAATGATATAATCAGAGCTTTACTCTCAAAAAAAAAAAAAGAGGAGCGTGAACAAGGGAAAAAAATAAAGTATTTCTAGTTCTCCTACATACTTACTATGCAACCCTAGGTGGAGGACTTCGATTCAATACTAATTTCCCATCTGAACAAAATAGTGTTAAGGTTTCCCCTTTCCTCACATAGGCAGTATGTTCCCTATCTGGTTTGTAAGAAAAAGGGTTAAGAGATGTTCATATCAGAGATTTGTGGACAGGCAGAGTATTAACAGGCAAATATCATCCCATGCACTAAGAATTCCAGAGGTTATATATTCCCTTCATTTTTCTTGTAATTAAAATTAATTACTGGAATTTGGTCTATAAAATAGTCATTCACACTAAAGGAATGCTTGATCAAATCATGTGGAGTCAAAGTTATTACTCGTATAATTCCATTAGCTTTACAGAAAAATACTAGAGATGGATTTGTCCTCTTAGGCTTATTTTCCATTCCAAAATTCCTTAATGGCATAAAGCAAAAAATAGAAATGCTGGCCACAGATGTTAAATAAAGACATTCTGAGTCCAATCCCATTTCCACAGGACACAATGGGAGTTAGTTAGTAGGCAATCAGGACCCACAACACGCAACTACAAAAGCATTTGCTGATCTTAAACTTTAGCTCCAGTTCAAAGTTCTCCTGTGCCAACTCTTCTTAATTTGGGAGATATTTTTCTTTTCCTTCCCCCCCCACCCCAAGCTCCAGTTTTTCCATTGAACATAAGTCTGGCAAGAGACGTCTTTGTCAACAGCCCTTTTCACTATCTACAAAACTTCTGTGATCATGTTTAGGCATTGAAAAACCTCAATAGAAAAATTCCTGTAATCTGTTAAAGCGTTGCACATGCTTACACATGAAGCGGAATCCAAAACAAAAGGCTTTTTCAAAATGGAGATCTCAGCATACCACCAGATGGTACAGCAGTATCAGGATGTGAAACCCATTACAAATTTTTTCTGTAGGTCCTAAGTCTGGGCTATGCCAAAACCTCAGGTTTGATACTAAAAAAATATACTTGTTAATTATTACAGTTTTACCAAAATACCATAGTCTGAGAAAAATACCATTGCAGCAGTCGTAGTACTACATTTAAATCTACCACCCAAGACCACAATGCGTTGGCATATCACAATGAACAATTAATATGCAGCACTTTGGTAATAGTGTGGTCCAGTAGAATATAGGAAGATTTTTAAGTAACTCAAATTATTTACTATTCAGGTGTACCTTGTGTGATGTCAAGGACTCTGCCAAAAGAAATTGTATGGTTTTGGTGAAGATACTCTCCTTGTCAACAACTCTTTGTTGTGCTTAGAAAGCACTTGAGCTCTTTCACTAATCGGTACTAATCAAGCACTACTGCAAAGGGAATGATCATAGCACCATTCAGCATACACTGTGCAATATCAATTAGTAAAACAATGGAATTACATTGTAAAGTTGGTGTAGATTTGGCTTTTAACTACCTATCAATAAAGAGTGTATCTGCACCAGGACAGCTTCATACAGACAGAAGCTCCTTGGAGCTGAAGTCCAACTATATGTTGCACACCTTGTAGAGAGAGTGTCCCGTCTGCCTCCTCAGCCACAGTACCTCACACCTCAAGAAAATCTGTGGAGTAGCTACCCATGAAGCTCTTTTTTAAAGAAAAATTATCAGTTGGGTAAATACCCAGACAACAAGGGAGCAGGGAAGAGAGGAGGGAATGATCTCATGCTCATCAATTTAGTGAGCAGTCTTCAGAAAGAACAACACTAGGTAAATGAACTGGACATTGTAAAACACAATCTAATTTAAAAATATTTTTTGGCTTTTTGAGAAAAGTTACTTCTCTATAGATTCAAAAAAGTTGTTGAAAAAATGGTCAGAACAGTATTTCTTGCATTTTCATTTTTTTTCACCCCAGGTGCTAAGGCTTGGTCATCATCAGATGTAAGACACCAGATCACCAACAGTCTCAACCACTACATCCATAAAATTCAAGACACTGGATTGATACTCTAAGAAGGATGTAAAGAAGTACTTCTCAGAAATTAAGACAAAAAGTTTAAATTATACATTCTCCACTTTCAAGCAGCTTTACGACCTCACAAGTTATCCATCATGCTAAAAAGTAAGGCCCCCTCTGGCTGTGCAGGGAAGTTGGACTTCCATATAGAGACATGTAACAGGATACACCAATACATGTTTGCCAGCACTTCTTTGTTGTACAGGTCAGCTCTCTGCAAGTTTAAGTTTCAGTTACTCCACTGAATGAAAACTAACATTTGCCAAGGAAAGTGATCTCCCGGGGGAAGCGAGGGAACGGGGGAGAAGGCAAGGAAGCAAGAAGTCAAAAAAAAAGGGAAAAACATCAACCGAACGGGGGAGAAGGCAAGGAAGCAAGAAGTCTGTGATGAGAAAAAACCTCAACCAAGCTGAGTAAGGTGGCAGTGGATTTCTTGCTAGTGGGGTATGTCCAGAGCAAGGAGGTGGTGGCACAGCAAAGCAAAGAATCAGTCTGTAACAGAAACAAAGACCTTAGAGAGCCAATGGAAGCAAGAGAGCCAGGGAGATGGGAGAAAAGGAGAAAGTGTGCAGAAGAAAAACTGAGTAAGGAAGGGAAAACATGTGGGATGAGAAAGAAAACGGTAGCTATTGAAACAAAGGATTTGAAAGTGGCTGTGATGAAAGCTAAGCTTTGGAACTACTAGTGATATAAAAGCTGGAACTTCCTTCTACTGAGGATGCACAAGAACAAATGTGCACCCGTCCACACAAAACTGAAAACTAAGAGTGCATCATTCAAGACCATCTTCTTGTTCTCATGGTTGATGCAGATACCCAAGCCCTCTGAAAAAGAGAGCTATCCATTCTTACAGTGAATCACTTTGGTGAGCAGAAAGGGAAGATGTACAAGGTGTGATTATGGAGGAAAAAATAAAACCAAAACCCTCCCACCCCATCATGTTGATTTTCTGTCCCATCTGAGAAGAAAGAGCTCCAAGAAGAACTACCAGCTTGATTTTCCAAAAGGATATAAAAGAGTTCTAAAAACCTTCTTTTTGTGCTTACTTCTGTGGCCTGATGTTTTTTTAAGTCCCACAAAATAACAAAAAGGCAAAAGGGGGGGAAAGGGGAGAAAGTGACATCAAAGGTGAAAACACCAAGGTACATAAACAGACCCTTTTGTGATAGGATACTCTGATACCACAATGATGGTCTCTTCAGAAGGAAAAAAACCAAGAGAACCTATACAAGCTTATAGATAGCAAAACAGCAAAGTTTGCAAAGACAAGTTTTTCCTCTAATTTTCCTAGCATTTGGTTTAAGGCATTTATAACAACAGCAAACAAACACGTATCTTGTAGACAGCAGTATCTATAACGGGGGGAAATAGAAGGGGGTGTCTGTTTTCATTTGATGACATCCCTGCAAAAATGGAACTCTTAAGAATTGATTTCCGGAATATAAGGTTCTGAGATATTCCATGGAAACTGGAACCAGAAAGGTAACTTTTCAAGGGCTTTTTCCCACTCTTTGATTATTTTTTTTTCATCTTTTTTTAAAGGAGGTTTTACTGCATAGTACAGCTCCTCACATCACCAGCCTGGGGCATCCTGTTCCTATTTCCTCTTCAAGTCACCAGAAGATATTTGACAAGGAAGGAGGAAGAAAGCCAGAGGAAAGGGATAGGAAGGGAATAGAAAACAGATGCTGGAAGAGAGGAACACACAATGCACAGCAGAAAGAAAAGAGGTAGAATGAAGGAAAGAAATAAGAACCCAAACCAAGAAACACACCATGTAAAGCTTCTGGATCATTTCAATGCAAGCTTCTGAATGTAAACACGGGACAAGACTGCAGAAAAACTGCAACTGTATTATGTATGTTCATAAAGTGTACTCCCATAGAAGGGCATTGAAAATAACCCCACTTGGTAGCTTCATTACCAGCATACATGGTCTCTCCTCAGAGAGAGGGTCCCTGAAGCCACTTCAGCTCCCATTAGAGCTATTAAGAGGAGTATTTGAACCCCTAAACTACTCTTTGGTGCATACAGTGCGCTCAACAGCCCGTTTGGGTTTATCCTGAAGGTTTTTGGAAGGTCTGCTGGGATTTGTCTGCAGGGAGACGGGAAGGGGCTCAGAAAACCAACCGTGCTGGCTCCTGGCGAGGTACCGGAGCGGGGAGCCCGGTGTGACAGAGACACACACGCTCCTCCAGCCCTCTGGAAGCACAGGGAACCCAACCTTTTTTAGTACCAAAAAGCCCTGAGCAGGACCTCCTCTGCTCTCCTGCCCGGGCTCCCCGGCTCCGCTGCCCGCCCCCGAGCCCACCCCGGCGCCTGCCGCCCCCTCCGCGGGTAGGGAAGCGGCGGAGCCCCCGGGAAAGAAAGAAACCCCTTTACCTGGATCGTGGAAAGGCACCAAGGCGAAGTTGTAAAGCGGTCTTTTGGGTCTTTTCAGCGACGTTTCCAAGATCTTGGACGCCCCTTCGATAACTTGCACCAGGTCGTCGTACATGGAGCCGGTCACATCAAAGACGAACGCCAAGGTGGAGGCTCCCTCCGGCACCGCCTCGCCGCCGGGCTCGGGGGCAGCGCGGGGGCACAGGGCGAACACCAGCACTAGCAGCCCCGCGCCCAGACGCCCTCCCCACGCTCCGCCGCCCCCGCGGAAACCCATTGCTCCCCCGGTAGACGAGACGGGCGCAGGAGGCGCCCAGACACCGGCGCCCACCGCCCGCTCCGCTCCCCTCAGCGCGGAGGGCAGGAAGCGCCGCAGCTTTTGTCTGCGCGCCGCCGCGGCCCCGCTCCGCCTTTCTTACCGGGGCAGGGCCGGGGCAGCGCCGCCCTGAGGGAGAAGGCTGAGCCCCGTCCCTGCGGCGGGGGTTTGCGGCAGCTGCTGCGGCCGCCGCCGCCTCAGGAGCCCCGGCTGCCGACTGAGGCGGCGCGTGCCCCGGCCCCGCCTCTCGTGGCCCGCCGCGGCCCCGGCCCTCACCTCAGGACCCCCTCCCGCGGCGGCCCTCAGCGGGGCGGGCTGGGGCCGGGGCCGGCCCCCCGCACCTGGCTGCCAGCTGCCCCCCGGAACGGGACCGGGACCCGGCGGCCGCCGAGCCGCTCAGGGGAACCTCCCTGGCGGGAACCGGGGGCTGGAAGGTGAGGTACGGACCCGCCCATGGCGGACCGGCGTCTGTCCCCACACCTGAGGGCTGCGGTGCTGACTGGAGCTCATTCCGGGGAGGACAGATGAGTGATTTTATTGGTTTAATTATTATAAAAGTGCGATATGAGACTGAACTCCCTCCCAGGTGCAGCCCTGCCTTGGTTCTCCTCATGCTTTGGTTACGCTTCCACAGCTCCCCCGGGAAAGAAAGAAACCCCTTTACCTGGATCGTGGAAAGGCACCAAGGCGAAGTTGTAAAGCGGTCTTTTGGGTCTTTTCAGCGACGTTTCCAAGATCTTGGACGCCCCTTCGATAACTTGCACCAGGTCGTCGTACATGGAGCCGGTCACATCAAAGACGAACGCCAAGGTGGAGGCTCCCTCCGGCACCGCCTCGCCGCCGGGCTCGGGGGCAGCGCGGGGGCACAGGGCGAACACCAGCACTAGCAGCCCCGCGCCCAGACGCCCTCCCCACGCTCCGCCGCCCCCGCGGAAACCCATTGCTCCCCCGGTAGACGAGACGGGCGCAGGAGGCGCCCAGACACCGGCGCCCACCGCCCGCTCCGCTCCCCTCAGCGCGGAGGGCAGGAAGCGCCGCAGCTTTTGTCTGCGCGCCGCCGCGGCCCCGCTCCGCCTTTCTTACCGGGGCAGGGCCGGGGCAGCGCCGCCCTGAGGGAGAAGGCTGAGCCCCGTCCCTGCGGCGGGGGTTTGCGGCAGCTGCTGCGGCCGCCGCCGCCTCAGGAGCCCCGGCTGCCGACTGAGGCGGCGCGTGCCCCGGCCCCGCCTCTCGTGGCCCGCCGCGGCCCCGGCCCTCACCTCAGGACCCCCTCCCGCGGCGGCCCTCAGCGGGGCGGGCTGGGGCCGGGGCCGGCCCCCCGCACCTGGCTGCCAGCTGCCCCCCGGAACGGGACCGGGACCCGGCGGCCGCCGAGCCGCTCAGGGGAACCTCCCTGGCGGGAACCGGGGGCTGGAAGGTGAGGTACGGACCCGCCCATGGCGGACCGGCGTCTGTCCCCACACCTGAGGGCTGCGGTGCTGACTGGAGCTCATTCCGGGGAGGACAGATGAGTGATTTTATTGGTTTAATTATTATAAAAGTGCGATATGAGACTGAACTCCCTCCCAGGTGCAGCCCTGCCTTGGTTCTCCTCATGCTTTGGTTACGCTTCCACAGCTGCTACCTGGAACCTAGAGGCTGGACCTGCTGACGCCCCTTCCAGCCTTGGTTTTTCCTTAGCTCCTATGAACATATTTTTACAGTGACTATAAAAGTGGGTAGCAAAGACCCCAAAATGTGATTAGGACCCTGTCTCTGGGCACTGGCAGTCTCTCGTGCAAGAAAAAGACTGGACAATGAGGAAAAGAAAGCATCCAGAGTGGTGTTTTAACTCCTCTCGGGCGATGGAGGAGATGTAAGGCTCTACGTTTCAGAGCTCCTTCGTTGTTCAAGGATGCAGCTGTGTCCCCAGCAGGAACCTTGTTGAGATCCAACCCTCAGTGGCTGCCCCAAAGTGAGATGGAAGGACTCAGGGGAGAGCCGGGAGCCAAATCCCCATTGCTTCAGCTCCCCTCGGAAGCCTCCCCTGAAACGGGGCTGCGCCACGGGCTGTGGGGAGCAACGGGGCATCGTTTTCAACACCAAGCGGGAGAGGAATCGCATCCTCTGTTTTCAGCAGGATGAGCCAGGTGGCTGAGGCGCGCAGCAGCCGGTGCGAGCTTGGAAAGATAGACTGTGAAGCAGAATTTACCTCATTAGCTTCCCTCCTTATTTCGCTAATCTTAAAATTGGTGCTAAAACTGTGCACTCAAAGCCATCTTATTGTGACTGGAAAATTAATCATGTAGAAACATGGCTATCCTAATCAAGTTATAAGCCTGGAATTGAATTATAAAAAACAGATGTTTACATTCTTTCTTCCCTTCAGCACTGATGTCATGAGAAGGAAGCACATAACCAGAGCTGTGCAAAGCATTCGCAATAAAACCCCAAACCATGGAAAACTTGCCTCATCTGTAACTCTGCTAGCAGAAAACTCGGACCACGTTTGTCAAAAATATTCACAAATCTTGTAAGTAGAGATGCATTCAAGCCATAAAATAAGAATATGTATTTTGAACACCCTCGAGACTGGCAGCACTCGGATTTAAGGATTTCCTTCAGGCCTTTACGAAGATGAATTCCTGTTACATTTTTCCTCACAAAGCAAGCAACCATGTTCTTTCTGTCTTAAATTATTTCTCATTCAGATGTAAACTGTAGAACAAACCTAGTCTCTCTATGAAAAAATACTGCTGCATCTCTAAAAAAATGTCATTTAACATGGGTTTTAAGGTACAACGTAAAGATAAATCTTTATTTCGTAACAGTGGAAACTGATATTTATTCCGATTGCCTAACACTTTCCACTATAAAAGATCCTTGAAGCTTGGAAGTTCTAAAACTATTATTCACAGCAGGCCTTTGAAATTTGCAGGAAGAAAGCCCTGTAGCAAGAGGAACGATTTATTTTTTTTTTTCTCCAGTGAAATTATTTTCATAGTTTGCCAAAGAATCATCTATAGAAAAAAAAAATAATCACTATGTTCCTTCTGACATGCTCTACAGTAAAGTTTTGACAGCATGCCAGAATAATAACTAAGCACAAACACTCCGAGGTCAGGCCCATACCACTGTCAAAGCACACTGTAGCAGAAACACCTGGAGATTATCAGGACAGGGGGGCCGGGGCCAGGGGGAGGGAAGGAAAGGGGAGTTGGGGGGGGGGTACAGCCTGGGGGGAGAGGCCCCCCCTCCTCCCCACAGATGAAGGCTACCACCTTCATCGTTTCAGATAGGGTGGGGGGGGGGCTACAGCCGGGGGGGAGAGGCCCCCCCCTCCTCCCCACAGATGAAGGCTACCACCTTCATCGTTTCAGATAGAGTCTGGGCGTCTCTTTTGTTATGTACAGATACTGCAGTTGGTTTTGACACTTGCTTCCTAATTTTCAGTGCTTCTAACTTAAACTTGATATTATTCTCATGCCTGTTCTGGGGGCTGGAATTTGATGTTTTGTTTATGCAATTTGGTAGCACAGAAGAATTCAACAGATGTAGACTTGATTGTCTAATTCCTTCCTACCACGCTCACATACTGCCCCTCTGAGTGTGAGCAAAGCGTTACCCAGACGGGCTATATATTTATCCTGGATAGATGTAACTTATTAGATGAGGTGGAGTAAAGGGTTAAGTCACTTAGCTCCTTCTCTCTTCCTAGCTTGTCTCAAGTATAAAAAGCATAAAATTTGTATGCTCTGAGGAAAATATACTGGTTTAGAAGATTGGGAAGGAAATGAAGTACTTTTCACCCCTTGGGCTTGTATCTGAGTCTGCTCCATTTTGTAATTTGCAGCTAAAAACGATTACTATCCAATGTGTGCTAATGAAGAAAGAGCTGCTGGTTTCATTCTCGTTCACAGTAAAAAAAAATCTGCTTCAAAAACTGAATTTTCCAACTGAAGGAGAGTACCGAAATGATTGTTTTTAAAGCTGATGCTACTCTCTAATTACAGAACAAACTGCTGATACCAAAAGAGATTCTCCTCCTGGGATCCCATGGACCACTCTCAGCAGGCTGCATCTACCAGAGCTTTTTCTCACGACACCTCTTTTCTGGTCAGCAAGTTCTGCACGTATGCTCTGAACTCTTTTGTCACAGACATTTGACAATATTTTTTTTTCCTCTGGAACTCTATACACATTTAAAGCTTTTACTCCCCCTCCTCCTCAAAGTCCCATCCCTCCTTTTTTCTTTTCTGTGTTTGAACTTGATTAATTGTTGTGGAAAAGTAGGGAATCATTGCTGTTTGTTTTGGGTATCTGGCTTTGGCTCTCTCTGTGAGAAGAGTGTGTGTTGCATAGTAAGGTCTTTCCAGTTTGCAGACAGAGTGTTTTCTTAGCCAGTTCAGACTTTAGTCCTGTCTTTGTATTTTATGTGCATACACACTGCAGGCCTGCATATGAGAGGTACAACTTTGTATTTATCAAAGCCATCCGCTACTCTGAAACTGAAAATAACTTTTTTTGGTCTCAAATACTGTGCTTTGAAGTAGTGTGCTGGCAGAACCTCTGCTGCTTTTGGGAAGGATAGGGTTAAAATGCCATCCTAGAAGAGGAATGCTACAACAGGAATTAGCAGGTATTTGAGGAGCCTGAAACCAGGTAAGGCAGCTTGCTGCTAACAGATCTGCAAGGAAAGATAAACAAAAGGCAGAAAAGAGAAAGGACTGAAAGATTAATCTTTGGTTATTATGTGGCAAAATCTTCACATTTGTCTACAAAGACCATTAAAGGACTGGCACTACTTTTGGGGGCAGATTTTGTCACATGAATGCCATTATACGTTGAAGGTTCAAACTCGGAAGTGATCAAGTAAACGCTGACCTTTTTCCAGCCCGTGACTTCTATTTTTTCAGCCGTGCAGCTGGTCTCACATTTAGACAGAATGCTTTTAGTACTCCTCTTGTCTTTCATTTCTGTGACCAAGGCATTTTGCCTGATAAAGTTAAAAGCTTTCCTCCAGACAGAATAAGATAGCATTTATACCAAATAATCTCGAGGCCTCGTAGTGTTTTAGTCACCATAGATTCACAGCGTCGTGGGAGATACATTATCTTTGCCAACAGCATAAAACCTATGATTTAATATAAAAATGGCATGTATCTAACTTTTGCTTCTGAATCTTCAGAGGTGTCATATATTATAAGTTTTCTCCCAAATCCATATGATTAGAAAGCACCTGCTTTTGTTAAGAAAACCAACCCTGACATTCTAACATGATCAGTTCTACATAGGAATTGATGCTTTTATTAGATAATCCAGATTCTGAAGAACTGCAACTTCCTGATCTCCACTTTTCCAAAAGGTTTGTTCAAATCTGAAGTCAAGCTACAGGTTATATTCCCTACTCCTACCCTTCAGGTATCAGCATAAACAGATAAGCTGGACCCATAATTGTATTATTAAATGCTCACACCTATGACATCTGCCTGAATTTTGACCAGCCAGTATCTTATGGTCACTGCTTCCTTTTTAAACGCAGTGTGCATCATGAGCGCAATGATGTTGGAATTTTTCAGGGCTTTGGCAATTAATGTTTTACAGCAAAATCTGATAAGATAGGTGAATGCTAGTGATTCTGCGTATTCTGCAAACATTTCTAGATGACAGACAGCTTTTAATGTAAAGGTGTAAAAATTAGATATTTTTAAGATGCCATGTGCTTTACATTCTAAAGAATCTAAAAGCCAAACAGAGATAATCTTTGGCCATTTTTAATCTCCTTTCTCTGCTCCACAGAAGTTTGCTTAAATAAAATTTACCCAAAGGGAGCCTATGGGAGAGATTGGGAGAGATGGGGAGGGAATTCTTTATCAGGGAGTGCAGTGATAGAATGAGGGGTAACGGTTTTAAACTGAAAGAGGGGAGATTTAGATCAGATATTAGGAAGAAATTCTTTCCTGTGAGGGTGGTGAGACACTGGAACAGGTTGCCCAGAGAAGCTGTGGCTGCCCCATCCCTGGAGGGGTTCAAGGCCAGGCTGGATGGGGCTTTGAGCAACCTGGTCTGGTGGGAGGTGTCCTTGGCCATGACAGGGGGTTGGAACCCAATGATCTTTAAGGTGCCTTCTAACTCTACCCATTCTATGATTCAGTCAGCGTGATTATGTCAGTGTGATTTACAGTTCAACACCTTTCAGAATATCACATAATAGTGAAAAAGAGCTAGACACAAGCAGTAAGTAGCTGTAGCAACTGGAGTAGTTTGTTTTATAAACCATGTGCCTGAGCCAAGAGACCGTTTCACCCTGCTCTAGCACTGAATCATCTCTCATCTGCAAGATGAAATCACTTTGCTTTTGGTTATAAAACATTTGTTGTATAAAACAGGTCATCCTGTGATCATGACACTGAAGTTAAAGTCAGAGGCCAAAAGTTTTCTTTCGGGCTCAGAAACAGAGTTGCTGCCTTTGTTAATACAATTATGTATGTATGGTCCAGAGAAGGGCAACGAAGCCGGTGAGGGGTCTGGAGAGTAAGTCTTATGAGGAGAGGCTGAGGGAGCTGGGGGTGTTCAGCCTGGAGAAGAGGAGGCTGAGGGGAGACCTTATCACGCTCTATAACTACCTGAAGGGGGGGTGTAGAGAAGCAGGGGTCGGTCTTGTCTCCCAAGTCACAGGAGATAGGACAAGGGAAAATGGCCTCAAGTTGTGCCAGGGGAGGTTTAGATTGGATATTAGGAAAAATGTCTTCACGGAAAGGGTTATCCAGCATTGGAATAGGCTGCTCAGGGAAGTGATTGAGGCACCATCCCTGGAGGTGTTCAAAAGATGGGTTGACATGGTCCTCAGGAATATAGTTTAGTGATTTTTTATTGCTTGTTTCTTATTTATTTTCTTGTCAGGGTTAGGTTGATGGTTGGACTAGATGATCTTTAAGGTCCCTTCCAACCTAGATGATTCTATGATTCTAAGACCAGAACCGAGTTAGAACCTGCTGTGCTACTTCCTTGCCCACTTGAGAAAAAAAGAGTAGGTAAAATGACAGATGGAGAAACAGGATAATCAGAAGTGTGGGGTCTGTAGCTACTGGACAAGGCAGTCTTGATCTCTTTATCGATCTTTACTCTCCATGTTGTAGCTTAAGCACTTCTGAGCACAAAGTACAAATGCATTTCAAATTCACATGGCCTTACAAAATCTGTAACTTTGAGCTCCATAGTCTCCATCATACAAATGAGGAACAACAGCAGAGAAGGATTAAATGGCATGTTCAAAGGCAAACAGCGCATCTCTAGCAGAAATATTGATGAACACAGGCCTATATTTCACATTGCCTATGATCATTGTTCTCCTTTCTCTGTACCTCAAGATTCTTTGGGACTAGAAGGGGGTTATACATCTCTTCCTTCCCTGAATGTTTGTAGGGAGTGAAACACCAGCAAAACACCAGCACGTCCAAAAAAGAGCAACAAAGCCAGTGAAGGGTCTAGAGCAAAAGTCTTATGAGGAGCAGCTGAGGGAGCCTGGAGAAAAGGAGGCTGAGGAGACCTTCTCACTCTCTACAACTACCTGAAAGAAGGTTGTAGTAAGGTAGGTGTTGGTCTCTTCTCCCTAGTAACAAGCGATAGGACAATAGGGAAAAGCCTCAAGTTGAAGGAAATGTTTAGATTGGATATTAGGAAGAATTTCTTCAGTGTAAGGGTTTTCAAGCATTGGAGCAGGCTGCCCAGGGAAGTGGTGGAATCACCATCCCTGGAGGTATTTAAAAGATAAGTAGACACAATGCTTAGGGACATGTTTTTTGTGGTAGAGTTGGTAGTGTTAGGTTTATGGTTGGACTCTTTTCCAACCTTAATGATTCTATGAAAATACAAAACTCCTGTTATTTGCTGTAGAGGTAGCCTTGAAAGTGAAAATATTCTTTATTCCAGTAAATTTTTTCTCATAGCGAAGCTGCATAAGTTTTATTAGTCTCTCAAAAGGTTTTATACCTTAATTTCTACCACCAATTAATAGATTTTCCTATTAATTGCAAGATGTTTTGTTGGCATTCTCTTATCGAAAAAGAACCCATATGCATAATCACTCCTGGTTTTTAATTGCAATCCAAATGTTGTCAGTTCTAGAAATATCTACACCATGTCTGAACAGCTACTAAGGAATATACTTTTTAATCTATATCACAGTGCTATTTCAAGATAATAAATATCTAATGAGAAATGTAGAAATCTAAAGCTAATGTATTTCCTTATGAAAACACTGGGAGTAGTATCACACACTGAAAGCAAAAGAAGAATCATGACATAAATTTTTCAAGCTCAGCTCCATGAAGATCAAGAAATCTGTATTTTTAAATTTCTGCACGCTAATTATCCACAATTCTGAACTATTTTTACCCACAGTCATGTCATCATGCAAATTTTACTTGTGGTTGTATATTAAATACCACACATGAGGCACTGTGGCCTTCATCACACCTAACATGTAAATATCTCCACTTTCAACCTGAGCACCTTAAGCTCCTTTTCCAGTCCATGGAGATCAGATCGATATAGTAAATGGCAGCGATGCCTTAATTTGTTCTTAATAAAGAGAGCGAGAAGTCACTGGTTCAGAGAGAGACACAGACAGAGTGGACACTGACATCCAGCCTATGGGTGATGAATGTCACCCATACAGTACTGCCCAACTGCATGTGTCTGTACTGTTTTACTTCTATGTTTAAATCTAAACTTTTAAGACAGGATTTTATAAAGGATTTCAGGATTGTTTCCTGAAGGTCCTTTGTGAAATATCTTTCCCAAGACTTTTCCACAGTTAGTTTTCCATAAAGCAGTACTAGATTGTTTCACTGCAACTCTAAGAGAAAGCAGAGCGTAGCACAGCAGAGCTCTACAACATAATACTGCACAGATCTCTCCTATCAATGAGGAGATACACCAGGTCACCTATCTGATTTCTCCAAGAAATACCCGTATATGTGCATTAAATTGCATTCATAACTTTCCATCAAATTACATGTATACAAAGCTGGACGTATAGATGTAAGGAAATGGATAAGATGACATTACAACACATTTACTGTTGTCACCACTTGAGTAATGCCTGTTGGATGCAGGAATTTTTGCAAAATCACTGTAGCACGATGATAAAGGTATTAAAAAATGTTTATAATTGAAAATTCTTGTGTTCTCAAGAATCTAAAGATATCCTATTGGCCAAGTCAGGATTTTCAATAGAGTTTGCAAACAATTAGGCAACCAGGGTGTAATATGAGAATAACTGTAGCAAGTTTAGGTTGAACATCAAGAACACCATCTCCCTCTACTGGTAAATCAGAATGAAATGTTTTGAAAATGGATTACAAAAAGTATGGACTTTTATTCTTATTTTTTAATAAAGTTATAGGATATAACATTAAATTATCTTGTAAAAGTTAAACAACATTAAAATATAAGCAGAATTTCACAGAAACAGACACCATCCATATATCCAAATGTTTCGTAGATAACACTTATACAAGTCTCTCTACAGGAAAGGTTTTCTGGAAAGTAAGTTTAGTTGCACAGTTGCACAGTATCATCCTAGTGATATAAGAATTCAAAAAGCAAGTGTAGTTTTTACATATTGCATTAAAAAAAAGGATCTCTTTAGAGCATATTTTTTCAAAACTAGCCCAGAAATGATACATTGGAATAATTCCATCACAAAAAATCTAGCTTTTGTTAGTGTTTTTATGTTGTATCATTAATAATTTTGAGTTATTTTACCTTGTTTGCTTTTTTCAACTCTGAAAGTCCATGAAACTTCCATCACTTTATGCAAACAGCAACTTTCAGTATGAAGAACTATTCTCGATTAGCTTTATATTATAAGCAAGTCATGTACACTGAAGAAAAATCTTAGATTAGATATTTGATGCAGTTCTAATAGAATTAATCTAGCAATACAGCTCTACAATCTCTTATCCTGCAGGCAAGGAGCAACATTTCCTGTCTGACAACCAGAATTAGTTCCTGAAAGAAGAGGAAATTACTTCAAGTATCATAAACTTCTGTTACAAAAGGCAGCTGCATCGCCACTTTGGTCCACAGACTTAAACTTGGAGTCAATGACAGATACTCAAATGATAGACAGAATCACAGAATCATAGAGTAGTTAGAGTTGGAAAGGACCTTAAAGATCGAGTTCCAACCCCCCTGCCATGGCCAGGGACACCTCCCACTAGAGCAGGTTGCTCAAAGCCCCATCCAACCTGGCCTTGAACCCCTCCAGGGATGGGGCAGCCACAGCTTCTCTGGGCAACCTGTTCCAGTGTCTCAGCACCCTCACAGGAAAGAATGTCTTGCTCATACCTCATCTAAATCTCCTCTCTTTCAGTTTAAAACGATTACTTCTTGTCCTATCACTACACCTCCTGATAGAGAGTCTCTCCCCATTTCTGCTGTAGGCTCCCTTTAGGTACTGGAAGGCTGCTATAAGGTCTCTTGGGAGCCTTCTCTTCTCCAGGTGGAACAACCCCAACTTTCTCAGCCTGTCTTCATAGGAGAGATGCTCCAGCCCTCTGAACCTCTTCGTGGCCCTCTGCTGGACCCGTTCCAACAGGTCCACGTCCTTCAAGTGTTGAGGATTCCAGAGCTGGAGACAGTACTCTAGCTGGGTCTTACCAGAGCAAAGTAGAGGGGCAGAATCACCTCCCTTACCTTGCTGGCCATGCTTCTTTTGATGCAGCCCAGGATGGGTTGGCTTTCTGGGCTGCCAGCGTGCATTGTTTCGTTGTGTTGAGCTTCTCATCCACCAACACTCCCAAGTCTTACTCTTCAGGACTGCTCTCCAGCCATTCTCCATCCAGCCTGTATTTGTGCTTGGGATTGCCCCAACCCACATGCAGGACCTTGCACTTGGTTTGCACAGGCCCATCTCTCCAGCCTGTCCAGGTCCCTCTGAATGGCATCCCTTCCCTCCAGCGTGTTGACTGCACCACACAGCTTGATGTCGTTGGAAAACTTGTTGAGTGTGCACTCAATCCCACTGTCTCCATGTCTCTGGCAAAGATGTTAAACAGCGCTGGTCCCAGTACCGACACCTGAAGAACACCATTCATCGCTGGTCTCCACTTGGACATTGATCCGTTGACCTTTGAGTGCAGCCATCCAGCCAGATGTGGTGGATCGATCTATCAAATCCATGCCTTTCCAATTTAGAGACCAGGATGTCATGTGGAACAATATCAAACAGTTTGCATAACTGCAGGTAGATAATGCCTGTTGCTCCCAAATTTCTCAGGCATGACTTGCCCTTGGTGAAGCCATGTTGGCTGTCACCAATCACCTCCTTATTTTCCATGTGCCTTAGCAGAGATTCCAGGAGGATCAGCTCCATGAACTTGCCAGGCACAGAGGTGAGACTGAGCGGCCTGTAGTTCCCCAGGTCTTCCTTTTTTCCCTTTTTGAAAATGGGGGTTATGTTTCCCCGTATCCAGTCAGCGGGAATTTCACCAAACTGCAATGACTCTTCAAATATAACAGAGAGGGGCTTAGCAACTTCATCCGTAAACTCCCTCAGGACTGGTGGATGGATTTCATCAGGTCCCATGGACTTATGTACGTTATGTGGACTTATGTATGTTAAGTGGTCTCAAACCTGATCTTCTCCTGGAAGAAGACAGTTCTTCATTCTCATAGCCCCTGGTTTTGCCTTCAGATAACATCAAAAATCATCCCATGCCTCTCATACCAGGAGCTATCCATTGGAATGCAGTTGGCAGATTTGCAGCCCCTGAGCTTAATTACTGCATCTCATGCCTTGGAATTAACTCTTCTATTTTTTGTTTCTCAGGAGGAGCTAGTTAGGGTACAGGTTTGTATTAACACCTCTTGGCAGAAAGGCCTTCCAATTAGCAGAGCTGCCTTATAGGTGTATTCTCACAAAGCTGTACTAAAAGAGATCTAGACTTCTTTGATCACAAATCATGAAATAAAACTACTCCCTTAAATAACAAATGAGTTTGGCTGTTTGTGCCATTCACATAACAGAGAAGAAAATATGAAAATACATGTTTAGTTCTCCAGAGTTATATGCTTTGCTCCTTTAAAGCCTGTCAGAAATTTATTTTGTTTAAAAACCAACGTAAGTCCAGATTCTCTGCATCTGCCAATGATGAAAACTACATGGCACGTTTCCCACTACCTATCCTCATCCCCATGAAAGTGTTACAAGAATTAGCTCACAGTTCTGATCTAAATATTAATATTTTTTTTGTGTAGACTTGGCTGATTTAAATATTTCTCACATTATCAAATATCCTCCTTTAAATTTCTTCAGCAACACAGCACTAAATATCGTCAGGCATGTGAAGTGTGTTTTCCTGGCATTTAAAGAAACCAAGTTCACCCAATTTAGAAGTTCATCATTTTTGAGTGATTTTTTTTTAGTCTGCAGTTTCAGTTTTTACATTTAAGCCCATAAAGACCAAGGCATCATTAAAATCCTGCCAGACTGTAAGTTAGCACCTCACCAGTAGTTACCAAGCATAAATTTCCAAGACTTCTAAGTAGTGGAGAGCTAGTTTTACTGCTGAGATGGACTATATTCTCCACAGTCTTGGCATAATGGAGATGTTCTTAAAACTTGGAATGCTTTTCACATAATTTTTTTCATTATAGTCTGATGCACTTTCTACTGGGAAATGGGAGGCTTCTGTTAGACATATAATTTTGTAGGGTTAAAGGGATGAGTTGAATAAGAATGTACTCAAACTTTTATTCATAATAAGAATAAAAAACCTTTCAGAAGGAAAGGAGATAAAAAAGGCTTCCCCTTATAAAAGATAGTTATTACATGCATGCACACATTACATACTCAGGTGGCTAGGCTAATTCATCATTTACCATGAAGTTACCTGGCAGTTTCCCTTCCAACTCTAACAATTCCGTGATTCCGTGACTTTGTTTTGTGGGACTAACGGTCTGGTCCAAAATTTTCCAGATAAAATGTCTGCTTTGAGGTAATGTTGTTGTTCAACTGAAAGAACTTAGGTGTTTCCAAGAGCACTCATTGTTTCCCAGATGGAAAGAAGGCAAGCTCCTGAGGCAGCACAAGTGGACCGATGCCACTCTAATGATGGCTCCTGTCTGGTCACAGGGTAGACCCAGTCAAGAACCCAACCCACGCTCCACAGAGAGGGACTCTGAGATCAGTTTTGGAGGAGGTGACACCATCATCCAGACTGCCATGGTATGTCCAAGCACACAGCCCTTGAGCTTGACCTCCTTGAATCAGCTAAGCAATCTTAGCAGTTATGTTTCTGTTATTGGGAACACTTTTCTTTTACTTTGTTGAAAACTGAATTTCTTTGGTCAGTCTAAAACCTTCAAATTTAGTATTTCCTACAAGACTCCGTATTTGCCACTAGTCAGGTATTCCAGTCCCTCCAAACTAATAGTCTTCCCACTCAGAATCGTGACTCAGATTTTCTCTTATTCAGGCACTATAAGAAGCAGGAGAAATGTCTAAATGTGCTTGCTTGAGCAAAAAAAAAAAAAAAGGCAGAGTGAGGTACAGCCCTCCAGCTATAAAAGCTGGAGACCATGAGCCACAGGTCTTCCTGTACACACCATACTTTCTGATAGCCATCATTTCATACTCTTGATTCCTCATGTACGCAGGTCTTCCTGTACACACCATACTTTCTGACATGTATCATTTCATACTCTTGATCCTCATGTACAACAAATACCACTCAACATCTTTACTGGGGTGCTACAATGCATATACACAACTGTCCTTATCAGATCTGTGCTATGTCAGTGCACAAGTGTCCTTTAAAGCACATACTCTGATGCATTAAGGATAGGATTACATTAATTAGTAGTCTAATGCTCAGACTTTAGTAAAACAAAAACTAAAACAATGGACCTGGTTTGTAACATAAAGCTCTGGGTGAATGAAAATTAATCAGTTGTCAAACTCTGCATTTGGTTTTTCCCTATCAAGATCACTAAGATCCTGTGACCTGCAGAAGCCGAACTTCTCCAAGCAGCTCAGCTCCCCCATCTTCTCCTGCTTTCAGCATGCTTCGACAGCTCCTGCAGCTCATCGGGAGAACTGAACTCAGTTCTGGTACCCTTAAAAAACTCTGTTCATATGTTTCCAGACTAACTAAAAGCAGGAGTTATCTGAGAAGTTATAAACCAGTTTATGTTGGCAAGATTTCAACCTCATTTTCTGAGACTTGAGAAAATCTAATTGTTTGCATAAATGCCCACAGCTGCAGCTGGTCTACACAGTCCTTGCAGTCTTTTCAGCTTTACCTTTACCAAACACATACCGAAGCCAACAAGCTTGTCTGCAACTATAGTGGCTGTAAAATGAGGTCCCATATGGACCTCATGATGTTGATGCAGCATGGCAAAACCCCCCAGGTACCAGCAGTGTAGCGGTTAAAGCCCGTTGTGAGCAGCAACGGCAATTTTCCTATGGTCACCGGATCCCTTGGCCCCTGTCAGAGCTCAGCAATGGCTGCTGTCACTAGTTCAAGACCTCAGCCTGAAATGAGATTTGCCAGTGCCGTGTCACAGGCTAAACTTCTCTTATAAAGTCTAACTTGCAAGAGAGAAACTTGGTTCGAAGCCAAACCACAGTGGCATGTGAGACAAGCAAGCCCATTCTACTCTAACTCAGTAGAGCATCAAGTGACACTTTGGTCATTGCCTGTGGTTTGTCTCCGGTCCAAAAGAGTTAGCTGCATATTTTCCTTACTTTGTATAACTTGATGACAAGCCTTTTCTGAGGAACCCCAGTGGATCTTTATAAGTTTAGATCCTGAATAACTAACATTCGCTGAGCTGGGAGAACTAATTGTTCCTGCAACTACAGCTGCTGGCCTATAAACAAGAAAAGTTTCTGAGTTTCTGTAAGAAAATGATCTTGGCCATGCTGAAAAAGACAAATTCCTTTTTTAAATGCTCCGTTCTTGCCATGTGGTTATCTTCTCAAGTCAGTTTTACCTCCTGTCTTCAAGTTCCTGGGTCTAAGAGTCTAAAAGCAGAAGGTTGTCTGTTACGTTGAAAAGGGTTCAGAAATAATGTTGGTTACAGTTAAATATAAACAATAACTCACTACTGGCCTGAACTAAAGCTCACTGATGTTAACGAGCTTCTTCCTTTCAGTTTTCAGCCATCTTTGGATCAGACCATTGCTTTTTATACTGGCAATGTGATAGTACCCAGAATAAGCTGCTACTTCAGTACAAGAGACTATATGAGAAGCTAAATGACAGACTGAAAGCAGCCTGACCAACTTTCTTATACCTCCTATTTGCGCGCTTAATTTCCATTATGAGGATTTCTGAATCCACTGATTAGGAATCCATGCATATTGTCATATATAATAATTAAAATAATGTAGGGATTAGACTAGCAGGACTGCTACTTAAGACCATAGTACACTGGCAGAACTCTGTATGACTTATTTTAACCTCTGTCTGAGCCCACTAATAAACATGATCATTTTCATGAGTTTTAGAATCCAGTCAGTAAAATATATAGAGACTTCTCCTCTCCGAGGCTTGGAGACCAGAAGTAGTTTAGAGAAAACGTCCTTTCCATGACTTATTTTATTTACCCAGCCTTCCTGAGCTGTTTCAAAGCTTTTTAAGATCTTCACACTTTAATAACTTCAAATATAAATGTATGTATGTACGATAAAATTATTCACGGGAATGTAATGCAGCACATTTTTCGGTCACACTTCTTCAATGCCAAGAAAATATTTATTCCTGCTTAATTACATCAGTGGTAGTGACACAGAGGTTGCGAAATCTATTATGATCAGAGCTTCTCTGCAGCCTTTTGGGATGATTATCTCAGTCATTCAAGTTACCATTTCTTGCAGTTATGGAGTTTTTATTTCTGCATCTTTTGTTCTTGGTAAAGTGTCTTTAAATCTGTTTGTCAAAAAAAAAAAACAAAAAAAACAAACCAAAAAACAAACATCAGCAGAGAAATAGTGCTTTTAGGAGTTGTCTTCTGACTGCATGTGCCAAGAAAGCTCTGTCTGATGATTCAGGGAAGGATCTCAACAGAAAAGAGGGGCAAAAATACATCCTGTTATCTTGTGTTTCTTAAGCTTTCTTTCAGTATAACTAGTGATTCTATTTGCTTTTCAGCTGTTATTTCTTGGAAGATACTTTGTTTTTTCATGTGCTGTTTCTATCGAGAGAGGGGCTTTTTTAAGGAACAGTATAAATGGGGGAAGATGAAAGTATGTGTTATATCCAGGACAAACGTACAGAGAAACAGCTTTCAGAAATTGTTAGGCAATGGGATCTTGTTTTTGGTGCAAGACATCAGATATAAACTGTGCACTGGTACCACTAAAACTTTTGTTTTAGTGATTAGAGTAGGTTTCTCTATATATTGAATGGAGTTTGGATGTACAGAGCTCTCGAGTAAGACAATTACCCTCTTAACAAAGAAATCCTGTTATTGCCCTGATATGGCTTTAGTTTCCCTTTTTGGTTTAAAGTTCCTTGTTACAGGACATTCAGATTTTGAATTCATACAACTGTAATGACTAATACATGCCTAAGTTATGAAGTTACATTTTTATGAAGGAACCAGAAGCTTCTACACTAAGTTAAGCAGGAGTGTTGACTCCCAGGAGGATAGGGAAGCTTTGCAAGAGGATCTAGATAGATTGGATCACTGGGCCAATGCCAATAGAATGAGTTTCAACAAGGGCAAGTGCAAGGTCCTGCACTTGGGCCACAACAACCCCCTGCAGCGCTACAGGCTGGGGGAAGTGTGGCTGGAGCTGCCTGGAGGAAAGAGACCTGGGGGTTCTAGTTGACAAAGGGCTGAATATGAGCCAACAGTGTGCCCAGGGGGGCAAGAAAGCCAATGGCATCCTGGCTTGTATCAAAAATAGTGTGACCAGCAGAAGTAGGGAGGTGATTGTGCCCCTGTACTCAGCACTGGTGAGGCCACACCTCGAGTATTGTGTCCAGTTTTGGGCACCTCAATCCAAGAGAGATCTCGAGGTGCTGGAGCGAGTGCAGAGGAGGGCAACGAAACTAGTGAAGGGCCTAGAAGACAAATCGTATGAGGAGCGGCTGAGGGAGTTGGGACTGTTTAGTATGAGGAAGAGGAGGCTGAGGGAGACCTCATCACTCTCTACAACTTTGTGAAAGGACACTGTAGAGAGGTTGGTGCTGGTCTCTTCTCACAGGTAATTAGTGACAGAACAAGAGGGAATGGCTTCAAGCTCCAACAGGGGAGGTTTAGACTGAACATTAGGAAAGAATTTTTCACTGAAAGAGTGGTCGGGCATTGGAACAGGCTGCCCAGGGAGGGGGTGGAGTCACCATCCCTGGCTGTGTTTAAGGGCCGTTTAGATGCAGTGCTGAGGGACATGGTGTAGGGGAGGAGTTTGTAGAGTAGGGGAGATGGTTGGACTCGATGATCCCAAGGGTCTCTTCCAACCTAGACCATTCTATGATTCTATGATTCTAAGTATTGCTTACATTGCACAGTTACAGCTCTGCTTTCTACGCAAAGTGTATCTCCTGCTGCCGGGACAGAGTAACAAAGGTATAGATTAGATGTATGATCTAATGCAAAGACATTTTCTGGAGCTTGTGGTCCAGAACAAGGTAGCATTTGCATAAACCCAAAGGAACAACAACTCAATCATTAAGATACTGGGACTTGCATTCCTCTGAGCATTGAAATGGAAACAGTGGGTAAAGAGTGGTATGAGAGTGGTGTAACAGTGGGTAAAGAGGGGTATAACCCTCTTGGATCCAGGGCAAATTTGCCTGAGAATTGAGGTGTGGGAAGCAAAAAGGGGTTACCTGTACAAATATGAAAGTTAGATAAATTTCTAAGCTGTTACATTCTCACTGGATTTCTGCATAATGATAATATTGAAACAAATAGTATAACCTGTTAAAGGTCTAGATGGAGGTAATTAAGAAGTGATCTACTGTTCATTTTTAATTAATATAAATAATTATAGATTTAGATTTGTTAAATTCTTTTAAAATTTACTTGGCAAAGGAAGATAATCTATTTGGTTTTGATGTAGCTAAATCTAGTTAGAGTCTTGATGAGGCTTGTGAGGTTTGTTTTCTTTCCTCCTTTTTTCAACCTCCTTTAGAAACACCACAGAGAACTGAGCCACAGGCAGAGGCGGACACTGTGTTTGGAGACTCCAAATGTCAAAATTTCTCAGTGACATTATTTTTCAGCAAAAAGTTCAGTGGAGCTTCTGGTCTGTGGCACTTCATTGCACACCAAGTTCTTTGATAATCCACTGCTTATAAACAGCACCGTGTTGCCTGTTGAACAGCAACACAGTAGCTTCTTTCTGTCCTAAGGTGGCCAACCAACATTGTGGTGCACCATGTAGCTCTCAGTAGGAATTGCCACAGAAAAGGCTGATGTGAAATGATACTCTACCTTTGCAGACAGTCTCTCTCTCTCAATGCCACTTTTTTCCCTTAACAGGTACCCTTTGAAAGACTGGCAAAAAGTTTTATAAGGTGATCTCTAACAAAAACCTGTCAACACAAATAAGGTATTCCATATGACACACAGTAATTGGAGACAAAAGCTTAGGTCTATCTAAAATAGACCGTCTTTTATAGCATCCATCAGCAGCATTTAGTGGCAAAATAAAACCTTAGTGTTATAATACTGGCTTCTAAAACCTACTAGTGCTGAGTGACTTATTCAGCCAATTAGGATTTTACCTCGTTATACAGTGGATATTTTTATTTCCTTACTCACGAGGGTGGATGCCTGCCTGCCTGGTTTGTACAGTGACCTGGCTTGCCATTAAGCAGATTAGTATTGCTCTGACTGAACCCATTCCTATCCTCATCTCTGAGGAACAAGCATGTGACAGCAGATTTGGTCACCAACACCAGGCTGTTTGGATACAGCATCCTCTGAGCAGAGCTCTACACACTCTATCCTGGAAATAACTCTTCCTTTTCACTGTCATCTTGGTGTGAGTCTGTGTGGTGGTACCCACCAGCAGCAGCCACATACAGAATTGCTCCGAACCAACAAAGTATTAATTTGAAATAGAATTAGATATGTCAGTGACAATTTCTGTGTAGATGGGTTCTCCTTTTGTGCATAATTTTTCACTCAGGACCTGCTCAGAAAAGTAACTGCATCAATGGCACTATACACACTTTATTACTGGATCCCAAATACACTCACCTGTAGCTTTTCTACTTGTCAGCTCTTAAATTTAAACACAGGATCTTTTCTTTTTGCAAATCATCCTAGAAGTAAGGACTTGCAGGCCCTATTATATCTCAAGTACTCTCTACTAATTTGGGGTGATCAGCAGATGTGAAACTAATTTGCCCTGCAAATGGAGTACACAGTCTGAACATTTGTTTTTGATGCACAGCACGGTGTGAAGCTCTGGCACATCTCATCTCCCTGATGCTGGAGATGAATCCTAAGACCGAGTCACAGAAGATCCCAGGAGATCACCACTTTAAAGCCATCTTTCACATTACTGTATGTTTTTAAGGATTCACAAAAGGCTATTTAGCAAAGTAATAAGACAATCGCAAAGCGTATGGCTTGACTCTAAGTTTTTAAATTAAAGGATTAAGGATTAAGGATTAAATTTTAAATTAAAGGATATTAACGGTGCTTATAGTTCAAAAGGCTGCCCATTTTACAGTACTAGCCACAAGGTGGAGACCTTTACAACAGATTGGTCCAAAAAGTCATGGTTGCTCCGAACGTGCCCACTTGCCTCCCAAAGCTCAGGGTTGCTACCGCCTCTGCCTGCAAACTATTTCTCCTCTAATGCTGGTGTTAGAGGTTTGCACAAGGAAATGCTGTGTCAAGTGCTGCTTTCTCCAATTAAGAGTCACACGCAGAACACAAAGCATGTGAGAAAGGCACTTCCCTGCCAAGTGTCAGCATATAAAGGACATTCAATGCCACTAAGACTAATCCGACCGGTAGAGGAGAACCATTTCATTTGTGTTCAGAAACACACCTGTGGTGCTGGAATCCATTTATATTTTTTGACAGATTCTTTGTCAGAGATTGGTGTCTTGGGGCTGGAAGACTTGCTGTTGAAAACATCACTTTACAGTATGTTATAGGTTCTTATTCCTATTCTTTTCCCCATAATTAATGTAAAAAGCATGGGGGAAGGAACAAATTCATATAAACCAGAATTGTTAGCTAGAAACTCCTGCTTCCAAAATAGATTAATTTTGTGGCTTTGAAAAAAATACTTAAACCTGCGTTTCTCCAACACTAAAATAGAGATGATACTATATTTTGCTATTTCATGGATTATTTTGAAGGAGTTTCACTTTTCCTTCAAGGTTTAGGAGTTATGATTAATATTGCTATTTTCTTTACTTTTAAATAGAAGCAATAGGACATTCTGCAAGATGTCACTCCTGTTCAAACTTCTTTATCTGCCCCCCTCGAATTCCCTAAGGTAGCCAGGCAGCAATAAACCAAAGAATGCCTGACTATGAGGAGAACAAGTTTTGTGGAAGGTATTAAGTTGTTATTGTTCCTAACCCAAGATTGGCAAAAAATATTCAATATTGCAACAAGATTAGTCAAATTCTTATTTGTCCCGTATAGAGAAACCTAAAAGGAACAGCAATGTTATTAAATGTGAAAGTAAGATTATCAATATTGTCTGGAAAAAAACAAATTTAGCACTTATGGAAGATGCCAGACTGGCATGTTCCTGTTCATCCCACAGCAGACATTAACAAAGACCCTTTAGGTCTGAAGAAGTATCAACAGTTCAGGTCGGCAACTCCTGACTGCTTGGGTTTGGTGGAAGAGCTAAGGGACCAACTAGGCACCAGGTTTTTTGGGTTTGAGTTGTTGTCATTGAATTTGGGGAATTCCCCACCGGAATTTGGGGAAACCCTACCCAGGTCTTTGCTTAGGGTAGGGACTGTAGAGATGCATTTGGATTTTGATGGTATCAGGAGGAGATAGCAAAATGCAGGAAAGAAACATGATCCCAAGGGACCCTGCCTCGCTCGCTGCCTTGATTATAGTCAAACACTCTATGGGGAACCCCTACCCAGGTCTTTGCTCAGGGTAGGGACTGTAGAGATGCATTTGGATTTTGATGGTATCAGGAGGAGATAGCAAAATGCAGGAAAGAAACATGATCCCAAGGGACCCTGCCTCGCTCGCTGCCTTGATTATAGTCAAACACTCTATGGTGGCAGTTTTCAGTTGATCTAATATTCAACCTCTTTATTCTGCCCAGAGCAGGTTTTCTGAATTATAATGGCATATGACATTAAGTCAACTAACCCCATTGTTCTACCAAAAAAGGACATTACGTTTGTTTAACAAAACCTACCTTCCACAAAACCCTTCTGACTGCCATTAACTATATTTTCAGTCAAAACTGTGAAGACCACCCCCCCCTGGCAGCATCTGTGCGGTTCAAAAAAGCCAGACCTACAAAAAAACCCTCCCCCATCCAGCTAAGAAAAAAATGCAAAAAAAAAGCAATCACAAATTTTAAAACAACTTTAACGTTTGTGTCTCTTCCTTGTTTCTTGCATACTTACAATTGATAAGTCATGGGACACAAGTGCAGCCACTTCCTCTCGGAGACACAGTCCTTCCAGGTCATCTTGAAGGCACCTGCAGCAGAAAGCAATAGAGAATGTTCATTTCCGTTCATTGTCTCATATTTCCTTAGCAGATAAATCAAAGGCTGTAATGTCTGGTTTTAATCCAGCCAAATGTGATCAGAAACAGTAGTCCTGAGACTCTGTATTTTAAAGTTTAAAATCTTGCACTACAACTGTAGTAATAGGCATTTAATTGATAGAAGATCTCCTGTGTCATTTAAAGGCACAAACCTTGCTGTAATGCTGAGTATTAAGGTAGGAACTGTGAGAAAGTCACTCAGCTCCTTACAGAAGTTGGTTTTGATTTATGTCTGGTGTTTATTCAGCTTAAGTGTTTTTCAACACAAAATATTCATTCTTATAAATAAGTTTAGCATTCATTGACCTCCCAAAAAGTGCATCTACAGACCTAGAGAGGGATATGAAAGTAATATTTTCATTTCAGAGACAATGCAAAAAACATGATGTTCGTAGGAAAAGCAACTCATAGCCAGCTTTTTTACATTAACTTCTCTAATTGACATTTCTCCATTGATACACCATCATTATAAAAATTGCAAAGTATCAGACTCTTAATAGAAGTTACATTAGATCTATATTCATAAATGCACAAATCCTTACCTACTTGCTATAGAACGCAAGGACTATCTAAAAACTGCTTCCCTAGCAAGCAGAAAAGGATTCCAAAAATTCAGCCTAGCTCCAGAGGGACACGTTTTGCATCAAAACCTGAACACTGTGTAAAGCTTACGCTGAGACACGGCCTTCAGAGAGTATTCAGTGACTGGCTGATGTGGAATAACTCAACTTTGTGGATGTCTCTACAGAATCAGCCTGAAAGACACTGAAGTTATCTGAGATAGAGTGAGTCAATGCACACTCTCTCTACAGAATCAGCCTGAAAGACACTGAAGTTATCTGAGACAGAGTGAGTCAACGCACACTCTGCTTGTGTGTGTGTATGTGTGTGTGTGTGTGTTGCCGAGACCAAACACAACCCACTGAGAAAGGCATTGTGTGTGTGTGTGTGTGTGTGTGTGTGTTGCCGAGTCCAAACACAACCCACTGAGAAAGGCATGGGGTTTCTATTACTGCCTTTTCACATTTTACAAAATAAGATGATGTGTCGATGCTACAGTTTTTGGATTCTTGAGCTTTCCTGTGGCTTTTGTATGTCCACTCCCCATGTACAATGTCCTCTTTTCTTACATAAATATTCATGAAAATGAATAGGAAAACTGTTAAAAAGGAAATAGTGGGTGGCCATATGCAAATTAGGCAGGTGGTTTTCTGCTCTGGGTAAAGTACGATTTTCTTGAACGCTGGGTGTATACATTTCATAAACCAAAAGCAAACCTTACTCCACAAAAGCTGGTCTTGCAAGGCACATGTTTCCCCACCACTAATTCATAGCTCTTTACAATTAGTTTTATGTACAACACAATTTTGTGTTCTAAGCACACAGTGTATCTTTCTCAACATCTAGTTTCATACACGCACCACATAGTGAAATCAGAAACTGATAAGGTAAAGAGCCTTAATATGTACAAGGCTTAGGGGTTTATTTTAATCAAAGGAGCAAAATACTGCATAATTAGATGGAAGCATAAAAGAAAAGGACCGGGGACAATAAACATCTCTTGGAGGCCAGATGCATGGTAAATTACAAATCTCTTAGGTGAGGTTGAGTTAGACCTTGCAAATAAAATGAAAATGAAATATTTAAAATAAAAGTTTTACAATAAAAAGCCATAAAAATAAACATACGAAAATATTTGTTAAAGGAAATACAGACGTGTTCTATCACTGCTTCTCAACCTGTGGTCCATTAGTGGTCGCCACGAAATCAGCAGGTAGTCTCCAAATGGCTACACAGGAAAACAAACTTACATCTACAGTCCCACACTTGTAAGCAAACAAACAAATAAACCAGTGAAAACAGAAGAACAAATGGAACCATTTAGGCTGATTCTTAGCTGGTTGTTAGTACAAAAATACAGTATAAACTGCATTTATATGTTTGTTTTTTCACCGAAAAGGTGAAGCGGTTCCTTTTAAAAGAAGGATTAAAAAGATTTAAAAGAATCTCCATCTGCTCTCCAATAAGGATGAAACTGAGGTTAAATGTGATATAGATCTAGCCCTCAAAAGTAAATGAACATTTTGCCTCCAGTTAGGAATAGAGCGATGACAGAGATGGAGCAAAGATGCAGTATATTTATAGGACTGAAGAGGATCAGAGTATCTCCAGAAAGAACTGGACAGTTCAGGATGTTATAGTGAAAATGAAATTACATTTCACAGTACAAAGTCATGTGCACACACTTGAGGAGTTAAAAAAACTCCAGCTATAAATTTCCAGCTGGAAATTAGAAATAAGTAAAAAATGTATATTCAAATGTATCCAACTGAAATAAGATGTCTATACCTTGTTAATGTGATGCAATTGAAAGAAAAAAGCAAGAGGACAATTTTTCACAATAAGAACAATCAGAGAATAATTCTTGGAATGAAAAATTATGAAAAACAAGAAGAATTATTGGAATAATCTCCTCAGGGAAGTGGTAGATTCCCCAACATTGGACACTTTTAAGATTTGGCTGGACAGGGTGCTGGGCTGTCTTGTCTAGACTGCGCTTTTGCCAGGAAAGGTTGGACCAGATGATTCTTGATGTCCCTTCTGACCTGGTGTTCTATGGTTCTGTGTAATCCAGCTGTTGGAAAGAAGCAGCTTTCCATGAAAAGCACAGAAGTACTAGTACCATTGTACTGATACAATGAAACTGCATTTGTACACAATTTTGATCCCATAAACTTCGAAAAAAAAATGTTCCAAAAGAAAGCAAGTGCAGAGGAAGCCTTCAAGAAAGATCACAACCTTCAAAAAGTAAAAAAACAAACAACAACCCACAAAATATGCAGAAAGCCAACCAGCTGGTCCCAATTAAGTATGACTGGGTACTAAACTCAACTCTGAGCTGGTCACTCAGTTGACAGATGGATTTTTAGTTCTCTGGGTAATTTCTGGAATAATTTTTTAAAAGTTTATGCCCCAACTTAGAAGAAAGAGATGGATCTGAACATAAAAAAAATTCACACATTTCTCTTGCATATTGCCAGATGCAGAACTACTGGACTGAAGAAAAGAAATCTTTTTTTTCTTTAGGAAAAAAGATAATAAGAATGACAGGTATAAAAGGAGTGAAAAAAAGATTCATTTAAAAAACAGTCTTGGCCTGGATATGGATATGTTTACGACTAAACCAGAAAAGGACAATTGATTACTTTCTGACTCACCAATTGGGAATATTAGCCCAAAATCCAAGCTTCAGATTCATCCCTTGTGAAGTTCCTTTTGAAACAAATCTATGGAGCCTGAACAAGACAAGTGTCATATATTGTGGACACCTGGACTGGAAGGTGAACACACAACTCAAACTGTGGAGTCCAACCACTTCAGCAAAAGGAGAATTTCTATAGCATAGGTTTTACCTTGTATACACGAGAGACCAGGAGGCAATATTCCCCACCCACTCAGAATCAATGTCAGGAGACAACATTTGTATGAGAGAGCTTTCCTTGCACAGACACAGTAACATTTAATAACAACAACAACAAAAAGAAAGAAAGAAAAGGAAGAAAAAGGCAAAATATGTTGTTGTTCTCAGTTCTCTCCATTTCTAGCCTCTGCCAGTTAGAATATTTAAGGCATTTTCAACTTTAATGCAGGAAACATGAACATTATATCTTACTATGAATTTATCAGGTTAAACAGAATGGGCACAGAGTAAAACAGCGTGCCCTTTTCTGAAGAAACTATCTTTTATTCTCAAAGGCATCAGGAATTACCTTACTGATTTCTACTGCAAGAGTTAAATAACCTGGCAAGAGCAACGGCCTGCCATATGATTTAAGCATCACTGGGATTAGACATTAAGTATGAATAATTACAACCATATAACTTTCCTTTTTATTACCCAGATATCTCTCTTATGCAATACAAATCTAAATAAATCTGAAAACAGTGACTCATACCCATCTACTGTGCACTAAATCCAATGGTATGTAACCCCATTGTTCAACCTTTAATAATTCCACTCAGAGCTATCTTTTGTTCCTCTGCTTTGTCAGTCAACCCACTTTAATACCCACAGAGGCTGTTAAATCTATAAAGCTTCTGAATTTTGCATGGCTCATCTTGTTACAAAAGCTTATTACACAACATAGCATTTCTTTTCATGGTACACACTGATCAAGAACGGATACATCGCTGCGTTGTCAAAGCAGGAGCATCAAGCTGCTCTAACCAAAGGCTATGCTCAAGTTAACAAGGGACGTGTTCGTTGGCCACAGCTGGTACCCCAGGGTTTTGCTACAGTCAGCCTCTGTGTGTATCATGAACTTTTGCAACTTTGACTGCCTAAGAAAGATTATTTTCTTTGCAAAGCAGTAGGATGTGATTTACTATTAATCTTATCAATCTACATAGCCACCTTTTTGGTAAGGACAGACCTAAAAACTGATCCAACGCTGTAAAAACAAGTGACCACTTCTATTAAAAGCTTATTTTGTGAAGCATTTCCTAGGGCAGACTACAGGATACCGGCTTAAATTCAAGATTTCTGCATACTGCTTTTAGCTCTGGACCTTGGGCGAGATATTTAACCCCTTTGTGACACAGATTTTTTACTGCTTTGCTGAGGATGGCAAAAGCAACTTGATATTTTAATTAGTATTTTCAAGGTACCTCAAACCCAAAGTCCACAGTCTTACATCTCCAAGCAAATGCCAATGAAATAATTCAGCACTGAGTTTCCAGATATCACAGTCCCCTAAATAGAACCCATGACACACTAGGAGAGGTTGAAACTATTGGGTTTGCTCAACCTTACAAGAAGAAGTCTGAGGGAAATGTCTACAGCGACCTCCTGGGAAAGTGTAGACATGATAAAGCCAGACTTTCTTGGAAGTGCAGAGCCATATGGCAAGAGGCAACAGACACAAGTTGGAACATAGGAAATTCCAGTCATGTGCAAACAAAGTATTTTTCACAATGAAGGTTGTCAAAAATGTCCAGAGCGTGTGAAATCCCCATAATCAGACCCAGATTGAAAGAGCCCTGGAGTAAGAAGATCTAATTGGATCTTCTTTGAGCAGGAGGTTGGACCTAGATGGACTCCAGAAGTCCCTTCCAGGGTAAATTATTCTGTGTTTCAATGACAATTATGCCTTTATTCTTAGATGAAGATTCCTGGAACCAAAAGAGCAGGAAAAGGTAGTTTGTGCCAACACACCACCTCTCTCCTGTCCCCAAGCCTTTTTCCTATATTTTTGCCAAACGCCAAATTCAACCTTCTCCAGGAACACCTCTAAGGTAACTTCAACTTTTCTACTTTAACAGGGATTCATTCATTACCTGTTGAATCGCATAGTTTGCTTTTCCACTTCATATCATCAAATAGTCCTCTGCATGTAAAGTTAAGTGGAAATCTAGACTTTTTTGCAAACAGCCCAAATGAAAGCTATAGGCCCAAGAATGCTCATATTCTGATGATCCCCAAATATAGTACTAAATTGTGTAAGCCTGGCCATTTGGTGTTCACACACTGGAATTATGCAAGTTTCTGGCAAGAAGTCCCAACTCGCCCACTTTTACTGTATGCATTTTAGGTGTTATTTGCCAGTAGAGGTGTTTTAGTCACTTTTTGAACCTAGTTAAACAAAAATGAAAATAATGATGAGAAAGGTTTACTTCATTAAACACAAGAGAAGACAGACTTGCTCATTTGCTTGGATTAAGGTGCACTGCTTGTTTCATTTCCCAACAGTTTCACAGCTTTCAGATGATACATTTCCATTACAATAGTCTCCATTGTCTCTCTCTTTCCAGAAATCTTATCAATTATATAACTTGTTTCATTTAGAGATCTCAAAGCACATTTTATTCCTGAAGATACTGAACAAAAAAAAAAAAAAAAGCACTCAAAGAAGTTGCCAAAGTCACAATTTGCAGATCATTGTTAAAAGAGAACTCGGTACATCCAAATCCTTGCTGCTCAGCCCACTCCTCCTCTTATACAAGAACCCGCCTCAACAGTCAGTGAAAACTTCTGTTGATGTGAAACACGAGTGGAATCAAAGCAAACCTTCTCAGTTTGCACAGGGTCACACATTTTTCCAGACTGCAGTCTCAGAAAATGTTAATGCTATTCCATTAGTGGAGCAGCTTTGCTCCCGTTTCGCTCCCCAGAAGCGTTCTTCCCATCTCTTCTCATCCGTAGGCAGAACCTTTCCCAAAACTATCCCTGGGGATGTATCCTTTCACAGCCTGCCTACACCACTGCTAAGGTCAAAATTTGGTTTGTATCTCTTTACAAAAGCAAAGTAAGCTGTCCACTGAAAAATACTGCACATCTAGAAATATTGTGAAGTAGCAGATAGTTCTTGCTTAAACAAACGGAAGAGAAACTCGCTGAAATTCAAGTGACTGTGAAAACAAAGAACCCATCACCAGCAGCTAATAAAGACTGTTGGATTATCTGCACTTCTATATTCAAAGCAGCATTACGAGTATTAAGGAAGAGAAAGAACTGTGTATGTTCCCAAAAGTTCAAAAATTCTTTCCATTCCAAAAAGAGATAAATTTCTCATGTATATCTACATCATGAGCTCTGTTTGCAGAAAGGACATGATTCTGCTTTCCATGATCATCTTCCCATTTTTGCCAGGTCATTAAAACATAAGACAAAAAGCACTGAGGGCAAACATGGGGGGACTTACAGAGAAACTCCCTCTCTCCCATTTCTGTTTGTGCTTCTCCATCCTTTTAAGCTCACTCTGCAGTTAGAGCTATTTTGCCTGAGGTTAGATGCTATTTGAAGAATTTTGCTTAGTTTTATAGGAAGATGGGCTCAAAATTCAACTTTTACACAAGCACACACCCCTTAATTACTTCAGATTCAGATGTCCTGTTAGAAGGTACTAGCTTGATAGAGAATTTCACTTGGTTTTATAGGAAGATGGGCTCAAAATTCAACTTTTACACAAGCACACACCCCTTAATTACTTCAGATTCAGATCTCCTGTTAGAAGGTACTAGCTTGATAGCTCCAGATGATAAAGTTGTACCATGGGCACAGCAGGTCAAGCTGCAACACAGACTTTCTCCATGTTAATGCTACTGTATATCCACTCTGAGGTGAATGCACCAACCAGGAGTGGGGTTAATGGAGGAGAATGAGGAATGGAGGCAGAGGAGAGGAAAAAAGGGGGTGGTCCTTCTAGTAAAACTGGCCTTCTCAGCACCAAGAGGTTTCTGTCATCTTTCTCCATCTGGCAGTGTGCTGTGAATACTAACAAGGATGCCAAATGCTGGCCAGCTGATGAGATAGTCACCTCTCCACAGGGCTGCTGGCCCTTAGGCACTGCTACCTCGGGCACGTCTAACGTAGTGATGGAAAGACTCCTAATAACCTCCTACCTGCCTCTCGGGAGGGAGTTTTTCCCACCACTTTCACAGAGTTAACTAACCATATTGTTCTTTCAAAGCCCTCAAGATTTCTTTTTCTTTTGCATTTCTCAAACTCACGTCTCCCATTGCGCTGTGGCCACGTACAACAGGCAGCAGAACTGCTCTTATACACCAAGCACCAGCTTGCTTACAAATCTGACTGACCACTGTCTTGTTAGCAGAGACATTGGGAGTCAACATAGTCCTCTCTTTCCTGCCCATCCACAGGTCTGGAAAAATTCGATGAGCTTTTTAAAGTCTTCTTGAACAGTGATCAAACAGAGATAGAATGAACTGAGTTCTAAAGGTTTTATAGGAAGATGGGCTCAAAATTCAACTTTTACACAAGCACACACCCCTTAATTACTTCAGATTCAGATGTCCTGTTAGAAGGTACTAGCTTGATAGCTGCTCTTATACACCAAGCACCAGCTTGCTTACAAATCTGACTGACCACTGTCTTGTTAGCAGAGACATTGGGAGTCAACATAGTCCTCTCTTTCCTGCCCATCCACAGGTCTGGAAAAATTCGATGAGCTTTTTAAAGTCTTCTTGAACAGTGATCAAACAGAGATAGAATGAACTGAGTTCTAAACTTTCTCCTGCTGGTTGGAAGGTACCATCAGCACTGAGCTGAACTCAAGGTGCAGCTCATTCCTGCAGCAGGAAGAGTCAATGAGTTATGGGGCCGTAAGAGCTTTTCCACTTGTAGGAAGACACCTGGAGCATGATGAAAAGGTTTCACTCTTCACTACACCCAAGACCTGCAAGAAAGTTTAGAGGGTTACCCAGTCCTTTATTTTACTTTATTGTTTTTCTCATATAGCAGTGAGGATCTGTCCTCTAAGTAGAAGGAGGGAGGCATGGGAAGCTCTCAAAGCAGCCAGTATCTTCCCATTGCACAAGCCCTTTAGCACGGGCAAATTAGTGGAAGTTCAACAGAGACACCAGGACTCTACAAAAAACAGACTGACATCCCAACGCTTGCAAAGAAACTTGTGCTGTTTGCAGAGAGAAGGCAATTACAGCAGTCCTAACAAAAGGGGACCTGACTAGAGACATTGGGAGTCAACATAGTCCTCTCTTTCCTGCCCATCCACAGTTCTGGAAAAATTCTACGAGCTTTTTATAATCTTCTTGAACAGTGATCAAACAGAGATAGATTGAACTGAGTTCTAAACTCTGTTCTGAAGGACAGAAAGACAAAGCCTTTCTCCTGCTGGTTGGAAGGTACCATCAGCACTGAGCTGAACTCAAGGTGCAGCTCATTCTTGCAGCTCAGGAAGAGCCAATGAGTTATGGGGCTGTAAGAGCTTTTCCGCTTGTAGGAAGATACCTGGAGCATGATGAAAGGGTTTCACTCTTCACTACACCCAAGACCTGCAAGAAAGTTTAGAGGGTTACCCAGTCCTTTATTTTACTTTATTGTTTTTCTCATATAGCAGTGAGGATCTGTCCTCTAAGTAGAAGGAGGGAGGCATGGGAAGCTCTCAAAGCAGCCAGTATCTTCCCATTGCACAAGCCCTTTAGCACGGGCAAATTAGTGGAAGTTCAACAGAGACACCAGGACTCTACAAAAAACAGACTGACATCCCAACGCTTGCAAAGAAACTTGTGCTGTTTGCAGAGAGAAGGCAATTACAGCAGTCCTAACAAAAGGGGACCTGACTACTTAATCTGTGAAACTTCAGCCTTTAATGGCTCAAAGACACAATGACAGAGTTAGACAACTCTGAATTTAACTTTTAACTTCTGTATTAAAAAAAAAAAAAAAGGGGAGAGAGAGAGAATACTATTGCATGAAAAGCTGCACTTACATTCAGGAAGAGCCAATGAGTTATGGGGCTGTAAGAGCTTTTCCGCTTGTAGGAAGATACCTGGAGCATGATGAAAGGGTTTCACTCTTCACTACACCCAAGACCTGCAAGAAAGTTTAGAGGGTTACCCAGTCCTTTATTTTACTTTATTGTTCTTCTCATAGTAGAAGGAGTGAAGCATGGGAAGCTCTCAAAGCAGCCAGTATCTTCCTGTTGCACAAGCCCTTTAGCACGAGCAAATTAGTGGAAGTTCAACAGAGACACCAGGACTCTACAAAAACCAAACTGACATCCCAACATTTGCGAAGAAACTTGTGCTGTTTGCAGACAGAAGGCAACTACATCAGTCCTAACAAAAAGGGACCCGACTCCTTAATCTGTGAAACTTCAGCCTTTAATGGCTCAAAGACACAATGACAGTTAGACAAGGAAAAAAAAAAAAAAAAAAGGGAGAGAGAGAGAATGCTATTGCATGAAAAGCTGCACTTACACCCCTGGGAAGAAACCAGAGGGGAATCTGGCTGCTGTGAGTCCAGTTCTTCCTCAAGTGAGAAGGTGTTAACAGGTGGGAACTTAGGCTGCCAGAAGATGGAAGTGGGTCAGCCCTCAATCCTATTAGAAAGTCTATTTCTTTTAGTAGTTTGTTTTGTTTTTTTTTTTAGTTTAGTAGCCAATACTAGAATCAGCAAGGTCCTACTGTTCCCCCCAAAATCCCCGTGCTCAGTGATGAGCTTGTCCAATCAAACAAGTAAGAAATATCTTCCTGACTCCACCTAGGGATATGGTTTGAAGCAGAAGAATAAATAACTGTTCATTTCTTCCCAGCTAAGGGCAAAGCAAGCTTAGAAATCGTTTCCTGCCACATAGAAAACAATATGCTGGCAGCACGTATGCCTGTGTGTGTTAGTGCACTGTACGAAGATCTTATTGTTTTGCATGTCAGTATCTTTGTACATAAGTATTAATGAACTAGAGGCCAAACAGGAACTGACCACTCTCTGGGAACTGCTCCTTCATGGCATACCCAGGGAAGCAGGGAATGCAACATTCGGCAACTGTGCAAAAACTGCTGCAAAACAAACGCCACTATCTTCTATTGTGTCTGTCTTTTGTATAAAGTAACTCTGAGGAACTAAACAAGTGTGTTTATGCTGCTCTCAAGTGGGGTTTCTTGTTGTTGTTTACAGTTTGTTTTGTTTTGTTTTAAACCCTAACTTGATTTAAATAACAAGAACATCTGAAAGTTATCCTCCTCGAGGCACCTGTAAAAGAAATTTGCCTTTCAATACCCGGAAAATTCACTGGTACAATTTAGGCTCTTTCAGCAAGTGACTAAGAAATATTTGACAAAGTAATTCTATGAGCCTTTTTTGTATTGCAGAAGAAACCCAGTCTTCTCATTATTTTCTTAAGGAGAAGCAACTATATATCAACAGGCAATATTTACAGGGGAAACTATTTCTTCTGTGCACTCCTCCACTTTGCTGTTCCATCTTTTATTTATGTTTCCCATCTCTGGCCTATATGTGTGCTAGAAATGGTTGCACGCCCAGCCATACCTGATGTGTATTTAGGCAGTCAGTGGTACTAATGGCTGAGAGACCCCAGGAGCACATATATTAGCCCTGGATGTCCAGCTTTCTCTTGGGAACTAGGTTCTTTCTCTAACTTACAGCTGCTGCCTTTACAGCAGAACATTAAACACATAGATGATGTTATTATTTAGAAGGGACTCCATTTCCCATGCCCCAGACCGGAAAAAAGTGCTTTCTAGGGATTAAAAGGAGTAATTTAACAAAAAACTTCCTAAAGGGGAAGCGGGTTTTGTAGTGATTGTTTTGTTTCTAAAAGGATTATCAAATGATTCAGTGCTGAGGCACTGATTTTGAGAGAATGGCCAACTCGCTGGCCCTTCCTGAGGTTTTTGGAAAAACCTAACTTTTAAAGATCTTTCTTGAATTCTTGCTGTGACTAGAAATTTTGTAACTATTACAACACTATACCATCTGTATAACAGGATCCTGTTATAGTATCCATCTGGTAAGTAAAGTTTTATTTCATCAAATCTTAACATTTTAAAAACTATGCAAGTGGGAAACGTGTTTACCTTGTGTGGCTTGAAGGGAAGGACACAAGACAGCAGAAGAGCTGGAAACCTCCTCACCCAAAGGAGGCAATCAGCTTATGCTAAGGTTTTGAGGTGGTTAAATGGTTAAAAACGAGCCATTACTTCATCTTGTGTTACATTACACCTCCCTGCTGTCTGAACCTCCTGCTGGCACGTCTGCCAACAGCTTAACACAAAGCTGTGCCTTCAAAGAGCTGATAGGCAACACTTAAAGTAACAACAAAGCAGATGCAGGGAAAATGCTGTGCTTTAAATATTATGTTATTAACTGTTTTGCATTAAATACAGAAACCTGAATTCCGGCTTTGTCATTTTTCCTATTCCCATTTATTGCTTGAAAGATCAGGCTAATACTTATACAAAGGATTCATTAGTGAATTTTACAAGTGGATGAAAGCACCCAGAACAAGGAAAGGAATTTATTAGGCTTTGAAAAGAAAGTCATGGGGGGAGGAAGAGAAGCAGAGAGAGAGAGAAGCAGTTTTAAAGAGAGGCAATCCAGTGACTTTTTGTATTACTTCTCTGGAATTAAAATTAATTTTTAATGTTACTCAAAGAAAAGTGAGATAGGCACTATCCAAGCAGCAGGAAGGTTTAAATTTGCCACATATTTGACTATTAGTTCATTTTACGTATGAGAGAAAAACAGCAAACATCCATAAGAGAGGAAAAGACAAATAAGTCAAGAGAAAATGAAAAAAAAACAACAAACCAACCCAAAAATTTCAGAGAACACCATAGACTAGTCACAGCACTGAACCAACACCAATATCTCCCAAGGCTTAGCCACAAACCAGGATCAGCAAACAGCACTGTTTGGGGGCACACAGAAGTGAGACAGGTCAAAAGCACCCCAGTGACAAAGTGGAGTTGATCTGGAAGGTTGGCAACTTTTCCAGTCAACTGTTTCAAGACCTTGAATCCAAATTCACCTGAAAATTCAAACCTGGGTGAATTCAGAATCAACCTGTTGATTTCCTATCTCAAACACATAGGTTGCAAAACCAATACATTTCTGTTAGCCAAGCTCCTTCAAGTTGTAGTCTCATCAGGTGGCACACACTTACCACCTTGGATCCCCATTTTTAACTGAAATTGTTAGAAATGTTTTTCATTCAGATACAATGTCAGAAACCTCCATTTTAACAAGAAGAAAATAAGTTTAGCTTCAATCCTTAATTAAACACATCTTTTGTATAGCCTGCCTCAAAAATATTTTTGCTCCCAAAAATTTTATAACGTGAATGTCTTCCCTGTATGAATAGTTCCCCCCATGTGCTGTTCTTTGTGCAGTGAAGGAGGTGAGGGAGAGGAATAAAAAATTGCTTGAGCTGTGACCACCCTTCGATAAAGCTTTCTGGCACAAAAATCCTGGTGCCTAAAGGCATGTTCTCCACCTTTCTCTATGGCAGGAGCTGAGGAGTCAGTGCTTTAAGAGCAGAAATGATGTAGTGGTACTCCCAAGGTAGACTCAGGACCCTGTTCATTAACAAATTCTCCTGTCAAGGTACATTCTTTTCACAATTTTCACGCACAGACGTTAAATTGAGTGGCATCCCTGTTCCTCAATCTTAAAAAGTAAATAAATACAAACTCCTCAAAGTTTGCTGGTAGAAGGAATCCCATCAGTTTTCTGGGCTACAGCAGTTGCAGTAAAATATACAAATAATGCATCTGTGCCATAAAGTTGGCTTCTCTGGCTTTCCCACTGAAAAGCAATGAAATATTGCCCTCCCTTTGGGACAGTGGGTTGAGTACACCTGCCCTCTTGGCTGCCTCTTCTTGTTCTCTGCAGCTGTGTATCATAAACATTTTACATACTTGGCCATTCAGTGAAGGGGAGATAAAAGTCTACTTCATTTCCTTTTAACTCACCTCCTGATTAACAAAGGCATCAAAAAGGAGGCTTGCTCAGCATGAATCAGCAGTTTTATATGTATTAAAATGTTTAATCTACCACAGGCATACCCCACAAGGAACTCTTATCTCTTGAGTTGCTTGCACCTCACCTTCTCCCTTAGCATCCCTTCCTTGCTCATCCTGTGGTCCATACTGAACTCAAAGGGATGTATTTGTACCGATTTTAGAAGGAAGACAGTGACAAGAGAAGGGCATACTGAACTCAAAGGGATGTATTTGTACCAACGATTTTAGAAGGAAGACAGTGATAAGAGAAGGAGAGCCTCTTCCACTGCTGGCCTCAAGCAACATACTTCAATGTCAGAGAAGGAGATAAATTCTGTTTACATTCCCTGGAAAGATCATGAGATTATTTAGGTGATGTCTGGACAGTGCTTTGAACATTTAGAAGAGACTCATAACACTAAGCATTATGATGAATGCTCTCCCCCTTTTTTTTAATATCCTAATTTCCAAATACATACAGGCAGCCAAAATAGAGTTGAAAATGCCAGCAATGCCGGTGTAAATCCCTGGCATTACACATCAATATGCTCTTTCATGTGAAATTAAAACCTCCTCTTTGAGCATTGGCAGAAACAAAAGATGGGCACTCGAACAGTCAAAGGGAAAACTGGAAATGGGAAGAGAGGCGATTGGAACAAATTGGACCGAGTTAACCTGTCTGCTCAACTCTAGCCAAAGGGCAGCTGAAGAAAAACATTTTCTGCTCAGCTGCGGTCATGTTAGCCACAAAATATCCCATGAGGCTTACCAGCAGGCCCTGAGCATGCTAAGAATGATGCCCATCATTCATTGCATGCAGTTTCTATAGGATGTCTTCCACCTAAAAATCCAATGTTAAAAGGTTCACCTTTACATACCTCTCCTGGAGTGACCTGAGAGAAATCACCTCTTTTATGCATTCCCCATACACAAAACCAGCATGAAAAAGCAGTTTGAAATTTCAAACTATAAGGTTTTATAGAGACATTACCATTATTAAAATTAAATACTGAATTTATTATTGGTTTTAATGAAACGTTGTCCTGAATCCCATACCCATTAACATGCAAACGGCTTTGATTTGAGTGTAACACTGTTTCCAATTATAACCTAATTATAAGCTGATTTATCCAGTACGTAGGCCAGAGTCATGATAACACACTCACTGGGCTTAACTATCTACCCATTTTGCAAAGTCAATAAAGTGCTGATAGTCCTCAATTGCAGCCTAGTTCTATAGCTGTTGCTGTGCACCCAGGAAAAAGGAGGAAATTTTGTTCAAAATGGACCTCTCTGTCCATCAAGTTCTGTATCCTTTTGCCACAAACAGTATTTCTGTATAATCATTATTCAATCCCTTTCATATTGCATCAAGTTCACCCACTACTCCTCCTCCTAGGAAACCTTCTAAGATCCTCATTGCTCTGTTTAGATGCCTCCACCCAATTTCCAGCTGATGCTTGGACAATTCATATCCTTTTATTCTTATGTTGACATCTGCCTTCAGCTTTATAGCTTTTCCCCTGGTAGTTCATACCCCTGTAAATAGGAATGATCCCATGGACTCCCACAAGTCCCTGGGAAAGCATCAAAAAGGACTGCTCAGCTCGTTGGAACAGAAAGAACTACAAAGTAAACCCAGCAGCTCTGGAGACCAAAACAGACAAAAACCACAGGTACTGAGTTTTGCTGGATGGGTACCTGGGACCTGCTGGTGCCACAGGCCACAAAAGACATGACCATTAAACAGGATTCACCCAACCCTCATCTGTCTCCCCAGCAGCTCTGGAGACCAAAACAGACAAAAGCAGGAAAACCACAGGTACTGAGTGGTACTGGGACCTGCTGGTGCCACAGGCCATGAAAGACATAACCATTATTAAACAGGATTCACCCGACCCTCATCTGTCTCATTAATGTTGAATCTTCTGGAACCCCTAAAATACTTTTCTCCCTTTTCTGCCAGGGTTATGCCAGGAATGAAGAAACGCCTTGCTGCTGCCTGTGCTTGGGAAGTAGAATCTTCAGGGCAGACAACACTGTTGGCACTCCAGCAGACCTTCACCACAACCGTGATGGACTACTGTGCATGTCTGCAACATCAATTATGTCCTCAAAATAGTTTGACACGTCCTAGCTGCATCTTGGTAACCTTCTGGCAGCCTCTTGTAACCAAAGGTGGAAAAAAGATGAGCACGGTCAGGACAAACAGCAATGTAACTACGTGCTGGGGGGTCAGGGGGAGAGGTAATTTCCCACACGTTTGAAGGAAATCAGCCCAGGGGATTAAAAAAATTTCACAACTTCTTTTTCTTCATAAAATCCACAATAAAAACAGACCGTATTAAGCAGAAACGAGCCTACCAGAACTTATGAATAACTTGCATTCTTCCACTGGAGCCCGGCCAGTTACCCTTGGAAAAAATTCCTGTTTACTTTGTAGTGAATGTGAGAGACGCGCAGTCTGCCAGAAGCCATTACGACAGTAAAAACACAGCCAGAGGCTGTCACAAATGGGGAAATCACAGAGAAAGTTAATTTGTTAACTTCAAGGACAAAGATTAAAATAATATCTATTTGGTAAAAAGTTATTTGCTTTATCACATAGAAGACTTCAGCCGAGTTTACATGAAAGCTAGTCTTATTCAAAGGGAAATTTCAGATACTTCTTCAACAGTTAGCTTGTTTTTAAAATTTGGTTAGATTCACAAAGAAAACGTTTTTTCTTGTTGTTCTCAGTTTGGCTGAGATGAATATTTTGCTCTACAACTGCAGCTTTCTTCCACAAAACCTCAGCCAGGATGGTTGGATTGGGAGTTCAGATGCCAGTGTCCTTGCTCAAGGCACTTCCTAAAATCTCAGGGGCGGATTAGACACGCTTGCTCTTCTGGCCCTTTAGCAGTTCAATCCTAAAGCAAGTCCTACATAAATTAAGTCCTAAACTCTAGGCCTGTAATTTGATTAAATGAAATCCCAGAAAACACATACTTCCAGTACCCAGAGGCCTGAATTCTGAGGTCTGGTTGAGGTGACAAGCTCATTCAAGAGGAAAAAGAGGGTAATATGTAGCCCTTACACCTCACACATTTTTGTATTGTAAGTTAAGATTTATTCCTTTCTGATCTTCAATGAAGGTGAATGATTTTTTGGTCAGCTTCCATACTTTTGTATACAATATCTGTATTCCTCCTTTTTTGATTGAGCTTATTGTAAACCATAAATTGAACATAAATTCACTTTCATTTACATTCTTAATTCATTTTTCCATTTAACTTAGCTGTCTTTTATAAGAACCTTTCCTCTTTTCCCACAAACTAATCAAAAGCTCATGATCCAGAGATGCCTGCTCTCTCAAATCAGACACACACCCCCCAGCTGTCAGAGTTTCTTTCTATCTCTGATATATTTTCCTATTGTCCATCTCATTCCTTTAAAGCACATTTTCTAGTCTTTGTTGTTTTACTTTATACATAATATCAAGAACATGTTTTCCTGAATCAGAATCCAAGAAGTGGTGACCTGATAACCTTGTAACGGTAGTAAAAACCGGAGACAAACATCACCTCAGAGAGACACTTGAGCATATCTGCCCTCGCCAGAGACAGGAAATACCAAGAGTCTTATGTAAAAAGTTTCTAACCTAAATTTGCAGACCCAAGGGGCTGGAATGCCTTAAATATGGTTCAGATAAACATCCAGACTTTCTGATGATTATCCAAACTCTTTGAGAATCTGGAAGTTTTGAGGTTCACTCATCAGCGCTACCTTGAGTACATCCTGGAAGCAGCCTGCACCTTGATAAGGCTACGCTTTTCGGAAGCCAAATGCAAAAGCATTAATTAGATCCCGTTGGTAGGAAGCTATGAAGCAAGTGATGCTGGAGAGATTGCCAAGCGGCTCAGGAGAAATAAATCAGAGTTTATAAATAGCTTCAGAGTAAGAATATCAGTAATTATTCACTGTCCTAGACTACAGGATCTTTAAGACAAGTAAGAAAACATTTTGAGTGCCTGCTTGTAAAAATTCCTTAGTAAAAGGGGGAAATTTACATGCAGAAATCCTCCCTCCTAACCCCCAAAAGGAAGTGGCCAGTGGCTGTACAGCTGGAGAACAGGCCAGCACTCCACCAAACGTGGGAATAGCCAATGCTGGTCATTCAACCAAGGTAGGACAGGAGTAACTCTTTTTAAAGCTGCTGTATTCATCAACAACTAGTGTAAACATGGATATTCCAGAAATTAACTTTTAAAGCAGATTAATAAAATCTCTATTTAGAAGTCAAGTAACTTCAATTCGACTTTGGAAATGAAGCCAGCTATATCAAATTAAGGCCAGTTTAATTCTGACTACAATTAACCACCTGGAGGCTTAACGCAGTTTGACTAATCCATGTTAAAATCACATTTTAGTTAATTTAGATTATTGCTTGAGTGTTACTGCAGCGGCAAGTCCTAAATCTCACCAATATTAATTGATCAAAATAAAGGAAGCCTTACATTTAAGCAATCTTTCTCCATCTGTTTCATAACATCTTAACTTTGAAATCTGTTCAGCATAGTGCATTAAACCATCAAAGAAACCTTTCAGGCCGAAACGGGCAAAAACCTGCTGATTTTGGTAAAATTACTCAAAATAATAAAAAGAAAAGTATTTCCAAACCTGGTTGGTAAACAGACCTGATTAAAGGATGTCTGAAGACAGCCTGAGGATTCAGGGGGGATTAGTGAGTTGAGGGTATGTAGAAACAGACTAAGTATGATCTGTAACAAAAAGGTGAAGGAAAATGCACTGTCCCCAGCTCCTTGCACAGATTCTTACTGAAAAAATAAAAAAAGCCTGAATTTCCATTCAGTCTCAACAACTGTTTTTTTATCTTTAGAGGGCAAAAACTCTAGACACGTACAAACTCAAGTCTTCCTTGGGCTAACTCTATTAGCAAGGGGCTAGTGAGGGATTCCAACATTTTCTCTGAGAACTTGCTCTTCTCTTCCCTCTCACCAGTAGAAGCATTTGTAAACCTCGTGTGCTACCACAAAACCATAGGTATACCAACTGATCCATTTATTCCCACTTATTTCATGGAGTTCAGATAACACCTTTTGAATTTGCTAGATACTGATAACAGGCTCAAACCGTCAAACCTCAATAAAAAAAAAAGGCAGGGGAGGAAACAAGAGAAGCTTCCCCATAGGTATACCAACTGATCCATTTATTCCCACTTATTTCATGGAGTTCAGATAACACTTGCTAGATACTGTTAACAGGCTCAGACCGTCAAACATCAATAAAAAAAAAAGGCAGGGGAGAAGCTTCTATAGGTATGTGGTGATAAAAGGAAGACTAGGGAAAATGTGGGCCCTCTCTGTAAGGAAATGGGATACCTGGTCACCTGGGATATGGAGAAGGCTGAGGTATTCAACAACTTTTTTGCCTTAGTCTTTACCAGCAAGTGGTCTAGCCACACCACCCAAGTTACAGAAGACAAAACCAGGGGCTATGAGAATGAAGAACCACCCACTGTAGGGGAAGGTCAGGTTTGAGACCATCTAAGGAACCTGAAGGTACACAAGGTCATGGGACCTGATGAAATCCATCCACTGGTCCTGAGGGAACTTATGGATAAAGTTGCTAAGCCACTTCCCATTAGATCTGAAAAGTCATGGCAGTCTGGTGAAGTTCCCACTGACTGGATACGGGGAAACATAACCCCCATTTTTAAAAAGGGAAAAAAGGAAGGCCCGGGGAACTACAGGCCGCTCAGTCTCACCTCTGTGCCTGGCAAGATCATGGAGCAGATCCTCCTGGAATCTCTGCTAAGGGACATGGAAAATAAGGAGGTGATTGGTGACAGCCAACGAATTTGGTGGCTTTATATGATGGCGGAACCTGAAGGTACACAAGGTCATGGGACCTGATGAAATCCATCCACTGGTCCTGAGGGAACTTAGGGATAAAGTTGCTAAGCCACTTCCCATTAGATCTGAAAAGTCATGGCAGTCTGGTGAAGTTCCCACTGACTGGATACGGGGAAACATAACCCCCATTTTTAAAAAGGGAAAAAAGGAAGGCCCGGGGAACTACAGGCCGCTCAGTCTCACCTCTGTGCCTGGCAAGATCATGGAGCAGATCCTCCTGGAATCTCTGCTAAGGCACATGGAAAATAAGGAGGTGATTGGTGACAGCCAACATGGCTTTACAAAAGGCACATCACGCCTAATGAATTTGGTGGCTTTCTATGATAGTATTACAGCCTTGATGGATAAGGGAAGAGCAGCTGATGTCATCTACCTGGACTTGTCCAAAGCATTTGATGCTGTCCCGCATGACGTCCTTGTCTCTAAATCGGAGAGACATATATTTGATCCACTTGGTGGATAAGGAATTGCTGGATGGTAACACTCAGAGAGTTGCAGTCAACAGCTCAACGTCCAAGTGGAGACCAGCGATAAGTGATGTACCTCAGGGGTTGGTACTGGGACCAGTGGTATTTAACATCTTTGTCGGAGACACAGACAGTGGGATTGAGCGCACCCTCAGCAAGTTTGCCGACAACACCAAGCTGTGTGGAGTGGTCAACATGCTGGAGGGAAAGGATCCCACCCAGAGGGACCTGGACAGCCTCGAGAGCTGGGCCCATGCAAACCTCATGAAGTTCAACCAGGCCAAGTGCAAGGTCCTAATGTCCTGCTTGGCAATCCCAAGCACAAATACAGGCTGAGTGGACAGTGGATTGAGAGCAGCCCTGAGGAGTAGGAATTGGGGGTGTCGGTTGATTAGAAGCTCAACATGACCCAGCAACGTGCACTCGCATCACAGAAAGCCAACTGCATCCTGGACTGCATCAAAAGAAGCATGGCCAGCAGGTTGAAGGAGGTGATTCTGCCTCTTTGCTCCACTCTGGTGAGAACCCATCTGAAGTACTGCATCCATCTCTGGAGCCACCAGCATAAGAAGGACACGGACCTGTTGGAGTGAGTGCCGAGGAGGGCGACAAAGATGATCAGAGAAGTTCAACCAGGCCAAGTGCAAGGTCCTGACGTCCTGCTTGGCAATCCCAAGCACAAATACAGGCTGAGTGGAGAATGGATTGAGAGCTCCAGCCAGTACCTAAAGGGGGCCTACAGGAGAGATGGGGAGGGACTCTATCAGGGAGTGAAGCAACATTGGGGGTGTCGGTTGATTAGAAGCTCAACATGACCCAGCAACGTGCACTCGCATCACAGAAAGCCAACTGCATCCTGGACTGCATCAAAAGAAGCATGGCCAGCAGGTTGAAGGAGGTGATTCTGCCTCTTTGCTCCACTCTGGTGAGAACCCATCTGAAGTACTGCATCCATCTCTGGAGCCACCAGCATAAGAAGGACACGGACCTGTTGGAGTGAGTGCCGAGGAGGGCGACAAAGATGATCAGAGGCTCTCCTATGAAGACAGGCTGAGAGAGTTGGGGTTGTTCAGCCTGGAGAAGAGAAGGCTACAGGGAGACCTCATAGCAGCCTTCCAGTACCTAAAGGGGGCCTACAGGAGAGATGGGGAGGGACTCTTTATCAGGGCAAAGCAACAGGACAAGGGGTAACAGTTCTAAACTGAGAGTAGATTTAGATCAGATATTGGGAAGAAATTCTTTATTGTGAGGGTGGTGAGACACTGGAACAGGTTGCCCAGAGAAGCTGTGGATGTCCCATCTGTAGAAGTGGTCAAGACCAAGTAGGATGTGGCTTTAAGTCTAGTGGGAGGTATCCTTGGCCATGGCAGGGGGGTTGGAACTAGATGATCTTTAAGGTCACCTTCCAACTCTAACCATTGTATGACTCTATGATTCTAAAACTGCTCTACTCTGGAGCACCTCGTGCCATCTAGTGCTTTTAATTAGCTCAAAGTAGTCAGCAGCACTGCCTCATCAAACCTCAAGAGCTGCATGTCTGACCAAACCTTCATCTATTTTTCCACAATTGCAGTAATTGGTCTCCAAGGGAATTTTGAGTCAACCTTCACACCTTGCTTGCTTTTCCTTGCAGCACGACAGCACTGCTACTAAATCACAAACACAGTCAGCTGTTGCAAAGAGGCTGGTTGTCTCCTTTCCTTCTGCTGGGAATTCTTTCCCATGCTGGACTCTCATAGTGTCATTCAAAATATGCAAACTATCCATCACAACAAATTACCTCATATCTCCCAGACCAGTGACCACCCTTAAATAACCCTAATTTCTGATTATGCCCCTTTCTGCCCCTTTCTAGCATCTCTTGAGAAAGAAAGAGCAATTATAGTTCTCCTAAATCAGGTTTTTATATGCCAGGCTTGCCGTATTTAATATTTTCTGAGATGATTGAAAGAAACAACACACTATAGGAAAACTCTTACAGGGTTTTAATAGGCTCTCACACAAACCCACTGTTTTGCTTTCTCATTTGTTGTCCCTTTCAAACTATAATCCCCTGCTCTAAATTATCCATTCACATCTATTCATACGCAGCAATGAATTTCAAGACACCACAGGCCGGCTGCTAGTGCCAAAACGCTGTAAGGACATTTACTACTATTTGGAGTATTTTTACTTCAAAGGAAAGGATTAATGAAGATTATGGAAATGATCCTGAATCTCTGCATTTGCACTGACCTGTTTTTCCCCCACATACCGTATAATGATTTGTTAAACTGTGTGTTAGCTACACTGTAGAAATTTATAGTTCAATGCAGAGTGGGCAATACAATCTTCCAGATGTCCATACCGCTTCCAACATAAAAGCTCTTTTGATGCACCAGCCCAGCACCCTTGGCACTCACACCCACTGTCCTGGCCTCTATAGGACCATTTGAGGCAATATAAGCTCCCCCAGCTCCCCCACCCGATAAATGTGTATCGACACCAACACAGAGCACAACTGCCAGCACTACATCTGCACTAATTGAAGAAAACATTTGTTTGCAGGATTTACTCACTTCTGTCCTCTCTCTGAGCTGCAGATCCACCATGAATCCATAACGTTAGCAGCTTTTTATGGAGATGCTAAGAAATAAACAGAGAAAACAAGATAAAATCCACCATGAATCCATAACGTTAGCAGCTTTTTATAACCGTGGAGGTGCTAGGAAATAAACAGAGAAAACGAGGTAAGTCTACTATGATAATGCATCTAAACCCATGAAAGAAAGACAATCTATCAGATCAACAATGACAATATCAACAATACACAAACTTTTTATCTTATTTCAGCTCTTAAGAGTATCTTAAAGTTTTGTGCCACATTATCTGTATTGAGGCTACCTGTTCCTATTGATCCCACCCTGACCTACAACCAAAACTTTGACTTAAAGACATGAAGTGTGTGTCAAATCCCAATTACTTGCAAAGTCTTGTCATGCTTGAGAGTAGTCATAACTCACCTGGAGAGCTTGTAGAGTCTCCATGCTCAGAGATATTAAGAACTTAGCTGAGCCTTATCTAAGCTGGCCTTGCTTTGACCAGAGGACCTCCAGAGATCCTTTTCATAGGTATCATATCAATAGTGATTTTCACAGGATCATTCAGGTTGGAAGTAACCTCAGGATGTCTTTACTACCCTGTAGCTTCTCCTACCCTGTACTACAGTGAAGAGCTCCACCTCTCCATAACTTCCTCATAGGTACTGGAAGCTGCTGTGACAACCCTCCAAAGCCTTCTCTTCTCCAGGCAGAGGAACCTCCATTTCCTCAGCTTCTTCTCAGATGGCAAGCGCTCCAGTCCTGAGCACCTTGGTGGTTCTCCACTGAACTCACCTCAGTTTATACTCTTTCCTGTACTAGGAGCCCAAAACTGGAAACAGTATCTGGATGTGATCTACTGAGTGCTGAGCAGAGGGGGGATAGCCACCATCTTCATCTCCTGGCCATGCCCATGCTCATGCTGCTGAGGATGCTGCTGCTGCTCTCAGGGCTGCCAGGGAATTATAAGCTCCCCTCTGCTTGATGTCCCCAAGATGCAGCACCTCTCCTGTAGAGCTGCCCCCACCCACACAAGCTCAGGCTGGATCACTGCCAAAGACTGCTTTCCCAGGGGCAGGACTTTGCACTGAACTAAACTTCATAAGCTTCATCTCAGCTCACCCCTCCGGGCTGTCTAGTTCATTCTGAGTGGCAGCCCCACCATCTGGTATCCCCCATCTGATGCCATTTGAAAACTTGATGAGACTGCCCTCCATAGCTTCCTCCAGGACATTGATAAAGATGTTAAACAGCCCAGGTCCAAGGACAGGTATCTGTGGTACTCCATATCAGCCTCCAGGTAGAGCACCAACTATTAACCACATCCCTGTGAGCCTGACCATCAAACTAGTTTCTCAGATGGATGGGCAACCAGATGCGTAGACTGTAACTCCTACTCTGTGTTCCAATGAATAATTTACTCTTTCGTGTAACACAAAAAGGTTTTACTTTCCTTTTTCAGTGTATTCTGGAAAATGCTGGTCAAAGGACATCGGGATCATTCAGATATGCAAATGTCCTCAGTATGCCATTCAGCAAAGTCAACAAAATAATTTTGTTGATCTCAACAAAATAATTAATACAATTAATGCAGCTGGTTTTATCACTGTAGTGATATCCAAGAGTTCAAGACGTTATGATGCAAAACTATTTGGCTGAGAAAATAATTCATAACTAGGTTTTGGGCATTTTCTGCTTGTTTGATTGACTGGGTTTTATTATTATCAGCTGTAAATAGAGCAAGCACTGCTAGCACAACTGGTGGAAACCTAAAGGAAAAGGTTGTGGGAAAGTCTGTGTGGAGATTGTCATATACCCACATGTTTTGGTTTATAACCTGTCTCTTAGATATGCTAAATTGTGAACAAAAAGAGTAGAAAGTGTTCCATCCCCCATTTCCCCCAAGGCCTGCTTATTTTCATCACAATATAAAACTTGAAAAACCAGATTGTTTAGCTCACCCAGTCAGGTAGCAGACTGTGGAGAGGGAAATCCCCCTTTCTTTTGCTTACTTACTAATACATTTGATTAGACAAACAAAACAGGGCTTATTTGAACACATTTGATGTAACAAATACAGATAGCACATTGTACAGAACCACCTCACTTCCAAACTAGCAGAATGGGAGTGTTGTGCAAATTCATGGTACACTATTTGAAAAGCTACTTACATTCCTTAAACAAAAATCAATATCTAAAGTTAGATATAAGTCTATAAGTTATCTTATCCTTAGAACCAAAATCTTCTTAATCAATAAATGAGGTTACCCAGACTTTGTCAGATGATACTTTGACTCTATTTTGTTTAAATGAAGATGCATTTGCATTTCAGAACAACTCATTAAGTTTTATCACATTTAGATGCAATTACAAATACAGCAGACAAGTTTAAAAAATAATTCTATATGCTGACATCTATTTTGGAGGGATTTTCAATGGAAGATGAGTTTCATCGCAATGGAAGATGAATTTCAAATGCCAGACAGTGTGCCTAAATTTGGTGTTTCTCCTTTCATCATCTGGTATCAAATAATATTTTTACCAGAATGTGTATGCAGCACCTTACTGATATGAACAGTTACAAATGTACTGTTCTGCTGTAGAGGAAAAAGATAAATCTGTTGGAGTAGCCTCCTGTACAGCTAGTGGGCACAACTCATTATGTGCGTAACTGTTGCAAGGTGAAGATTTCATCTAGTGCAGAGGCAGACACATTATCTAGAGCTTCCTGGTCCAGCCAGGGGACTCAAAGCTTGACACTGCCCCATGGTTTTGTGATCACCAACTTGATACACAAATGCAAGTTGCCTTTTCATTTCTGGTATACAAGAAGCTAAATGAGCAACTTTTTGTCCCTGCCAATCAAGCCTTACGTGCCCTGCAATTACAATTGACAGCAGATGGAAAATTGCAGTGACTGAATATCAGAAGCTGGTGCTTTTCTATTTTAAATTAGTAGTTTAGTGGATTAAGGTAAAACATTTGCCTGTTGCTGGATCACCCTGAAAATACATTAAACGCCGAGTTAGGGAACAAGTCTGCTAAGCAAACATAAAATCTGGAACTAAAGCTTGATTTGCAGGTACAAAAAATCAGAGAGACTCATACAAAACTCCTACACCCACAAATTGGCTTCTCTGTGTTTTGTTAGAAGTACCATGCAAGAATATGCAAAAAAGTGCTCATGAACATTTTGCACATGCAAATGCAGCACAATTGAAGAGCTGCCTTTTGATCTCCAGTAGCAGAGCTCTTGTGCAATACACACAATGTGGCTGCATTCCTCCAGGTCTTGGAGCCACACTATCAGATTTGCCTCAGTTCCTGTCGGGGTTCTTTGTGCTTTAGACCCTTTGCTGGAAGCCTTATTTCTATCCCAGAAGCATGTGAGAATTGGATTTTGGTATTCAAAGGCTGTTTCCACCATGAGATGGGGAAAGGGAGGTGGTATGAAAAGCCAAAAGGAAAGACAGCCTTGGACTGCTGAGCCTGCTGCCAGGAATAGATATAGAAGTGGAGACAGATCCTGCACTTTGTACCCCACTTCCTTCCTTCCAGTGGGGCAGCCATCCTGTAAAACAACCAGCAAGGCTACAGCAGTCATGGTGCTTATAGACAACTGCTACCTAAACGATGAGATCCTTCCCTACTGATACAGTTTTCTGTGGGCAGACAAAAACCACATACTTTTCAAGATTCAAGTGCAAAGTCCTTCCTCAACACACTGGCACCCATTACATGCGGTAACAACCGATGTGCTCGATTGAGAAAGCACACTTCAGAGAACATTTCTCCATTTGCACTTTAACTTTGTTCCCTGCCAATAAGCTAAAGCTGTCAAGTACTCCCATAAACATTTTCTCTGTGCACTGCTTACCCCAGTTTGTTAGGGCAGGACAGAAATTCGTGGCTGTTTGTTACTTACAACAAGTGGGTTTACAAGAAAACTTGCCCTGAGCTGCAGTGTTTGAATGCAGGAGTGATAAGCAGGAGCAATCTACTGTCTGGCAGCCTCCAGACATAGGTGATGGCAGAGACAGAAGAACTGAGCAACGGAAGCAAGAGGAAAAGGTAACAAAGTAATATAGGCCATAGAAATCTAAAACTAGAAGTTTGGGGGCTTTTGTAATTCATACCATCATGACTTCCTTTGTCTTATATGACTCTTAGTTGGATTCAGAAGATCCAAGAGTGAAGTACTAGGGAGGAGACAACCCTAAACATAAATAAATGAAAAGTAATAGATTTCAAAGCTCTGCTTTTTCAGCAAGAAGGCATGAAATTCCTCTCTCACAATTTAAACTCTCAAAATAGAACTATGAAGAGCTAAAATTAAGGGTATTAGTGCAACTAGGATATGCTGACAGCCCTCGGTGAGCTAATACTCCCGTTTAGTCTTTTAAAAGTGTAGGAACAGAAATGTGCAAACCATAAATTGCAAAACCAGCATCTGCAAACTTTCATTCAAGGTTCCTAATTGCTCTCTGAGTCAACTAGACATGTGGCTCTTTTTATTTATTATTTGTGAGTATCCAGGCAAATGGACTGGTATTAGCATATGTTCGTGGAACGGCCTGTTTTCAGTGAGGTGTTGGCATATTTCCGTTTTGTTTTTAAAGGGGTCAGTGGTTTGGGACTGGACTGAAACATTTCAAAGCCAACATAAACATTTCTTTTCTTTCAAATTATCCTCAGGGAAAAAGAAAAGAGTCTGGCCATTGCACAGTTCTAAGACTTATTTCTGCCAGCACTTTCGTCCATGACTTACAGTAACGACAGTACAATTTTACAACCCTCCAGGTGCAGTTCACCACCTCAAAATGATCAGAGATTGCTTTGTAGCTCCAAATCCGAAGGCAGGCACTGTTTCAGAGCATGTACATGTAATGCATGGAGAACAATTAGTGCTACAGAAATAGTCTTCAGAGTGTGTACAGTACATTACACGTAATGCTCCGTAATGCCCTACGCCATTGACTTTCGATACAAAGATGTACTGTGTTTTAATTGCACAATCTGTGGCAAGTACAGAACCAACACACGCCCCAGGAAGACACTGGTGTCACAAAGACAAAAGGGGATGAACCATGTTTTAAGCCCTCTCCTGAAACGAAGTGATACGCATTATTGTTAGAATATGCACTAAATAGCCTAGATCCACCAAAAATATATATCCAGGTATGTCTCTATTTCACCTCAAGAAGATTATATCCTAAAACATGAAAAATGGGACTAATTTCCCCTACACATCTATTAACACTGTACACGGTAACCTCAAGAGAAGCTGAGCTAGGTGACCCTGGTACAGCTCTGACTTAGGCCACCTCCTTCCATTTCTGTTAAAATGCTTTATTACAAGCACTGTGATAATAAAATCCTTTTGAGTTATCTGAACAAATCTCCTGATTTGTTACTAGGTCACTAAAAGGAGTGAATTAGACCACCAGGATATTACTTACTTTAACTGACATCCAAGCAAATAACTCGGAGACAGATTACTTCATCGATGGGTGGAGAATGGCTTTATGTCATCAGAAAGCCAAATGCACCACGAGGAGTGATAGCTCTTTTGAGACATTTGCCAACTTACATTCTGCCCTCCTTCCCACTGATCTCATGCCAATATGCAAGGGCTCAAAACCATGCCTTAAGACATCATTATTCAGCCCTTGGCTCACAAAACCTCAGAAAACAGTCACAGAACAGAGTGATTTTCTCAAGACGTACTGGGGGAGCTAGAAGGAGCCAAGTGCATCTCCCAAGGTTTGTGTATTTCATACATGCAGCAATTTTTCAGTTACTATTTTGTACAAGCAATCAGGTTGTTCGCATTAAGTGCTAAGCTCTTTATCGAACTCCTTTCTATAGCTGAATACAAAACACATGCAATTACAAGAGATGGAGAGAGGCAGCCTTTTGCTACCCTGTCAAGGTTGCTCTGAAGTGCTGGCTATACTAAACACAAGGCCTGTCTCTCTTGCTTTCAGCAACATCAAGGCTGTCTCTTCCACTTGTGTGTCACAGCACCTCCTCATAAGCTACAAACAGCATTACAACACCCTGGTGTTACAGCACCCTAGTGTTAATACCCCTTCTAGCTACTGCAGTCTTTCTTGATTTTCACCTTCTGCCAGCTTTTTGAACACAGAATCTCAATTTTCATTGAAGAAAATGATTGTATTCTCATTGTTGAAAACATGAGCTTGAAAACATAAAAACAAAAGATAAAAAATAACAACAACAACAAAACCCAAAACATAAAAAAAACAAAACATAAAAACAACATAAAAGCATATAGGTCTTACCTTGTTGTTGACTTAACAGTCATAGCTTGTTAACCATCAGCAATCGGCTGCAGAAGTCCATTTCCTCCATGTAGGGGATAAACAGAAGCTGATTTCTGAGTTGGGCGTTGTGGTTGCACTTGCAAGAAGACATTTTCCTGTGGTCATTGTTTTCTTTAAAAAGGGGAAAATTCTGAATGAGAACAGCTGCGTTATTTATAAATGGCTTAAGCCACTTTAAATTCTGTGCTACAAAAAAGGCATGTACTCACCTTTCCCAGTTCCTGCCCTCAGAGCTGCCCAAATCAGTAGCTCCATCTGCTAATTAAGAGAGAAAACAATATAAATTGCTTTTCAGTCAGACCAACTCCCTCATCTGGCTGGCAATGAAGTCACATAATAGTGCTGCTGACTCAAGGAGAGACATGACTAGCAATTTTAGAGAGAGCAAACTTTAGATCTATTAAGGCAATTGTAACAATGTGTGTTCAGAGCATCCCAGGTTAGTGACTTACTTTGCTTCAGCTTTGCTTGAAATGTCCAGAAAGAATCCCTTGGTCTCCCTCCCCTGAAGAGGAATCCTGAAAAAAAAGGACATATATAACTGAAGACCAGGATTAATGTTTGAGACATTCTAGATGTCATTTGGAGATACAGAGCCAGGTAGTATCTGGAAATGAGAAACTAAATGTGACATGAGCTAGACAAAAAAGTGGGAGGAGAGGCCCTTGACCACAGGCACTAAAGAGCTGGGCCAGCAGAGAAAAACATCTGAAACTGGGCCAGCAAAGATAGAACACACTGGATAGAAATGTACTGTCTGTGTAAGGGTGTACCCCAGCCCTCCAACACAGCCTAATTGATTTACTCACTGCTTGAGAACAGCTGATTAGATTTGAAACTGGCCTTGATCTGTCATGGACTGAAATTATCGACTCAAGACACCAAAACATATTTTACATTCTATACAATTCTAATCTATTTGTATTCTATAACAGGTCTTCCTCTTCTGGAAGCCCAGACTTCAGGAAAACGTGAGCACAGCCCTGTATCCCTAGAAAATAAGTTAACAATATTTTCCAGCATATTCAGCGAATATTATTGCCAGCACTGTGAAGTCTGCTTTCTGCAACTTAAAAATAAATAAATAAATAGATCAAGCATGATGTGAAATAGGAAGAAACAAAGTAAACCACAACCACACATAAACAGTCTGAACTTCCTCCTCCTTCCTTACCACAGGGCTTTGTTTTTCCCCTCACAACTGTTTAGATGTCACGAGAGGTCAGAAAGTCAGCTATTAATCACCTGAGTTCCCAGGCAGATGAAGGCGAAGTAACTCACTGCTCATTTCTGCATTAGAAAGCAGTAAACACCCCTTTTTCAATCTGAATTTCATCAACTGCAAAAAGTCAGATGCTGAGAGCCTGAAGAGATCTAGATACGGCCCTACTGGTGTCAGTAGCTAACCTCCACTTGATGTCACTGGAGAAAGACTGTATTCAAAATAGACTTTTATGTTCTCCCCAGAATCTCCTCACATGAGGAATGGTTCAGCTCAGTCAAAGCATCCTGTTCCTCAGCAGAAAATGGGACAGACCCCATGGGCAGAGCAGACTGAAGAAAACAGAAATCCTTTGGGGGCTGGGGGAAAGGCAGAAAGGGAAAGAAGAAAAAGGAAAAAAAAAAAAAAAAGAAAGAAAGAAAAAAAGATAACAGGTAACAAAATAGTCAGGGAGAAAGGAGTCCAGTATATTATCTGTGCTGCCATAACCACATCATCTGTGATTTGCAGCATACATCCCACATTCAACTAACAGGAGCTGTAGTTATTCTTCTCCTTTACTTTTGTTACCTCTCCACACAGTAAATCCAGCTCAGGAAAAAAAAAGAAGAAAAAAAAAAAAAAGGAATACTAGTGTATTTCAAAACACTTTAATAACAGGCAAGAGGTGCTGGTAAATCTGGAACAAAATCAGCTCTCTGTTGGAAAAGATTTCAAGCCCTATCATGGCTAGCATGCTTAACACTTGTCCTTCAATTACCATAGGTGCAAAACATCAATAAACACTTTTACAAGAAGGAGCTGGTTGAAATAAATGACAGAAAACCCTACAGGCCCACGTAAGTCTGTTTGGGAATTTGAAGCTTGCAGATGAGCAGCTTTGTTGGTGACAGGGATACTAGTGTGCATATACAGCAGAAAAACATGTTACCTTATACACATTTGTGTGCAAGACTGGTATGTGTGTGACAGAGGGGAGGGGTTGAGTGAAGAAAAAGTTTGAGAAGAATGAGGAGCTGAAGCCTTACACAACCACGGGACCACCTGGAGTGTAACCTTGAACGAGTGGCTCAACAGTGAGTTACGGATCAGTGAGACCAGCTGAAAGGAAAAAAGTAAAAACACCAGAACAGAAAACCAAGAAAATTATCCTCCAGCTCTCTGGAAAATTGGGCTTTTATATACCTGGATGCAGCCTTGCTACTTCATAAGGATGCACCTGACTTTATCACAAATTTTTCCTTTCACATCAGGCCCCAAACTCTGTCGCATCATGCTAAAGGGTTGAGCCCTCAGTTACATCTGTAAAACATTAAGCATTTCAAACACCAGTATGGTTTCACTGGAATGAGTAGAAAGAGGTGGCTGATTCATTAGAGCCTTGTGCTTTAATTGCTTGTAAAAGGTCCTATCATAATAAAAATATTGAACAATTCACCTATTTGTATATAAACTCTTATTCCAGGTAAATACATGCAGCAGGCAGATAAGTAACAGTTTGATTTCATCAACATACCCCTCACCAAACTATTGAGATATTTACCTTGGAAATTGTATGGGTTTAGCTGAGCCTGATACACAACTGCAGAAGGTGGATATATGCCTCAATAAAAAGCAACTCCACGATGACTTGATCATTTTTTCAGGATGCATAGAAACCTTTCAACATATTATGAACCAATATTTCTAATTCTGCACCAGAACAACAGGAGACTGCCTTTGCCTACAGCAACTGATGATCCACAGAGATTCCTCTTTACGCACTGCATGTTCTTGCATTGTCCAAACACAGTAAGAAAACAGTCTAATGTGATTTCAGACCCCTGCCCCTTTCATCGCTAACCTAGAGTTGTTTGTGTATCAAAAGGAAGAGCACACAACGTGCACTCAACCACGCAGAGCTGAACCGCCTGCAGCAAAAATACAAAAGATTGGCTATGTAATTTTTTATTCTTTTTTAGTCTAATCATTCTGTCACGTATAATGGATGCACAGGCATAGTTTGGGCTTTTGAAAACCTAAAGCAAAGCTTTACTTTATTCCTGTAAATCTCACGGGCTTCAGATTGAAGCATTCCCTTCTGTCAGCAGCACAATGGTTAGCAATTAAATTCCATGGCCCAAAGAGGACTTTGAGGCCTTAATTATACTTTGAAAATTGATTCTTATTAATGATTTTTTTTTTTTGGGAGCATATGAGATATAAGAGCCTTAATACATCTGTAACCCATAAGGGGTGTGAGAAGGAAGGGACTGAACAACAGATTACCCCAAAATTCTGTTTTCTTCAGATACCTATAAGACTAAAAATTTATGGAGATACAAGAGTGGAAGAGGCTAAAGGTGTTGGGGGTGTGTATGGGAGGGAACAGAATATCTGGATGTGGAAGAAATTACTTGGTGTATTCTCCAGCCCTAAGGAATTAATTAAGGAATCCCTACCAGTGTGCTTCAGGTGGAGAAGCAGTGAAAGCAATGAAGAGTTAGGGGGCTTTTTGCCTAGTTATGGAGCTTGGAGGGAGGCAGAGGGACAGCATAAAGCCTGCAAGAAGAGATACTGTAAAGACCCTCCCCTAACCAAAGTGAACAGTCAGGCTCAAAAGAATTGAATGGATAAAAATATTTCATGCGCAAATTTTTGTTTCTCTGCCTGACAAGACTGTTTATGGCTCATAATGCCATATATCAAATTACCTCCAGTCTGTGGCTTCATTTTCTTCACAAGACAACCAGAAATGTTGCCAGCCTTGTTTTACAGAAAGGGAATTGTGGCAAAAGCAGACCACGTTGACGTGCCCAGAGTCAGTCATGAAGGCTGTGGCTGAGGTGGGAAAGGGTTAGAGTCCTATCTTTTATAGATGACATAACTGCAAGATCACAGTTGCTTTCCTAAATGTAAAACATATTTGCATAGTGATGAGTCTGAGCTGCAGTGCCCAAATTGTGATCAAAGCTTCAGATGCCTGGCATCTAGGGCATTCAAAACATTATTTCAGTGTGATTCATTGCAAAGGAAGAGGCCAGCCACCACACTTGGGTACAGATTGTCAGTTTTTTTAAGTGGTCAGTACAAAAATGCTGGTTCTGGCAGCACCTGGCCAAACTTGGTCAGGCACCCGTTGGGCCACCATTACTTTCAAGAGATACAAGCCCTCTAAATAAATAACAACCCATATGCTTGTGACCTAGTTATAAGACCTCCTACACGTCTATGACTTCCTAGGTCATAGGCCTCCTACTGCTTGCTGTGCTTGCTTGCTCCTATTTTAAGCAAGCACAGTCCAGTAAGAGCACACATGCAGCTGTAATTTCAGCCCTAATGAGTTCCTCCAGAAGAGGGAGTGCACAGTATACGTACGCATAAAGCCATATTTTGCTACTCCATATCCTCATTGGAGAGCGTAGAGGCTCTGCAAACATCTAGCCCAGTTTTACTCTCTGCCACAAACTCAGTGCTGTGTACAGCTCAGTGAAATACCTACTGCACAGCTCATCCAGCAATATATCACTCCTCTTTGCTGTGTATCTGTTTGAGATTTCCTTGGAACTTTTTAAATTATATCACTCCTCTTTGCTGTGTATCTGTTTAAGATTTCCTTGGAAGTTTTTAAATTAATAAAAAAAACCTCTTATTTTTGCTTTTTGAGAAGCTTGTTTTACTTATTGGCTTGCTAGTCAAACTTAATTTCCCAAGCTACAATTTAAGTAAGTTTGGTTCCAAGTCCCTTACAATTGTTCTTGCTCCCTGATTTGTTAAGTAACTTGTAAGAAATGTTGCAGGATGCAAATTCAAAGTTAATTGCTCAGACTTATTCAAGAGTGAAGCTTATAAATTCACTTGTTATGAACAGCGGAGTTTTTCCAAATAGAACTTCTACTTCTGTTTATCTGGTTTTGTAGCAACAGACCAAAACGGTACCTAGACAGTGTTGTAGGTGCCCTTGACAATTAAAAATGCAGTCAACCATAAGAACAAAGCCACAGGCAACCACCATGTACAGTAATTAACCAGTAAGACCTAGATTATGAAAAGGAAGGAAGAAATAGACAGGCATATTACAAAAAGTTGATAAAGAAAACAATTCTGATAGCGTTTGCATGTTTTTCTCAATTTCTGCCTTGTCAAATGTCCTCTCCTCCCCCTCAACACACACTGTTCAATATCCTACTGAATGACATTCTTTGTGTATTGGACTAAATCTCTGACCTTGGTTTGACTTTTTCCCCTTTTGCTTATCTCGTCCTCTCTGGTTAAGAAACAAACCCACAAGACTTAATTTTGAAAGAAGAATTGAAAGGCTGTATTAACTTTGTTTAGCTCCCAGTAAGAGTATAAATAGCAATAACAGTATTCTTTAAATGATTGTTACCTGATTTTATGTGCCTTCCTTACCTAACCTTTCTCTCTCTCTTTTTTTTTTTTTGTGTTGATGTCTTTCACAGATTATCAAGAGCTAGTATTCTGTTGACTTTCGTTATTCATTAAAAATGAAGTTCAAGGACATTGTAGCTACAACTGATAAATACACGTTATTATGGTTTCAAAAATAAATAACTTCCATTGTAGTGCAGTGAGTAATATTTTGAAAAGAAAAAAGCTGAAAGAGACTTCCTGCCCGTGTTGGATTATTAAGCAATTCTATGTAAGTATGTTAAAAAGAAAGTCACTGCTGTAATTTAAATTATCAGGACAATATACTGGTTTATCTTGCTGACCTTGCACCCTCTTTCTGCAGAGGAAACAAAATAGCAAGTTCAGGTAACAACTCCTGCTTATCTTCAGCAAGGTAAATAACTGAGGAAGTAATCAGGATTAATTTGCAATTTATTAACATTGCTTTGACTCTGTTATCAAGGCTTGAAAAGTTTAAGGCCCGGGTCCAGACTGGATTCACCCTGCCTCAGACTACATGAGGAACAAAAGGAGCCCAAGGAAGGCACAGACTGCACTGGGCAGCAGCAAAGCAGAGGCATTGAAAGAAGAGACATTCCAAGGTGCTTTTTAGGAGAGGCACAGCAGCAGATTTTGCTGGCTGATACAAACAAAGTCATTCTGACTTGTTTCCATGAAACTCCTGAGGTTTTTCCAGCATAAGGATGACCAGACGCACACAACAACTTACGCTACAAGATTTGGCAAAGATACTAGCTTTTGTTTAGTAGTGTCCAAAGGACTCATAAACCACTAAATTACTTGCAATCAAACACATGGTAAAGTCATCTACAGTAGCATTAAGCGCAGCACTTTTGTCATGTGACTCAACCCTTCACGGAGGTTGCTATGAATGGGGTGGAAGTTCAAAGGCTTCCCGCTAAGAAAAGCTGAAAAAAAAAAATCCTCCTCTTTTTACATGTACCAGTTATTCAAACAAATGGAGGGAATGGCAGTAAGTAACAGTAGCTGAACAGCTAGTATCAATCAGAACAGTTATGGAAAATAGAAAATAACAACAAAACTAGAAGCCACTGTCAGAGAGTGCTGGAATCCTGGTACAGAGCAATGAATTACCCTCATCTCACTTGGATTTCTTCAAAAGACAAGGGTATGTTGTTCCTTCTACTGCCTGCTCAAGGATTGATTTCATAATTATCTAGAAGCTGAATCTGTTTCCAAAAAGAAACAGCTATTATTTTTATGTTATTTAGTGGTTGAGCTAAGGTTCAGCTGACAAAAAAAAACAAAACCAAACATAAATTCTACATTTTGGTGGAATCCAGTGCAAGCTTTTCTATAGGAGTTTCCCATGAGGAGAAAACAAGTCCCTACTCATTGACCAAATTTCTGGACTGAAATATCAGAAGACCAAAAAGCTACAGAACATCTTGTTACACACACCAGCTATTCTTAGCTTACCTTAGGAGCTGAAGCTCTCTGTATAATCATTATAGTCTCCTGAGCTACTCAAAGTATCTAAATTGGAGACATCTCTCCTTCTATTGATCCCAAAGGATGTCTTGGTTCACAAGTTACAGCAATTCCTTCCACAAATCCATGTAAAATAGTTCTTTGGAATACCTGGGAGTTTGACTCCCTCAGTTTGTTTACTTCTTGAGTTTTTGCAGTGATTTACATACCACTGTTAAAAGCAGGACAATCTACACACCTCTCTGATAAGAAAATTAATTTCCTGTTACAGTAGGATTTATTATTTTTTTTAACATGTGAATACATGATGCTGGCAGAGTAGCCATCAAAGATAATGAAGTATTCATAAGTCCTGGGCCCCTGATTTTAATGAGCAAGAAGACACTAACAGTGACAGGGTGTATTTTATCTCTTGTTTTCAAAGTTGTCACATAAACGGTATTCATAAGTCCTGGGCCCCTGATTTTAACCAGCAAGACGAAACTAACACTGACAGGGTGTATTTTATCTTTCATTTTCAAAGTTGTCACATAACTTAATGCTTCCAAAGAGATTCATAGCATATTTAAGGTCCTGTGGGTTGTTTGAAAAAAAGAACTATGAAGACTTCGATGTACCTTTCTTTCCCTTTATAGACTCCAAACGAGCAGCACACAGAAAGGTTAAACTGAGATAAGGAAGAAAGAAAATCAACAGAAATTCCCGTTGTAGGGTTGTTTGCACAATTCCCCTCTCATATGTTTAGAAAGGCCCCAAACATCAGATGTGCTAGTGTTGTTGGAGAAGGTTTGGAGGGCTTTTTGTTTTATTTTGGTGTTTTTTTTAGGAGGTCTTAAGCCTTAGCTGCTAGCAGGGGCTCCACAACAAAACCCCAGCTTCCCACACACGTTTCGAGGTTGTGGGGGGGGAAGGGCTTTTATTTCAGTTTTTAAATGAAAAAAGATCACTTGCTAATTTGCCCGAATGACACAAGGCATTCAAGTGAATTAGATCTGTGCCTTATCTGCAAAGCTTAGGCACCAGAGCGATAAAATGCAACAACTAGCATTTCAATTCTCCAAGCCATTTCATTATTCCAATTCTGCAGCAGGTCTTTGATTAAGCAGAAAGTCTTCTCTCACTGGAAATCTACTTGAACTACCAGTTCAGCAATACTGACACGTCTGTGGAACAGCAGCACAGGGAGCCCATGAGGAGATACGTTCCCCCCTTTCCCCCCACCATTGGCCCCAGTAAGGTGTAAGAGCCAGTTGAGTGTATTTCAGCAAAGAGCTGCTCTGCCGCAATGGCAGAAGCCTACGCAGAGTCAGCGTTTTTCCAGGGGTGAAAACCAAAGTAACCACAACTGCTTGAAGGGAGGAGACTACATAGAAGTGGGTAAACTTGTTAAAAATAGAAAGAAAGGGCAGCTAACAGAGAAATACTTGCAGGTTTTGTGACAACTTAAGAGCCCTGTACTGGAAATACAAAGCAAATATTTATCAAAAAGGTTTGAGAAAGAGGTAAGAGAAAAAAATGGCCAAACAGGGAAGTCATTAAGCAGGCATCCTTCAGAAGCTGAAGTGAAGTACAAATGAAGACAACAGGAAGCACTGCAAACTCTGGCAGGTTAAATGTAAAATTCAAACCAAAAGAAAACAGTATTTTTTGAAGAACAATTTGTAAAAGGCAAAGAAGAGGTTACTGAAAAAAGGGAAAAATGAACTGTGACCCGACATCAGGATCAGATAATGTTAATCCGACAGAGTGGTGACAGACTCTGAAGGATTTCAGGGATGTGGGTGATGGATTACTAGGTACAGCATGTAACATCTCTTGAAACTGGAAACTTAAAAGTTGGTGTGTTACTTGCCAATTCCTAACACAGGTATTAACAGTGGTCTGGAAAACTACGGAGACATCATCTGACATCTGAGTCAGGCAAACTAATTTCAAAAGCTTTTGATTTTAAGACAGATCTTCTAAAAGATCTGAAGTCTGATAAAACTGGATGTAAGGCACAGGTCACATTGCTCTTGTGTGCTTCTCCTCAAATGTGGACAACTATGAATTGGAACAGATGGATTTTGTGTATTTTCCAAATGTAACCCCCACCTGCAACAGTTTTGCAGTAGTACAATCTCAAAGTGACAGAGGCATAAATTACTACAACCAGCTTACTGGTCTCTGAAATAAAGAATAATTTCTTCTTCTCTTTTGACTTATCCTGGCAATGTTGCAGGCATTGGTTTTAATGTTTGATTTTGGTAGATTCAAGGTGACCACACATCAGAGCCATTCTGAAGATTCATGTGTCTCCAGTTACTTTTGAATATGTATGTTTGTGGGTTTGGTTTGGTTTGTTTTAAAGAAGTAAGCTTCTTCAGTATTGACACAGGCATTCTGTTGCATAACATTATTTAGAACTAGTTCTTCATGTTTTTTTATGCATAGAGCAATTGAATACACTTAACCAATATATTTCATATTCAACTTATTCTGGTTAGAGTCTGTTTTCCACGAGTTATAAGAAAACATCAGGTCTTGTTTTGCACTTTCTCCCAGCCACGATTACTGTTCTCACTTAAGAGGAACACTCAAAACCAGCTTGTACAGTTGGTAGTGAAAGTATCCACCTGAATGATGACAGCATTAGACAGTTGCAGTGGAAACAAGCCCCTCAGTAGATATATTCCAAACATCAGAATAGTTAGAGGTAACCTCAGGCTGATGTAGGCTTGTTCTGTAAATCAGACTCTTGCATGATGGAGATTGATTACACTTTATCAAGTCTTTATCTGGTGCTTGATTTCAAATTCATACTAAACTTGGTCTATTAAGACAAGTCCTTTTATAATTTTTTCCTCCTTATTCATAAACCTTAGATCTTCTGTCTAGCTCTACTTGAGTTCTCTTGCTTTTATATGAATGGACTGCAATTAGTTATGAGAGGGGGGGAAAAAAGTACAAATTTCTTCAACAAAAGATCGGTGTTGCTGTATCCAGCATGTTGTGAGCACCCAGGTTCCTTTACAGTCATCCCTGTGACTGTGTGTAAATGGTTTTAATAGCTGTTCTAATTACACAGAATTAAAACGTATCATAAATTTGTGGGCAACTGTATGTATTTCGTCTGGTATTTTGAACAAAATGGGTGTGAAAGGGAAAATACTGGCAAAGTTACTCCTGACAAAAAAAAAAAAAAAAAAAAAAAAAAAAAAAGAACGTAACCCTTAGTCACATGAGTAATCCTTTCCCCTGCAAATCATTTTATTGACGTCAGGTGACACTCCTTGTGTGAGGCAGGATTATTTATGTGACCAAGGGCTTGCAGGATTAGGTCCAAGCAGTCTTCCAGAAAGAGTCCTCATAGGTCTCAAAGATTATCTTAATTATTTTGCCCTTTGTGAAGAATTCATTGAACTGAAATTCCCTCTGATAAATCCAATTTCTTCTCTAGGCTTCCTACTACCTTTCTAGTGGTTTTCAACTGTTGTCTTGCAGGCATAGTGACTGGAACAGTTACCTAAGGTTTAATTTGGCAACATAAGGTAATGCTGTTCCAAGAACAGCTTTAACTGAACTCCTGACATAAATCTGGTTTTAGTTCATCATGACAAACTATCAGAGCTTAGGTACTGTCTCTCACTGAGTTCAAGCAATTCTACTATATCACTATTTTCCTTGAACTGCTTGATGTAAGATTCCAGTGTCAAATTATTACTTCATAAATGCAGAAATACAGCTTGCATAAAGCTTTAAAGCTTTTAATATATAAATGACCAAAAAAGAAAGTCTCCTTTTCTCATATAATTTCAATTGTATTATGCCTCTGTAGTAAAATAAAATGGTCTGTATCATAACAGCACTTAACAGATATCAGTAATGTATCATCATAATGAAGTCACATATCATATTAATTCTTTTTCTACTGAACTTTTAGCCTTGCTCCAATCTTACACTATTTTATCATGGATTATATAGCAGTATATTCAGAAGACCACTACCAGAATCTTAAGCCAATAGTATATATGATTTTTATTATGCATAGTGGAAGAGACAATATTTTTTTTAGTTAAGAAACTATCTACCTCTTTGATATTTGTTGAAACAGTGCTGGCCCTTAAAACTGAATGTATGACATTACTCATCTACTGTAACAGAATGATATTAAATTGTTTACATTGGGGCACCTTGAACCCTCTCTCTTAAGCAGTAAAAGGGAGCTGGACATGTCTCTGTGCTCCCATCCGCACCTGGACATGGGACCTGTGGATGTGCACATGGTTATATGCCTCTGTGTGTATGCTCAAATGCACAAATTTTCCTTGAAATGGGCAGGTTTTAGTTCTTCTGTCTCCTGCTGTAGTCCCAGCACTCAACTCAGTTCCCCACTGCCAGGTATAAGATGATGGAGAGGAAAACAGGAGCTTGTGCTGTTCTGAAAGAGTAGAATTGTTCCCAGAGCCAGTTTTAAAGCATAGAAACTAACTTCTGCAGAATACACCTTACATGGCCTCAAAATAGAGCAAGCAGCCGTTTTGTTTTAATCTTCATACAAAAGAAAAGTATACACTGGCCAATTAAGTCATCATCTGATGTCCACTATCCCTCATGGTCACACTAAAAGCTGTTGATCAAGTTCAGGATAGACAGAACTCTTATTGCTTTCCAGAACATCACTACTGCAGGACTGAAAACATTTAGGCTTGCAACAGAGAAACTTAGGTCAAACTGTCAAATAGATTTGAACCCCAGATTTTCAGTTAGAAGTAATCTCAGTTATTATGCCATACCTAACACTATTCTAGACTTAACATGTATGCACACACTGAGCTTCAGGAAAATTCTACTATTGTGGGAGTATTACACTGAAGAGGACTCAGACTCCAGATTTTTGTAGTGTCCATTTTAAAGGGACTGATTTTGTTCTGTGGCTTTGGCTAACGACCCGTCAGTCATTTCCAGAACGACTGAAAAAGCAGTAGATACTACACAATCCTAATCAACAACTAAGATATATATATACGTCAGAGTGAGGAAGACATGCTTGAAAATGCAAGGCCTTTTAATGGGTTTAGAGGGGGAAAATGAATTCCATCTTGTACAGAATACATCAGAGGACTCAGACTCCAGATTTTTGTAGTGTCAATTTTAAAGGGACTGATTTTGTTCTGTGGTTTTGGCTAATGACCCTTCAGTCATTTCCAGAATGACAGAAAAAGCAGTAGATACTACACAATCCTACCCAAAACCTAAGATATATATATACATCAGAGTGAGGAAGACATGCCTGAAGACGCAAGGCTTTTTTAATGGGTTTAGAGGGGGAAAATAAATTCCATCTTGCACAGAATACATCATCGAGGATCATAAAACACCTCATGGACAGATGATGGACAGACAGGTGCCCAAAAACAAAGCACCTCTGCTGTGGCTCAGAGTCACTGTGTGCTTTGCTATGTATTTCTCCTGAGAACAGTAAACCACTAGTACTGCCATCTTCCCCTGATGCTTTTCATTACAGAAACAGATTGAAAGGGAGAGCTGGAGTCCTTCTAGTGAAGCATTCCAGATGTGCCTACTTACCTGGAAATCCTATTTTGTCTTGGATTCTTGTTACTCCTGTCTTCTACAAAGGTGGATTTTACTGATAAGATCCTAAGTCATGGCTTGTATTTACACAAATCACTGTGAACCCTAAAATGAACAATTGGATCAGTGTCAGAGAATAAGCTTGCAAAAGAGTCAAGAACAGGTATTCAGGAGTTTCACTTCCAACCTACATGGCATTTGATTTTATTTTTTATGTTGGGTTATTGGTGTTCTTTCTTTTAAAGTGTTAAAAGCTGCAATTCTGCCCCAAATGCTCAATGTGTAAATGAGAGGGGGGGAAAAAACACATAAAATAAACATGGAAAAATACTTCATAGCACAAGTGGCAAAGTACCCTTTTTTTCACCAAAGTCCAGGTTAATAAGCAATACTGAGTTGTTATGGTTTAAAACAATACCACTGGTGACTTTGAGACTCAAGAAGCAGTGCACCAGGTCTGCTATAGGTTTAGGAATACTCACATACATACAATAACACTGCTTGAGCTGTTGGCCAAATGTTTCAAGAGAGCTATTGCTTTTTTGCATGAGTCATTTGTTTATTGTCAGCTTTAGCAGATGAATCAACAACCCTGTGTATCAAAGTCTGTAATGTTGATTTGTTTTGTTTTCTTTCCAAAATGTTCATTTCAAACATCTCTTCCATGTGCCAGGTAACCTTGCAAATTATTAACGCTGTAATCCATAATAAAATAAATCATCAACAGCAAACCAGAAAGGTCTTACCAGGACAAAACCAATCATTTAATAAAAACCCAAGCATTAAACACTGAATGATTTCTTTCTAATTTGAGCTGCTTGTATTTCTAGTTAGGAAAATGTGATTTTCCCAGAAAAGATCATCAGTAGCCCACTCTCTTTACAAGCTTGGGTTTCTCTGAAAATTGGTTTAATTCAGCTAACATCGGTTCAAAGAAACTGCTCACAGACTGTTTTTCAGCTTCAGCTGAACTAATAATTTCTTCCCAGAGACAGCATGGCTTATCAGCAGAGTAACCTCATGAGAGATTTTAAGGCACTATTCTAAAACAAAGCATCAGACTCTGAAAATATTTTCTTCTGGGACCAACAAAGTCATTGACATCAATATAACAAAGAAAACATTTGCTGTGAGAAAAATCTTTCACTATATTATGAACGTAATAAATTAAGGTCAGTTGTTTGGAATTCTAGTTTCGTTTAAGCCACTAAAATAAATCTGCAAACATTTAATTTGTCTGAACTCTATTTGGTTTTTCTCTGAGGACATAAATGCAGGAAGACCTAAAACCCTCACAGATACCTTGGTTTCTTTCTATTTACCTTTTTAAAATAGAAAAGAGTCCGATCAGGAATGCCCTGTGCAGGGCTTTTGGTGTTGGCCTTCCTAAAGCTATTTAGGCACAGACAAAAGTCTAAAAAATTAAGGCCCTGTGCAGGGCTTTTGGTGTTGGCCTTCCTAAAGGTATTTAGGGACAGACAAAAGTCCTAAAAAATTAAGGTAAGGCTCCAAAACAGGATTTAAGTCAGTGGTAGTTTTGCTATTGAATTCAGATCTACATCCAAGTCTCTTTCTCCTTTTTTTACATAAGTGAGGCTTTTTAATGAGATTTTCAACTGCCTCTGCTAAAATTAGATGCACAAATGCCACCAAGTAGGACTATTTCAGGAGTGCTACTTCCAGGCTTAGACTTAATTTTCAGGCTCAAGGAACACAAGTCAGAGTGGGCCCCACAACACTTCACTCTTGTTTTGTGAGAAATACACTTCCAGTGTGGCCAACTCCATCCCGAGTGCTCAGATGCAGAGATGCCAGTTTGGGATTATCGGTGACTTGACACAAACTGAGCTCCCATTAGCTGTCTGTGCCTGATCCTCACTCCAGACACCACTCTAGTATTCACTGTCAGCATCCAGAAAGGCTCAGAGCAGCAAATATGAAATAGTAGGTACAGAGAATAAGAGTCTTGGCAACTGGACACAAGCCTTTCAGGACATCCTGCCTTACAAACACCAAAGGGATGGACACCAAGGCTGGTTTTTCTTTTCTCGAGCCATTTGCTCTCAGGAAGTACACACTGCCGTGTTTTCAAACTCCTATGTCAAACTTCGTCTAAGAAGGGAAAACAGCGAATACCTTTCAAAATGTGGTGTTAACATTGATTTACTGCCCAATTCATTTGCATAACAGCTAAAAGAAGTAGCATGCGACAGGCTCCATCTGCAAATTAAGGTATTTCCCTGTAATTCTCAGTTTGCTTTGGATTTGTGCTTATGTAGCAAAGGGAATATCTTTATAGAACTAATTACATTTCTCTTTTTTTGCAACAATTCACTTCCCCTCATGAAAAAAAGTTTACAATTTATTTTTCTTTAACACAACAAATACTGATAGATTTCTTAAGACTGAAATGCATTTTGCCTTTCTGCCTTATCTGACTCATACACATGGCCTATAAATGTATCGTGCCTTTTACAAAAGCAGATTTTTATTCAACTCTAGCCTTAGTGACCTTCTTTGGAGCATTCAAAGTACAATCCAGGCTTGGTTTACATATTGATGGGTCACTCCAGAACAAGATCAGTGAGCCATGGAAGTGTTTCCATATGAAACTGAGCCAATAGCACATGCTGCAACAGTTGGTTGTATTGAAAAACACCCTGAGCGTGCACGGTAACTACACCTTGTCTGGCTGAGCCTGGTCCAGACCCCCTCCAGACAGTCATCACTCTGCTGCAGGTAGATCTACCTGTGCCTCACATGATTTTCTCTGGATCCAGGCTGAATCCAGTCACTGTTTCTCCTCAGATGTCTTTCAGGCATGCCTGAATACAGACCTCTTGTCCAAGAGCTTTCTATAGACATGTGTATCTATAGCCAACTCAGGTTCCCAAAAAACAGCGTCTCAAACACTCACACTACAGAGTTACAAACACAAAAATGCTACTTAGCACTTCAGGCATCTGGTAGCAGATGGTATCTTTAATACCAGTGGGAACTACTGCATGTATCACAGCAGACAACCAACTGATATACACATGATATATGTAGAACTGTTGTTGGGGAGTCCTTGTCACTTCCTACCATTCTGAGATGTAGGAAATCCTAAGGAAAGGCAGTTAGGCTGGAGCGCTGAAGGAAAGGAAGCAGAGCAGAGGACATGCCAGGCAGCAGTGACAAGCAGCACCATCTCCCAGACCAGGAGCAGCAGGAAGTTCCCATGACATTTGGAAATTGCTTCTTTTTGGCAGCTTGGGAGTCAGAACTGAGTGGCCTTAAGGACGTCCCGTGCACCTCGTGGGGAAATGGCTGCCTGGTTTGTCCTCAGGTAGTTGCGCTCCAGGGAGAAATGGAGAACCAGCCAGGCATACAAACCCCATATAATAAAACCTATAAAACCACAGAATCACAGAATCTTCTAGGTTGGAAGGGACCTTAAAGATCATCTTGTCCAACCGTCAACCTAACTGACAAAAATAGACACCCACACAACAAACAAGGAGCATCATCACTAAACCAGACCTCCCAGCACTACATCAACCTGTCTTTTGAACACCTCCAGGGATGGTGCCTCAACCACCTCCCTGGGCAGCCCATTCCAATGGCTGAGAACCCTTTCAGTGAAAAAATTTTTCCTAATATCCAGCCTGAACCTCCCCTGGCGCAACTTGAGGCCATTTCCTCTTGTCCTGTCGCCTGTGACTTGAGAAAAGAGACCGACCCCCATCTCTCTACACCCTCCTTTCAGGTAGTTGTAGAGAGCAATAAGGTCTCCCCTCAGCCTCCTCTTCTCCAGGCTGAACAACCCCAGCTCCCTCAGCCTCTCCTCATAAGACTTATTCTCCAGACCCCTCACTATCTTCGTTGCCCTTCTCTGGACCCACTCCAGCACCTCAATGTCTTTTTTATGGTAGGGGGCCCAAAACTGGACACAGCCCTCAAGGTGAGGCCTCACCAGTGCCGAGTACAGGGGGATGATCACCTCTCAGGCCCTACTCGCCACGCTGTTCCTGATACAGGCCACCTACCTATTATAGCAAGAACTGTTATTAAAAGAAGTGACACAAGCATAAATAGCTAGATCTACACCAAGGCAAGGGAAAATAAGAGCACAGACTCCTCAAAGTAAATCAGAAGTTTGCTCTTTCTGCAGCTATCATAGATTATCCCATTAGCTGTTCCTGGACACTGCTGTAATATTTCTGTCTTGAATGCAGACTGAGTAGAAATATGTTTTCTTCTGTTTATTGGAAGCATTTTCCCAAACCAGTAGCAGTTTTATTTTAGTTTATAGAAGTTTATACAAGGCTACTATCTACAGCTAGGTAGAGAGATGCATGGAAATCTTGTATTTCAATGTCTTTAGCCAGCTGGCTGTTAGCTACTTTCAAAGCGTCCTGAACATCTTATGAATGGCAAAAATCTGGAGCACTAAGTAAAATTGGATCTACTTCAATGCTAATTGAACTGTACTACCTACCACCACTTGTTTTGTATACAATAGATAAGTAGCACAAATAGTTTTGTGGAGTTACTATGGGAATAGTCTATTTCTGCTACCCTTCTCAAGGCCGCACAGAGTGTTCCCTCAGCTTCACACTTAACCTACTCCTTGTGCTAACATTGTGTTGATGTTTTTAATCACCTGAAATATATTTGTTTTAATGACCCATATCCTGATGTCAACCTGGCCACAAAATAAGCAAGTTCATAAAAAAACCTGCTGGGAAATAGAAGGTACAAGTTCAAAGACAGGAATTTCTGTTCTGCCTGGTTTAAGGCCACGCTGGCAGGTGTCCAGGGAGCAATGGTTGCATCTTGTTTACACAAAGCTGAGCAGACGCCCTTCTGCTGTACACATTTGAAAGCCTACTATCAAGTGTGCTACCTGCCCCAGGGAAATGAGCAAAGCAGGCAGAGACCTCTGGAAAGGTCATTTTTTCCGATAGTCAGGAGGACAGCTAAAAACTGCCCCTCCTCTTCGTGTTTTGTTTTCAGATTAAATCTAGATTGCACTCTTGAAAGTGCCAAATCCGCTCCCAGAACTTGTAAACACTCATATTTCCTTTTAACTATTTACAGCAGGGCAGAAAACAGCACAAAGTTTGGTCATTTTGCCCCAAAACTGTATATAATCACAGTGCAGTTACAACATCTGTGCAGTCTTGTACTTCCCTCGCTCCCATCTAGGACACAGGTCCGTGCAGCACTTTCTACAAAGAGCTGGGCTAAACCATTCCCTTATTTTACATGGATCACTAGATGGGGCCTCTCCAATAAAGTATAATGTGAGTTTTGTCCTTGCAGAGATATGGCCTGTTTACCTCAGCTTGCTGAAACAGGATTTGATCTGCAGTACATTAAGCAAATACACCACTGTCTTTAAAAAAAAAGGGTAAAAGGAAATTTGAGGTAATGTCTCACAGCCAAACTTTAATGCCTTGAGAACTCATGCACAAGCAAATATGAAACAAGATACAGGTTAATTTAAAAAAGGCATCAAGTTAAGGCAAAGTAAGGTTCTTACTTTCTTGGATGAGGCAAGTTGTCCAGTGGCAGAAGGGGAAGCCACACTTGGTAAGGCACCTTCCCACAGGACATTCTCATAAGGAATTAATTGCCTGGAATGGAGCTACCAAATCACAGATGTGCAACTTGCTGAAAAAAATTCCTCTCCAAATGTAGCCATCAATGGAAGATTTGTTATCAAACCTGAAGGGTATTGCTAGCAGGATCACATTGTTTGGGTGAGTCTAGAAGACATATCTTAATGCAATGACTTGTGTGAGAATAGAGAAAGTCTGCTTACAAAATTTGCAAAGCAATTGCAGATGCTTTGGAGGACAGGGTCAGAACTTGAAGGTGTCTCAACAAATTGAAAAGTAGGTCAAAAAGCAAAGAAATAGGACCCCACAGAGATTCTTACCTACCCTCTGACCCACAGGATCAGTTCTGTCAATTCAAATGCTTCCAGTTGTTTGTCAAACTTATCCTTAAAATCCTCTAGTGGTATTTTATGTGCTCCATATGTGTTTTGGTGAGTTTTTTTCCCCAAAGGCTTAACTACTTTTACTGCTAGAAGAGCTTTTCCAAAGAATAACCCAAATCTCCCTTAATGTAATTAAAATCTTTTTTGTCTTGTCCACTGTGGACACAGAGGACATACTGGTTTCCTCTGCCTTTTAAAGTCTTACAGATTTATGTACAACTCATTCCTTCAGTTGTTTTTAAACTGAAAGGATTAGGTTTGTTTTAATCTTTCCCTAAGAATTCTTTTTCCTAGATCTCTGACCACTCACTGCTGCCATCACAATGCTCTCCAACCAACACCTCGTCTTTCCTGAAATTTAGCATCCAAAGCTGGACCCAGGTCTCCAGGCAAGGTCTTACTAATGTTGAGTAGAGCAGGTACACTTTTTCAAATAATGCTCCTTACAATACAATATTTATATCTTGTACAATATTTACATTTTCAACCATAGCAGGCCATTGTTGGTTAGCACTTGGTTTGTGATACTCTCTACCGGCCACAATTCCTTTGCTGTAGAACAACTTCTTTGGCGCATTGTGGTCAAACTAAACCTTTTGTAATCAAACTAAATTTGAGGCTCTGAAGTCACATGTGCACATCTCCATTTTTCCAGGGGAAGGCCAAATGGCACAGGTAGTTATAAGCCTAGTTGGTGGCATAGTTGTGATGTTTTACAGGATTAGCAAATACTGTTGATTTTTGCCAGTAGGCAGAAAGACTTTGCTGTTTTATACAAATGGATTTATACAAATGGATTCATCATTGCAACATGGAGTTGATTTGCCAAAACAAAGGCAGTGCAAAACCACCATGATGCTCACTCCTAGCACCTTCCTTGTGCATGACATTTCCTTCAATCACCTGCATAAACCTGACTAATCCTGATCTCTTTGGAATCCAAGTGACACCCTGCTTACCAAGGAACTTGATTCAGTCAGTACATGTCGTCTCGCTGCAGTCAACAACCTCTCCCCTCCGGTCTTTCAGGAAGACCTTTGTACAGCCAGTGTCTCCTTTGATCCCTAAGCTTTGGCAAAACAGCTACATCACTCGGGTCAAGTAAGGTAATCTGAATCTTCAGATCTATTACCTTGCTGTTGTTTCAAAGAGCATTGTTTGGGAGGCTCCTTATAAGGCATTACACTGCTCTGGCTGAGAGATTTCCTCCCTTTGCCCAGGCCATAAGCATGCAAGATTTTTTTTCCCCTCTATCTTTTCCTTTCCTGTACTTCCATTCCTTTTTTTTAAGCTCTCTATTCTTCTCTTCATTCACCTCTTCTTTCTCTCTTCCTTCTTCTCTCTCTCTTTTTTCCTATACATGCACACACCTTGCCCATATCCACCATATAGGGCTGAGAGATTTCCTCCCTTTGCCCAGGCCTTAAGCATGCAAAGGAATGTACAAGATTTTTTTCCCCTCTATCTTTTCCTTTCCTGTACTGCCATTCCTTTTTTTTTAGTTCTCTATTCTTCTCTTCATTCTCTTCTTCTTTCTCTCTTCCTTCTTCTCTCTCTCTTTTTTGCTTACCAGCTACAGCTAATAATAATAAGCCTAGTACATTAAAGACTCAGTTATTCAGACTTACGTTCCGTGAGCCACAACAAGCAAGCATCCCATTTCCCATTTTCCCTGATGTCAGAAAGTCAATGCTTTAAATGCCCACAGGCATTCTTGCCAAATACTATAATCCCATTACAGATAGGATTTCTATTCAATTAGAAATAAACAAGCACGCAAAACAGCACAACATTCCCACCCCACCCCCCCCAAGTCACACTGTTATCTACCACTATTCCTGCTTAAAATCTATATGCATTATTAAAAGACACTTTGCAAATGCAACCATGCAAGGCTCCAATCCTATCCTTTTCTATAGAAAGGTGATGTATATAAACATAAGCATTTCCACATTGCCCTGTTACGGTCCAGCCTTTTACAGAAAAAAAGAGCAATTCAGCTCCTGTCAGCTTGAGGTGACTAATAATTTGCCAGCAAGAGCTTACAGTGCAGGAGAGGGAAAGCTGGAATAAGGTCAGCCTTCTAGTAATCCACCATTGAGCTCCACTGGACTGACATCACTAAGTCACGCGAAGTCACTAATGATTTAGGAGATGGAAAATCATATTAAAGTATCCACATTAATTTGAACTCTATCCAGTTGCCAAAATAGAGGAAAAAATACACAATGTAAATCACAGAAAGACCTTCTGAAGTTGAAGACCTGGAAAGCTGAAAGCTTTCCAACAGGAAAGTATGCTTCCAGACATTTCAAAATGCACTAAGTTTTGCATCAAATAAGATTTTAGCTTAAAAAAACCCCAAAGATATTCAAGTTTCTACTTAAAATCTTTTCTTTCACTCAAGTATGCTGAAAATGTCAGTTTGCCACTTCTTCATCTCCTTTCTTTTCCCAAAAAAACCCTTTTCCAACTGTCTTTTCAAGTCTGTAAAAGTAATGACATCAAAAGGAAAGCATGCAAAGGAAAACATGTAAGAGACCTAAACATCATATTGTGAATCTCATCCAATAAAAAAAATAACGGAAGATTGCAAGAAAAATAATTTTTAAAAATTGAATTTATGAGTATAAAAGCACCCGATTCATTTTCAAACAGTTTTTTTATCATAAAAATTCACACAGGAGAGTAAAAGCTTAGACCAAGAATTCTTCAATCATGCTTGTGCAGAAGAAAATTGATTTTCCAGGGACCCTTAGCCACAAACTGCAATGCCCAAGAAGAGAATACATATAACACAACCTGTTGTACCCTCTCATCTTACTCCATCAGACACAAGAAAAGTTGAAGTTTTTTTTCTTCAAAGCTTCCATATATTGCATCACTGCTATTGCTAGCATTTGATTACGTGATCTTAAATCAATAAGAAAAAAACAGAAGCACTATTAGTTTTTTTATCTTTCCATTATAAGAAACTATGCAATAAATATAGCCTATAGAGAAATCGATCCAGGAAAGTGATCCAATTCTACTGTTTCACTTGAAGGAAGCTCAGGGCGTTGGGTCACAGAGCATCTGTTGAAGAAAACTAAGGGAGAGTTGGGAGAGCACTCTGAAAGCACAAATCTACAAATCTAGAAGTAGTTTTATAGCAACTCCCTCTCCAAATCTTCACTTCCACTGAAGTCTTTAGGCACTGGATCCTATTTTCACCTATTTTACGATACTGTTTTGGAACAGACCTGATCTTAGCCTAGGAACAGTCATTTTAAAAAAAAGTCTATGACAGGTTAAAAACAATCAAACAAGAAAAAAACATGAGTTTATCTTAAAATACAGATCAGCAAGACCTTGTTAATGGGATTTTAAGCAGTGAAATGCTTACAGAAGTTCCACTGCATCGACAGCAACTTTTATGTCAGCTTTTGGTATTTCTACTAACTTCCCATTAACCAAACAGGTGAGGTGATGTTAGCAACAATGCAATTTTTTCCAAATACATCCTTTTGAGTATGAAAGCCAAACTCCTGACCAGGATTTGCAAATATATACATATATATACATGTATATGTAAAATTAAGTAAGTAGTCTTAGCAGGACCCTTATTACTGAGGTAAGGATTAAGCTACAACAGAAAGATCATCGTCCCCAGGTTTTTGGTATTATTTATTTCTGAACCTGTCAAAATATTTTTTGGTAAACATTTTAATTGCTTAAGAATATACTGAAACAACAGAACTGATATTCTGCTAAGTGTATCTAAATTCCCATGTGGACAGAGTCCTTGTTCATACTAAATACAAGACACCTTCCTCTGTGCTAGAAGTAAACTATTTCAGATATGATTAAGAGTATCCATATGGTAAATTATTGTACTTGAGAGTAACTTTCCCACCTAGGCAACTCCTAGGTTTCACTCTGTTTACTTCTTAAGATTTCTGAAGATCTTCACATCTTCAGAAATCTTCATGTGGGTAGTTTCAGTGGGATTTAAAAAGATAACCGGTATCTCTTTTGCTAGAGATATCTTTTTCTTTTTTTTTTTTTTTTTTTGCTAGAGACTCTTCAATTTTGCTGGAGTAATTTTCCCCTTGCATACAATGAACCCATATTCTAAGCATGGCAGTTACTACTTTCCTTATCTATGTTGCCATGGAAACACAGGGAAAGATTAATTTTATTAATTCTCATAACCAGGCTATTGATTTCCTCTCCCTTAGGTTCTTATACTGTATTACAGCTACAAGAGTTATGATCCAATGAAAATGAAAGGTCACATTAATGTCATAAAAACAGTTGGTATCAGTAGGTGATACTAATATGATTCTTCCACTCCTATGCTTCATCCACGCTTGAAATACTAGCACAGAAAAAACATCAATATGCACATCTAATCCTTCAAAGATTTTTGGGAAAGAATGCAGCTGGCAACTTTCAGCTGCTTGATCCACCAAGCAATTTTTCTCATTTCTTTTACTTGCCTTTTGCACTCTCCTCTCCTTTCTGTTAATAACCTTATGAGCATAGCTAATTGGAAACCCCAACATCTAATCTTAAACTCCACAGATTTTCATACTGGGTTGACTCTGAATTGGACATTGAATCTGACCCAGCACATGAAAGCAATTTGTGGATGACACTGACTGTATTTCTATTTGCAGCAGAAAAGAGTGAAAGACCTGGAAAGTGCCAATATTTTTAGTTTCTCAAGTAGTTGCAAAAAAAAGCTTCTTCTGTCTTGCCAGTTTAGCACACATGACTAAACAACACCTTAGGACTTCTTCCAAAATGCTGCATTTCAGAAACCATGATATCTATTGTCTGACTTGTGTCAATTTGCCTAAAAAGCATTGCAGGTTGTCTGTTCAGTGCAGAAGGCTACAGAGAAAAAAACCTCTGTGAATGAGATGAGCATCTACATCCCCATAAGACAGTACAAACAAGATCAGAATTTGTACCTTATCAGCCCTAGCACACCCAATGGCATTGAAATCAGTAGAGTTAATAGAAAACTTGCACTGAAGCTGAATTTGTCCCAAAGATCACATCTTTAGTTTCACAGCAAGTATTAGGACTTGCAACGATGAATCCCCAAATGCATTTATTGTATGTTCGCATTAAAAACTGTGGACTAAAAAGGTAAAAAAAAAAGGCACTAGGAAAATCCCTGAGATTTAGTTCCCTATGGGGCTACAGAATGCATGGGGTACACAGAAACAAAATACAAATGCTTTCCTATTGATTTAGGGAGAGCAATGTATAGATGACCATTTACATCAAGACATGTATGTAACCTATGTCTGATAAGGGATGCCTGGAAGAGCTAAGAGAAGCAAGGCAAACAAACATAAACACCACTGCAAATCTAGTCCTATAATCTTGTAAAACGCACACTTTACGCACATCAGTGGAGCTCAAGAAGTTTGAAGTCAGTTAGCTATTTTTAACCATTCAACATTAAACAGTAAAATGTGAATCAAAGGCTTATATTATAGATGACCATTTACATCAAGACATGTATGTAACCTATGTCTGATAAGGGTCGCCTGAAAGAGCTAAGAGAAGCAAGGCAAACAAACATAAACACCACTGCAAATCTAGTCCTATAATCTTGTAAAACACACACTTTATACACATCAGTGGAGCTCAAGAAGTTTGAAGTCAGTTAGCTATTTTTAACCATTAACAATTAAACAGTAAAATGTGAATCAAAGGCCTATATTGACTATTTCTAATGTAACAATTGATAATTCAGAAGAATGTGAATCAAAGGCTTATATTGACTATTTCTAATGTAACAATTGATAATTAAGAAATAACAGTGATGTAGATACCTATGCATTTGCTTCTTGCACTTCAGTTTTGTATCATAAGAGCTTTTAAGCAGAGACTTTAAGTGAAGCAAAGCAACTGGGACCTGTCACTAGGAAGTACTGTAGTCTAGATTTATAAATAAATAAAATATTGAAAACCAATGTGAGGTTATTAAATGAAATCAAATGATTCTGTGATTTTTAAAACATATCTAAAAGCCCTATATTAGTGTGATACCCATTTAATGTTAACTGGTGCTTAACTGTAATAGCACATAGGGTAAAAGTGCTGCATGTCAGGCAAACAGGACTTCTGATAAAAGTACTTATTAGGTACTTTGTGAAACAATCTTACTACAGGATGAGGTTCATACACTGAACACAGCACATTAGTGTAGATGCCCCACTCTTCGTATCATCTCCCAATATGGTTATGGACATGATGATTTCTCTGAGCCCCACAATGCCCCAGGAGATATAAACACAGAAAACACCAGTGCATTGTTATTGATTTAGAGACAGCAGTGGCAAACCAGCATTGACAGCTGGAGACCAACGTAACCTACATCTGGCAAGGGACACATTGGAAAAATAAGGGAAGTGAGGCAACAAAAAGCCAATGTCAACTAGCTTTTATTGACCTTGTTGCATAAATGGACCAGATAGTAACATCAGTGAAGAGCTCTAGATGCATTTTTTCCTTTGTTTGTTTTCCAAAATATCCAATGGAGCAGAGGTACCAAGAATATTACATCCTAGCTACATGTGCAGCACAGCACAGAGCCAACCTCAACACACTTAGAACACAGAACAAGCCTAGAGAGTAGCTGAACAATAGTCTGGGCATAGTGCTGACCAACTTCTGGGGAAAAAATAACAAATACATACTCAAAAATTAATCTCAGGAGAAGAGCTTTCATCAGCTTCCACAATATTTTCAAATGCAAACTGTTTTCACCATGTGTTCTCTTACTACACATAGCAAAACTAGAGTCCATCACCAATTTTGGTGTCAATAAAAATGGCATGTCTAATCAGTTTTGTATAAGAGTCAGTTCTGTCTCAAGAGGAGACCAGCAAAAAAAAAGTTTTAAAGAAGTACTGAGATTACAAACGGGTATTTGGATAAGTCTAATATTCCTAATTAAAAACAGCACAATAGGAGAGGCAAACACAGGCTAAGATGCAAGGCTCATCATTATCTGAGAAACAAGTTCGATAACCAGTGCAGACAAATTATCAATTAATTTTTTCTACTAAGGGAATGCTCAGTTATCAAAAATCATGCCAAATTCATTAAGACATTCATATGGCCAGGTATTAGTGAAAAGCTAAGAGCAGAAGTGGTGATGATATTTACTGTTCTAGATAGTGACTGTAACGTATATTAAAATAAAAATAATCTTGACATGTAGGCCAGTAAGTGGAGTTTGGAAGAGTCACTGCCACTACCTTACAGACTAAGGGGATCAACTCCTCACTAGCTGTAGTAGGTGAGATGTTTGAAAATGGGCACTGAAAGAGTTACGTAGAGTAGTGCTGGGCATTATCCCCCGCTGGTAAGGCAATTAGCAGGAACACATCAGTTGCCATACCATTTATTTGATCAACCATGCAGGCCAACTAGTTACACCTAATATAAACATGGAAGAGATGCTGGCCAGGCAGCTGCAGCAGGGAGCCAGGGTGGGCACAAAGGCTGGGTTTTGCTTTTGTAGAGAAGAACAAAGTTTTCAATCTAAGCAGAAATTTGAACTGCAACAGACTTGCTGAACTTGATACATAAACTACCCCTGTTTTCTGTGGTCTTGGGTACATGCTGTCTTCTTCTGTTGGATGAGCAAAAGACACCAGACAAGAGAAGTGAATCTCTATGTCTGGAGAGACTTAGGCTTCATGCAGAAGTTCTTTGGGGAAGCCGAATATCGCCTCTTTTAAAAGCAATCATGACTTCATGACTTTCCCTTCATATTTCCCAGTAGTTTTGGCCTCCTCGTGGGAGGTGCATTTCTCCTGACGTCCACTCTGACTCACCCATCCATGAGTCTTACAGCACCGGCCACGTTTCACCTCCAGCACAACGCTTAAGGTACGACACGTCAAGTGTACTACAGCCTTTTGTCATGAAGAAACAGCATGGGATGAAGCACTTCTAATGCACATATTAAAAGGCACCTCTTTTTCCAACCTTGCAAGAAATTCTATCGCTACTTTGAAGCAGGGTTTTAAAGCAAACATTCAGAGACAGATTTTAGCCACATGACTATGGAAAATAAACATGGTATTTAACCATTTAACCACACTGCAATCATCAAAGAAAGAAAGAAAGAAGCTATCAAAATATTTTCTTTGCTGCCAGGCTGTTAGTTAAAAAAACAACACAGTATCTCACTGCTGTCTTCATGCTGAAATTCATCTTTTTATTCCAGAGCTCTTTTTCTTCAAATGGGAAGAGCCATTTATCTCTCCCATTGTTCTGAGGTGTGTTAAATATGCCAACTTGCCTTTCTTTGTAGCTGTGGCAGCTGCAGCCACTGTCAGAACTTTGCCTCAAACAAAAGCTGGCAAATTCTGTTTCCTTAATCACCTTACTGAGATACTTTAAGCATAAAGCACCTATTTCTCAGCAATATTAGGATTTTCAAGAAATTACAGTAGTAGTTATTTGGAAATCAAATGTATTACACTATATGGAAAGCAATCCTAAAGCCCAATTCTGACATTGTACTAATAAGATATACCAGGGTAATATGTCTTTAATGCTATTGTCTGCTGGAGAACTGTAAATGACTCACACAAAGCACATGATCAGAATCAAGAATTTAAACCAGTGTCATGACCAGCTATCAGAATGTCACTCTATGGAAAAGGTAGGCAATGTTTCAGCTCTTCAAAGTGCCTGACATAAACATTAGATAACAAATGCAATAATCCTACAAGCAGTAAGGAGCATTACTCATCATATATTACAAATGTGAGGAAAAAATGCAGCAGCTCTAAAGTTTATCCACGCTGAAGCATCACAGACAAGCCACAGTTCAGTCCCATCCTCTGCATACCATTTTAACTGTGCCCTCAGCTGACAATTTCATACAAGTTTAGGCCAGCAATAGGATGAAAACTCACAAAATTTCTATTTTTTTTTCCTATTCTCAGGACACAAAACCATATAATTACTGCCACTGAATCTCTGGTGCTGATTCTATTACAGAAAGAAAGATAAAACCTCAAAAAGCAAAAATGGTAAAGGAGAAGAGAATCCAGTATTTGATACTTGTGATTGTATCTGCTACAGAATTAGTTGGATTCATTAAAGAGTCCATTTAAAAGCACATCACTTTCCATTAAACTCCTTAACTGCTTTGATTAGCACAGAAGTTGCAATTGTTTCATCCATATTAAATTCTTGAGAACTTGTTCATGAGAGTATTCTAATAGAGGCTGACAAACTGTGAAGATTTCAAAGATATTCTAAGCATTAGATTAATTACATCCTTAAGAACACTGTGCTCCAGACAGTGAAATTAATTTGAACTGGCTTGCCCTAAATTTTTTTCCAGCTTCTCAAGAGACTTTGCTACTATTGGGTTTAACAATATCAAGCTGGTAAAGAACAAAGTACCACAAGATTTGTAGAACAAGCCATAAATTGCATATACTTAAAAGTTCATTGAAATAAAAGAATTATAATGTAAGGAATAAAGTGCAAAAAAACCCTGTGAAAAATAGGGATGCTCTCATCAGATAGTAAGTCAGGATATGCAATTAATAAAGTGCAAAAAAACCCTGTGAAAAATAGCGATGCTCTTCTCAGATAGTAAGTCCGGATATGCAATTTTTTTTTTTTCTCTATAAAATGTCTTGTAAAACTATTATTTGACTACTTTTGCCAGCTATAGGTAGGGCTGGGAAGATTCTAAGAAGGTACACTCTCATACTCAAAATTGGATCAACTTCACCTATCATTTGATACTGAAAATCTGCAGAAGCATGTCCCTCTCACTTTGAGAAGAGCATACCAAAGCTCTTTTTCAGTGACAGTACCAACAGAAGCAGCCCTGGAGCCATCATTTCCACTGAGTTCCTTCAAGCACTACATATGGGCACCCAGCTCTTCAAGCTGCAAGAAACTCCTCACCATCAGCTCATCCCTTGCCTTTCACATAAGACATGATGGATCCTCTTCCCTAAGCAGCAACAACTGAGGGACTGCACACATTCCAGCCAAGTGCAAGGATCAACAGAGTCTTATTTGGTTTTATTTCATGGGAGAGGCAGGTATTCTTGACTCCCAGGTGCTGCTGAGGTTGTAACTACACTCCTCGCTCTTCAGCTGCTACCTAGTCTCACAACAGGAATAACAGACCTTTGTTTTAAGAAGCCTGTGGTGGAGACATGGCAGTTTCCCAGAAAATCTGCTACAAACTCAATTTTTCTTGATGTTATGTATTATAGATTTCACAGACATGGAAAACAAGAGTAGTCCCTTTGTCTTTACAGCAGCTTTTTAGACCTTGAAAATGAAATGTTCTTCTTTGGTTTCCTTTTCCTTAAGCAACACAATCCTCATGCTTTCAGATGCCCTCATTCACCTAATTTTCCATATCCCTGATAACTCTCATCACTCACCTCTGCACTGTTTGCATTGGTCTACCCCATTCTGGAAATGCATACTTCAGACACTGAAAACTGAACATCCCTTTTGACTTATGGCCTTGCCAAAGGCAAAAGCTTCTTCCCTGAGACCAATAAGCAAGTTTTTGCTATGGGAAAGAGACACCCAGACTTTGGGAGTTAGACTGAAGGAAAAGGAAGTTTTGATCAATCCTGTAGTGACAGAATGATAAAAAAAGAAATGCTAATATTGATTTTCGGTGTCAGATTTCTATGATTAACCATAAGTGTATGAAGTTGAATAATAACTTGAATACCTTCAATAACTTGAAGGTATCTCATTAATTATCCATTACAAAGCATGTGTAATTGCAGATAGCATAGCTCTGTTTCACATATTCTATGTTACACAACTATGATTATGGTGACCCCAAACTGCCACAACAAGATATTTAACACCCATTTCAGGCCAAATTTGAAAAATATATTAAGATGCCTAAAGATGCAGATTGAAATAACTCAAATTATTAAAACTAATTAAATTCAGCATTCATATACAAGTATGGTCTTGTCAATAGCTGTAATGAAAAGCACTATTCATTAGTTTTGGAATTATTAAATCAACATTTTGAACAGCTACAGGAAAACAGGCACAGCAAGAACTAGAGCTTAGATGAAGACTCTTATAAAATCATCAACTCAGTGGTTGGCAGCTGTCAAAAAGGATAACTAATTCTCAGGAGTTATTACAAAAGCAATGCAGCATGAAAAAGAAAATAACATTATGCCACTACATACACCCGTGGTTCTTTCACACCAAGTACTCTGTGAAGCTTTGGTGAAACATAAAACATTAAAGGAGGAAAGGTTCATAAGAGAGAAATGAGGGTGATCAAATGCATGAAACAACATCCATATGAGGTATGATTAGGTGGAAACTCTACAGCACTGAAAAGATTTGACTTAAAGGGGATATTTTAGGTGTTTATGTACTCTTAAATAGCCTGGTGGAGGTGAATAAGTATCAACTACTCATCTTATGCACTGGTTCTCATGCTGGAAAAGAAAGTGAAGCTATCAGAAGTCAGGTTCAGAACAAATTGAGGTTGTTGGTTCTTTCCAAAGCACTTGTTCAGCTCTCTGTCAAACTAATGTAAATTTTGTGCACCACAGCATCCTTTGGTGAAGAGTTGTACAGGTCTACCATAGCCTGTGTAACAAACTGTCTCCTCCTGTGTTTCAGTTGTGGAGTTCTACTCAACCAAACCTCACATGGTTGTTGTTTTGTACTTTTGTTGACCTTTCCATTTGTTGCCTTTTCCATTTTTAATAAACAAAAAGCTTACACGAGACAACAAGGCAACTAGAAAAATTTTTAGTGAAGAGTTGCAGTTGGGATTACAAAATTGACAAATTGCCTGAAAAATTGACAAATTACCTTGCTTCAAAATGGCTGGGGAGTGGGAGAGCACATGGGATTAGGCAGAGGAAGAAAGAGAGAGGGAAAGGTAGGATATATACTTACCCTATTTTTACTTTTTTTCTTGGCATTCATCCACTTCTAGCCAATATTGGAGTCCAAGCAGTGGGCCACAGAATACCTTGATCTGAATCAGCATGTTCGTTCCTATGACAGCTAAAAGCAGACAGAAATTAAAAAAAAAAAAAATGTAATATACTTTTACCCAAAAAACTACATAGCATTTACTGTTCTGTCTTGAGCCGATATGCTTGGAGGACTGTGTTCAGTGGTAGCTAGTAATAATAATTAGTTATTGGTAAACAATTATTGATAGCACTGGGAATCTTGCTGTACAGTTTTGATGTTTTGTGAAGATGCATTCTTGTGACTCAATTTTCCAGGATAATTTCTTCCTTCAGGACTCCAGTAAGTGCTGTGATGACTCATTCCCGTTATTTATTCTTCATACTAAGGGCACAGATGTTTTGTGGGAACTATTGACCAGGCTGATGGATTATCATGAAGATCAAAACAAAAGGGGATGGATAGCTTCAACCTTTCACACAGTTTTAATGTTATTAAACAAACTGCCCATAAAGTGACTGCCCTAAAAGACACAAACCAAGTGACTCCAGATTTTGGGGTATGTCCAATATTCTGACACACAGATGTTGTTAGAGTCATCTCAGTCCCTATCTTTGGTAAGGCAAAGGCCAGAAATGTATGATTTTGTGTTGTAAAAATGCTGATAAGCACACACAGATGCTTCCTGCTTGATATTGTCAGGGTTTGAAAGAGCCTTCAGTATCAGCAGCAAGACTTGCCACTGGCAAACAAACTCTTTTATCTTTGCTGATATTTTGATTCCTTTGATCCTCTTATTTCAAATCTGGATCCAAAATTTCCCAATTTATCTTTATTTTAGGCTCCGCTGAGAGAAAACAATCTTTTAGAATCCATGAAACTTCTGAGCAGTGATGAAACATTGTATTCTGAAAACATTTTTTCAAACTCAGCAGCATTCAGAGGACAAGGTTGGGCTCAAGAAAAGAACTGCTGTCCGTGTCAGCATTTTAAAAGAAGAGTTGTTTCCCCATTGTAGCAATATAGCCTCAAAGCATGGTGACCCTGCACAGAACTGGTTTGTTTCAAGTATCAAACAAGCCTTACAGATTTTAGGACTCTCCTGTTCAGATTTACTCTGCCATTTTCACACAAAGAATTTCACATTCAAAAGAGGAGCGTGAACCAATGCCTCAGTGTTTTTCTAAGAGGAAATCAAATGCTTTGGCTCAGTTCTTATATTTGAAAAGCCGTTTGCTACATTAGATTACATGCTAGTCTGATGCAGCTGAAATTTCCTTCACATGGCAATATTTGGGGAGCAGCAGGATGAAAACTTTCCATAGACAAAAAAGCCCTCTGTAATCAGGAAGTTGGTAAAACCTTGCTGTGGAACAACAACATAAACACTTTTACATTTCAAGGCTGCGATAAACAAACAGGAGAATTTCTAGATTTAAAAAGCGAACAACTGACAGATCAAAGTAAATGAGAAATACATTTACTGAATGCCCTTTGGAACCTTCCTTCCTGTGAGACTGCACACGGAGTCACCACCAATCATTCACAGTGAACCTATTGCCATTATATACAAGTCAATGGTAGCAGAAAGCACCTCATAAAACAGAGGCTGTAAATTAAATTTTTTACAAGGTTTCATCAGATTCCCTTATTTATAAGGAGACTAAAACAAGTGAACCAAGCTTAAACCCAGCAGAATCAAGACCTTATTTCTAGTATAAACATCAGTGAGTGACATGGCAGAAAAGACACTTCGCCACAAATCCAGTTTACATTGTCTGATCTTCTCCAGAGACAAACGCTCTTAATTCCTGGAGAGGTAACCTCAAAGCAGTTTACGAGGCCGATCACCTTGTCTTTGTAGGCCAGCCCATCCTTACTAGCCCCAAGAGTTGTGATACTAACCTTACCTGTAAATTTGGGTCACTTTTATTTGTCTTTGTGACTATACACACTTCATTTATTTCACTTCATGGAAAAGCAAAGTGTTGAGAATAGTGGAGGAAAAGAGAGATTTACCTGTAAAGATCATTCAGTAATGAAGCAATAGAATAATGTAGTCTGGTGACAGAACAGACTTTAGCAGGAAAAAAGATTGTATGGTATAATGTTTTTTCACAGAATGCATGATTTTTTATATAGTCTTTCTATGCAAGTGTTGTACATTATTGTGGTAATTTTAAAAGCTTAAAATCTGATTTTTTTTCTGAGCTGCAAACTCAGTATTTTGCCACACCACTTCTTTAAACTACTATAACTAAAACTGTCACTTATTGTGGCCAGACGCTTAGGAGACATAGCAGTTCCCAAAAGTCTGTAGAAAGGTTTATTTTACCTTGGACTGCTCAGACAGTATTTCCTTTTAGCCTTGTCATACCGCTCTTTTCACCAGATGGTTTGCTGGTTCCTATTCTAGCTAAGAAGGATTTAACCAGCTTGAATTAATCCTTACAGTTGTCATCAACTAAGTGTTAATGCTCTGACACTGATCTAATCCTTCGGGAGTTCTTTCCTCTCTGCCCCTGCTGTGCCTTTTGGAAGGGGAGGGAGGAGAACACTTGTCCTGTTGGGCTGACAGAGAACAACACAACACTCTGCTCCATTTCAGTAACAAGGTTGCAGGTACCCACCAGGCAGTGCCTGGATAATCTGACCAGGCACACTGTATGGTAGGTAAGAATGACTGGGAAAGGACTTTTCTTATCATAGGAAAAGTCAATAATTTAAGCAACTACATGTGAAGCAGAAGACGATACACATGTAAAATCTTCCTCATTTGTTTGTCACGTTTTAGTTTACTGAGGGTACTTATGATTTTTCACACTGTCCTAGTCTTCCTGTTTTCCTCTTTAATATATTTCTTCTTCAACTTTCAAAACTAGAATATCTTTTAAAATAGCTTTAGCTCTGTTTTCTTTCCTTCTAGAGTCTGCATTCCCTATTGCACTGCTGAGATTATGAATCCAATGCACCTGCATGCCCTCTGTGTGCATTAAGAACAACTCTTGGAATTTGGGTCATTAGCATTCTGCTAATCTCTAGAAACTAATTAGGAAGCGCATGCCCAATTTGCACTGACCTTTTCACCATGTGACTGACTGAGAATCCAACAACTGACAGGCCCTTACTTTTGTGCTTCCCATTGTTCCTTGGGTAAGGCAGGATTACCAGGTGTTTCCAATAAATACAGGTGGGCTTTTGATACTCTGTAAAAGATGGTAGTATTTGTTACTCAGACAGAAATTAAAAAAAAAAAAAATGTAATATACTTTTACCCAAAAAACTACATAGCATTTACTGTTCTGTCTTGAGCCGATATGCTTGGAGGACTGTGTTCAGTGGTAGCTAGTAATAATAATTAGTTATTGGTAAACAATTATTGATAGCACTGGGAATCTTGCTGTACAGTTTTGATGTTTTGTGAAGATGCATTCTTGTGACTCAATTTTCCAGGATAATTTCTTCCTTCAGGACTCCAGTAAGTGCTGTGATGACTCATTCCCGTTATTTATTCTTCATACTAAGGGCACAGATGTTTTGTGGGAACTATTGACCAGGCTGATGGATTATCATGAAGATCAAAACAAAAGGGGATGGATAGCTTCAACCTTTCACACAGTTTTAATGTTATTAAACAAACTGCCCATAAAGTGACTGCCCTAAAAGACACAAACCAAGTGACTCCAGATTTTGGGGTATGTCCAATATTCTGACACACAGATGTTGTTAGAGTCATCTCAGTCCCTATCTTTGGTAAGGCAAAGGCCAGAAATGTATGATTTTGTGTTGTAAAAATGCTGATAAGCACACACAGATGCTTCCTGCTTGATATTGTCAGGGTTTGAAAGAGCCTTCAGTATCAGCAGCAAGACTTGCCACTGGCAAACAAACTCTTTTATCTTTGCTGATATTTTGATTCCTTTGATCCTCTTATTTCAAATCTGGATCCAAAATTTCCCAATTTATCTTTATTTTAGGCTCCGCTGAGAGAAAACAATCTTTTAGAATCCATGAAACTTCTGAGCAGTGATGAAACATTGTATTCTGAAAACATTTTTTCAAACTCAGCAGCATTCAGAGGACAAGGTTGGGCTCAAGAAAAGAACTGCTGTCCATGTCAGCATTTTAAAAGAAGAGTTGTTTCCCCATTGTAGCAATATAGCCTCAAAGCATGGTGACCCTGCACAGAACTGGTTTGTTTCAAGTATCAAACAAGCCTTACAGATTTTAGGACTCTCCTGTTCAGATTTACTCTGCCATTTTCACACAAAGAATTTCACATTCAAAAGAGGAGCGTGAACCAATGCCTCAGTGTTTTTCTAAGAGGAAATCAAATGCTTTGGCTCAGTTCTTATATTTGAAAAGCCGTTTGCTACATTAGATTACATGCTAGTCTGATGCAGCTGAAATTTCCTTCACATGGCAATATTTGGGGAGCAGCAGGATGAAAACTTTCCATAGACAAAAAAGCCCTCTGTAATCAGGAAGTTGGTAAAACCTTGCTGTGGAACAACAACATAAACACTTTTACATTTCAAGGCTGCAATAAACAAACAGGAGAATTTCTAGATTTAAAAAGCGAACAACTGACAGATCAAAGTAAATGAGAAATACATTTACTGAATGCCCTTTGGAACCTTCCTTCCTGTGAGACTGCACACGGAGTCACCACCAATCATTCACAGTGAACCTATTGCCATTATATACAAGTCAATGGTAGCAGAAAGCACCTCATAAAACAGAGGCTGTAAATTAAATTTTTTACAAGGTTTCATCAGATTCCCTTATTTATAAGGAGACTAAAACAAGTGAACCAAGCTTAAACCCAGCAGAATCAAGACCTTATTTCTAGTATAAACATCAGTGAGTGACATGGCAGAGAAGACACTTCGCCGCAAATCCAGTTTACGTTGTCTGATCTTCTCCAGAGACAAACGCTCTTAATTCCTGGAGAGGTAACCTCAAAGCAGTTTACGAGGCCGATCACCTTGTCTTTGTAGGCCAGCCCATCCTTACTAGCCCCAAGAGTTGTGATACTAACCTTACCTGTAAATTTGGGTCACTTTTATTTGTCTTTGTGACTATACACACTTCATTTATTTCACTTCATGGAAAAGCAAAGTGTTGAGAATAGTGGAGGAAAAGAGAGATTTACCTGTAAAGATCATTCAGTAATGAAGCAATAGAATAATGTAGTCTGGTGACAGAACAGACTTTAGCAGGAAAAAAGATTGTATGGTATAATGTTTTTTCACAGAATGCATGATTTTTTATATAGTCTTTCTATGCAAGTGTTGTACATTATTGTGGTAATTTTAAAAGCTTAAAATCTGATTTTTTTTCTGAGCTGCAAACTCAGTATTTTGCCACACCACTTCTTTAAACTACTATAACTAAAACTGTCACTTATTGTGGCCAGACGCTTAGGAGACATAGCAGTTCCCAAAAGTCTGTAGAAAGGTTTATTTTACCTTGGACTGCTCAGACAGTATTTCCTTTTAGCCTTGTCATACCGCTCTTTTCACCAGATGGTTTGCTGGTTCCTATTCTAGCTAAGAAGGATTTAACCAGCTTGAATTAATCCTTACAGTTGTCATCAACTAAGTGTTAATGCTCTGACACTGATCTAATCCTTCGGGAGTTCTTTCCTCTCTGCCCCTGCTGTGCCTTTTGGAAGGGGAGGGAGGAGAACACTTGTCCTGTTGGGCTGACAGAGAACAACACAACACTCTGCTCCATTTCAGTAACAAGGTTGCAGGTACCCACCAGGCAGTGCCTGGATAATCTGACCAGGCACACTGTATGGTAGGTAAGAATGACTGGGAAAGGACTTTTCTTATCATAGGAAAAGTCAATAATTTAAGCAACTACATGTGAAGCAGAAGACGATACACATGTAAAATCTTCCTCATTTGTTTGTCACGTTTTAGTTTACTGAGGGTACTTATGATTTTTCACACTGTCCTAGTCTTCCTGTTTTCCTCTTTAATATATTTCTTCTTCAACTTTCAAAACTAGAATATCTTTTAAAATAGCTTTAGCTCTGTTTTCTTTCCTTCTAGAGTCTGCATTCCCTATTGCACTGCTGAGATTATGAATCCAATGCACCTGCATGCCCTCTGTGTGCATTAAGAACAACTCTTGGAATTTGGGTCATTAGCATTCTGCTAATCTCTAGAAACTAATTAGGAAGCGCATGCCCAATTTGCACTGACCTTTTCACCATGTGACTGACTGAGAATCCAACAACTGACAGGCCCTTACTTTTGTGCTTCCCATTGTTCCTTGGGTAAGGCAGGATTACCAGGTGTTTCCAATAAATACAGGTGGGCTTTTGATACTCTGTAAAAGATGGTAGTATTTGTTACTTGCTTGTCACTTAGAGAAGCTAATATTCTGGAAAAAAAAACCCAAAAAACACATTAGATAAGAAAAAGCATCTTTGGTACTGATGGAGCTCCTCTATGGTAAACCTTGACTCCACAAAATACTTTAGCTCCTTCTGCAGAGCATAGCATTTCTGCTACAGATAGCAATCTGGGAAGCACCTACACATAAACAGGATGATTATTCAGGGGCAACGTCCCCACTGTCCTTGCAGGAAAGCTATGTATAACAGAGAAATGGTTTGGATTATTCTGTTTATATTGGAAACTTTTCTGGAGGATTGTTTTTAAACCATGTGGCATCAGATCTCTTTAATTGTGACAAAATCTTTTCAGCAAAAGTGGGCAGTCTGCCACCCGCAGATTGAAAAGCAGTTGTGTTTGAAATTTTTTGCAAATGCTCTCATTGATAGGTTTATAATCTTCCCTTGGTAAATTGGCTGAACAGCAACCAGACAACCCCAGACCTGCTAGCTTTAGTAAATTACACATGAAGTAATTCATTCAGCAGAATTTAGACTATGATCTCATATCCAGTGAATTTAATGACCATTCACAAGTATGAAATTAATATTTTTAGATGTTTGCAGGATTAAGTTTTTAAATAAACATTTCCAGGTACTGAATGAGCAATTTCAAAAGAAAATATAAGCCTTCTCTGGTTATGGCTGGGATCTTGAAAGAGTTGTTGTTCACATTTGCAATTTATCTTTTCTGTCAGTTACTCTTACTTTTTTTGCATTTTATGGAGTATAACCAAAGTGTTTTTACAATAGGAGAAGCGTATATTTATTCTACTTTCCTGCAATGCTTTCAAAAAGAAGCAAAGGAACTTTTGCTCAGGTTTGCTAACATTAGTCTTCAAGCAGCAACAGGTCATGCAGAACTTCTGCCCAGAAATGAAACAGGTGAAAACATGTCAGTATAATGGAATCTTTAGCAAGATTGCAGCTGGTATGACCAGCTTCTAGTATCAGGGTTTAGGTTATATTTATATTTCTGTATGTATATGATTTTCAAAGTCCTCTCCTATGCCTCCGCATGTTTATACACGTCATGTGTTTCCTCTTTGTTATATCTCCTACTTAAACTGGACCACTTTTCTTCCCCCATGCAACACCTGGGCTGTGGCCTCTCATTACTTCCACACAGCAGGAGACATAAACACAGCTTTTCAATCCAGTTCTGTGAATTATGGCTCCTGAATTTATGTAGCATAGTTAATTTTAACCTTACTCTTGAACAGAGGTATTAGAAGATAAAAATACAAGTGGGGGAAAGGTTTAGTGAGCTAGGACAGCTTTTATTATCCATTTTCACATTACACAGAAGTTTGATGTGTACTTTTAGTACAGACTGAATTTTTCCTCTTGCTGCTCTATTCCAAATAATGCCTTATGATATAAAGGTCCTCACTGAACTGGGGTTAGGCTGAGCCCCATTTTGGTGGGCTTTGGATGAGGCTGGAACTGTTAAGTCTGAACATTTTTAGGTCTAAAATCCCTTTCTTTCAGCCTCACATAATAGAAAGTTTGAAGTCAAGAACTGGCTTTCCTGTCCCAGTTTTTGCATTCAAGGGCCTTTTGTTAGTGAGCAGAAGCCCAGGCAGGGTTTGCAAGGGTCCCAGCTCAGCAAAGCATGACTGATTTCAACACCTAAGTAGGCACAGTTTAAGTAAAATGATTATTCAGTGTTACGTGTACTTCCGCAGTGTCTGCTGGAGGCACACAAATGCATGAGTCACAAACTTCACCCTTCCTCTCATGTTAGTGATCCCTTTTTCCTAAAAGTTGAAGGTATAAATTGAAACACTGAAAGGAAAATTGGGGTTTTGCTCTGCCCTCCAATTTTCATCCCCCCCACTGTAATGGAAACACGAATAAGCCATTGCAGCACTACCCCTTCTCACACACCTGCAGCAAGAAACATGTTTTGACTTGAGCTACAGTGACGATGATTAATTTACCAATTTACCCAAAATTTAACAATAGGCTGTTCTTGGGAGGGGGGCTGCCAGAAACTCCAGCTCTGGCGTGCTCCCCAGCACCACCGCCCCCATGCAGCAGTGAAACCCACCTCCAGCCCCATACCCACTGTGGTTTTGCATTTCTGTCATCCAGTGTCAACTGCACTGCAGACTTACCCCAAATTTGCCTTGTCTTGGCCACTTGGGCATGTGGCTGTCCCTCTGTTACCTATCTTCTTCCCTCAGGCACCTGTGTCTGCCATGAGCTGTCAGGCCTCAGCCCTTGAGCAGCCAAAATGGCTCCGGCCAGGCCATCCCCTGAGGTGGGGACAGGCTGAGGACAACATGGACGCCACAGGGGCCGTAGGGAGACAGCCCTGGGCAAAGAGGAGGGATGGCACCATGATGTAGCCAGTGCTGGGGGAGGAAGAAGCTCTGCCCCTGTGCAGACTCTGAAGGGGCTAAAATGGCTGAGGAAAAAAAAACTATTCTAAGCTAGAAAGGAGGTGAGCGACTGCTGATGAAAGGCCATTTGGTGCCCTGTGGGGAGCAACAAAAGACTGTGGCCTGAAGGAAGATGAAGAGATACTCTAGGGTTTAAAATGGCACCTTTCAGGTGCCCTTTCTAACCCAAATCTCCTCCCAGTCTGATGAGGAAAAATTCCTTTGGGAGTTCCCCCCCAGGCACCATGATGGCAGCTGGCACTGCCCCTCATGGGGCCTCAGGGGCTCTACCCTGGCATCATGCAATGGAGAACAATATAGATACTGAATCTATAATTAAAAGCATTTCCAGTTCTTAACAGTTGGTCAACAGATGCGATTAGTCACCTATTACCTCTATTTTAATCATCCATAATGTCAATTGCTGTGATCTTATTTTACCCCTGTGAATATGCCTATGTAGATATTCACTGTACCTCCTGCCACTGAATTCCCCGTGTCCATTAAGTACTGCAAGCCTATAAATAAAAACTGAACAGTACCAAATAATTGTATCGGAAAATAATGACAAAAACTGGTGCTCCATCAAAGTTATTTCATCCAGCGCTGCAGAAAGCCTGGGCCAAACAGCTGGAGTCATCATGGCAATAGCTTTGTCTGATAAAATGGTGTTGACATACTGATTTATGTATTGATTTTATGTTATGATCTAACATTTACGGTTTCTCTGAGGCAGCAATGGAAATGGCATTCCCCTTTATGAGGATTACCTTTTTGTGATAATGTCCCATCTCCTTATATTGAGTTCCTAACACTCGGCTCTCTCTGCTGTGCTCCAGAGGTTGAGCAGATTTAATCTGGTTGTGCACAGTACCTTTACTTGCAAGTGCTTTCAAAGTTATGGCCATGATTCTTATCCCCTAAAGACTGTTAATTAAAAAGATCTACTCATTAACACTGCAGCATTATTTTGTATGATGTCAATGATTACCTCTGCTATTACTCAGGACAACATCTTGTGTAAACCTGTGTCCCACAATTAATAAGACAGTAACTCCTGGCAAAGGAGGAGAGCCAACAATTATTTTACTGACATTCTTCACTGAATTTAAGTCCTGACATGTACACCTGTTCATCTTAAATACCATTATGGTTATGGTCTTTTACTCAAAGAAAGTATAAATGTTTACATTATGGTTATGGTCTTTTACTCAAAGAAAATATAAATGTATATTATTTTAACCAAAAATGGAGATCTGGCTAGAACATGTAGTAACTAAGATTCTTGGTCTTGTTGTAACCTGTAACAATCACCATGCTTTCCAACAGTCTGGTTAAGTGTTTGCTTTTATGAATATTACTCTAGTTAGAGTAGAGAGAGAGGTCACCCATACTAGTGGGTGTGTGTTGCTCTACACACTGTCTCCTCTTCTGTGGCAACAGATAGGGAAGGGGATAAAGGAGCACACATGCAGGATTGTACAGAAAAGTAAAAGCACGCACAGATGGAAAAAGATAGACCCTTATGCTGCAGCCTCCCACACACATGCAGGATTGTACAGAAAAGTAAAAAGCACGCACACATAGAAAAAGATACACCCTCATGCTGCAGCCTCCCCACTCAAGCAGTCTGAGAGAAAGCAGAAGAGACTATACAGAGCAGTTTGCTTCCCTGTAAGGGGGACAAAGATAAAGCAAAAAGCCTCAGTGGAGCTACTTCTGCACTGATGAGAGCTAAAGACTGTTTCTCTCAACTGTCCCTCATTGGAGGAAGTTTTGGAGAAGAGACAGCAGATGTCTTCTCCATTAAAACCACCATCCTGATCTTTACATATCAATTTAATTGACACTAGCATAAAGGAAACAGACAATCTGCAGTCTGTATCATAACCCCTCTGTCTGAAAAAATCCCTGTGCCTGGAGTAGCTGGAAGAGCTCCAGGGCATCACAGCACACCATATTCTTCTGTTAAAAAAAGAAATCCAGTGGACACAACAAATATTGTTTGATTTAAACACTTTCCCACACCTTTGTCCTTTCTTACCCCACTAAGGTTTGAAATAGTCTCACCACCTCAGTGTCTCTTCAGGTTGGTAAGTCCTATGTGGTTCTTGGACAGGACTACTCAACTACCCACAGGATCAGAGCCATCTAACACCCTTTTTAGAGGTCCTCAGCCAAAAAATCGCAGGTAAATTAAAATGTATGATTCTTCTATATCCCACTGCAGGTACTAACAGGAAATTGAAAATTTATTCTGGTGAAATGCACTGTAATTTAACCATGTCAGATACCATGTTTTGTTAAGTTAACAACAGGCTTTTACATCCACAGCTTTATTACAGCAATAAAGCTCTACTTTCAAAGGAAATAGCTTCAGGCTGCATCACATGTTATAACTCCATATGGTGATAGTTATAAAACCCTTTTCTTAGACATATCCAGGAAAACTCAAGAGTTGCTGTCAAGGCTGACATAACAGTCTGCTTTATCTCCTTAGTGGTTGAACAGACTAAAATAGCCTTTTTCTCACAGAATGCTAACACGGTTCTCTTTCTATATATATGAACCCATGGATGTATTGCAAATCTACTGGTAAAACTAGCACTACAATAACTTCTGCAGACTACTTCTTTACCCCTTTAAAAAATTTTAATAAACTCCTAGTACTTCTCATTTTAAATGTTTTTGAAAGTTGCTTTAGGAAAACAACTTTTTTTTTTTCAGTGCACTGACATTTCCTAATTTGACAGACACCTCAGAAAACAGAGAAACCAAACAATGCTAATTCATGTATTTGGGCTGAATCTGTCAGCTGGAGAAGTGAAATTAAAGTTATGTACGTGCCGTAACTTATCAAATGTCCACCTAATAATAACGTGCCCAAATTAATTGCTGGCAGTGGAAATGTCCAACCCTGCCTGGTGAGAGTTTAACCTGGTGACCAGCTTTAAGAAGATTGCATACCACTGCCAGTCACATGAGCTGTGCCGGTTCCCAAACACCTTCCTGCCCTTTATGGCTTTGCCTGAAGCATTAGTAAATATTCCTTTTAGACACATATTCTGCATACTGTTAATAGCTGATAGTATGCCAGCAGCCTTCTCCTCACCTTTTTCTAGTTCTCCAAACAAACCTTTATGCAAATCTTTTTTAGTAACCTGAAAAGTATCTTAAGGGTCTTTTCCAACCTAAATGATTCTAGGAAAAAAGGAAAAAAAGGGGGTTATTTATGGTAAGTTTCCAGCAGCTTTTCTTCTACTTTCTTCTTCCAAGTTCTCTCTTTCTCTCTGTTGTAGTTACTGGCAGGTTTTAACTACTTCTTCACTGTGGATGCAAGTTCGAGATGTGATGTAATTCTGACAATAATAGACCACACCTTTCTGTGGAAAGTTTCTAAGGTGTGGTAACAATTACTGTGTCTTGTGCTTGGAGGGATGGGTAAAGAGGTAAAATGCACCTGGATTTGTAGGTGCTATTATATAATGCACCCAGCTTGAGCTCCAATTATCTAGTAATGCAATTCTTTTTGTTGTTTTAAAGTTCTGAGTAAGCTTTTTTTCTGGATCACATTAGATCAACACAGGCTTTAAATGTGAGAACCTTCCTTTAACACTATTAGCAAACATTTTTCATTTCCTGGTAATTAGTAAATGCTGGCCTAGATTTGCCAGAGTTAGAGCAGAACAAAGGCGAAAGAAGTCTTAGATACAGCCAGAGGTGGGCTACCGTGTCTTCTTTTCTATCTCTACAATTTGTTTATGGTGCTCCTTTCTTTCTGGATTTGTATGTGGGTTTTAGGGTTTGTGGGTTTTTTTCATTATCACATTTGCAGGCAGTTGTGCTGGCCATCACCTCTACCTGCTTACTCCAGATGTAAGTCTGCACAGAACAACCTTGGCTAGCCAGACATCTGAAGCAGCTCAAAATTCAAGAGGAGGCACGATGGACATTTGCAGGTCTGATCTGATACAGTGACACTTGCATTCTCCTTTATTACTCATGCACTAACTACCTAGAAATGATTTTTAATTCAGGTATTTATACTGCTGTTCAGCTCTGATACTTTGCTTTTAATGCTCCTGTATCTTTCTCTCCTCTGTTTACTGAGGTGACAGTTTTTAAACTGTCCTTCCTAAAAAACAGTCACAGAAACTGAAGCTGAGCCATCCAGGAAAGTGCAAAATGTTCCCTTCCCTAAAAACATCAAGCAGATTAAAAATGAAGAATAGATCTGGCAGCACAGTTTGCTTTTCCCATTATTATTTGCACTGTCTGCATGTTGGAGATGGCAAAAGAAAATAAGTCTGCTCTGAAATCTCTTTTCATTGCTCCTAATAGTCTAGTTCATCTGTATACCCAAACCTCTCATTATTCAGACAGACACTCCTACTATTTTCCCTGCATTGTTTATCCATGATAGCATGATTGAGTACATTTCTCTGTTACCATGCAAGTAGGTGTTATGATTTATGCTTTGTTTTCTTAAATAGCCTCCTACAGCAGACTCCTTCAAAACACAGTCTCCACTGCACTTTTATTCTTTCACAGGTGTCAGATTAGGTACCATTCATGTAGTCATTTCTCTAACCCCACGAGAGAGGTAGCCCAGGTAGGGCTGAGCAGTACTTACTCAGAGAGATGTCTGTCAGCCACAACCTTGATGTAAGAAGCTGATTGAAAGGCCATGTAGAGAGAGTTCAGTCTTCAAACCTTATCAGTCCTTGTCCTTTTTACTTTACGTTTGGGAGTAGACATACTTGTCCCTCTGGAATAGAGCAAAAAAAAAACCAACACATTTCTACCTGGCCAGCACAAATTGGACATTTATACTTGTCCCTCTGGAATAGAGCAAAAAAATCACATTTCTACCTTGTCCAGCAAACAAATTTAGCCTATGCCAACCCAAGTGTGACCTGACAACTTTATAGATGAAAGTAATACAATCTCATCCTTCAAGCCAATGACTCTACCATTGAACCTTACATTTTCAGCTACTGAACAGAATTAAATCATTGTGTTTTGCACATGTCTGCATATAGCAATTTCAGGTTGTAAGTACTAGTGCTGATTTTTGAGTTTCCCGTTTTACAAGTCAAAATGACAGAAGTCTTCCATGATACAGGACAAGAATTTCCAAACCAGCTAAAAAATATGTACCTTTGTAGATGAAAAAAAAGTATTATGTTACGTCAGAGAAAATACTTACTTGACAAATACTGCTGAAATAAAGCAGTGTAAATACAGGAGGACTAGAACACTGTACTTACTATTGGATAAACACTTCTTGATTTGATCTGATATTTCCCAAATACTTGGACAGTATTTACATTACAGATTAATTATAATTGGAGTGAAAAAGTATCTTAAGCTAAATGCTTACATTAAATTTCAAACTCTTTTGTTCAGTTATATTTCATCACATCCTACTGAGAAATCACAGAATGATATGGGGTTGCATGGAACCTCTGGAGATCATCTAGTCCAACCCCCCTGCCAAAGCAGGTCCACCTAGAGCAGATTGCACAGGAACGTGTCCAGGTGAGTTTTGAATGTCTCCAGAGAATGAGACTCCACCACCTCCCCAGGCAGCTTCTTCCAGGGCTCTGCTACCCTCAAAGTAAACAAGTTCCTCCTCATGTTTAGGTGGAACTTCTTACATTCAAGTTTGTGCCCATTTCCTTTGGTCCATCCATTCCTTAACAGAGGGCAACACCTCCACTCCTCCTTCACCTGTCCCTTCTGAACAGCTTGTAGCCCTCAACGGCCACACTCCAGTGGTAGGATTCATCTCACCAGGTTTCAGTGATGGCCACTATATCATATCTTTCCAGCAGCACAGTAGCTTCCAGCTCCTCCTGTTTGTTGCCCATGATGCATGCATTTCTGTAGAGGCACTTCAGCTGGGCTGTTGGCTGTGCTGCCTTCTTAAGGGAACACCCCTTGAGGTGTCTCATAGGCGTTTCTCTGCTTACTTCAACTACCTCAGGAGCTGCTGGCTCTTCTCCATAAGACTTTAACTGCAATGCAGTGTCATCAGCATGGCTCAGGGAGCCAGGCTGAAGGCCTTTCTAGGACCCTGTCCCTCTGACCCTGAGGTGTTACCACACAGCTTGTCACAGACAAGCCTGATATTATTAACCCCCTCCCCTTTCATATCAAGTTTAAAACCCTGTCAATCAACCCCGAAATCTCTTGTGCAAGAACCCTCTTCCCCCTTTGAGAAGTGCCTCCTATTGGATGTTAACAAACCTGGTGCTGTACAGGCAAATCCACTGTCAAAGAACCCAAAGTTATGGCGGTGACACCAGCCATGGAGCCATGTATTAATCTACTGTATCCGTCTGCTCCTCCCAGCATCATTGCCTACAACTGGAATGAGTGATGAAAAAATAACCTGTGCCCCAGACTCCCTTACCAGCCCGTTCAACTCCCTGAAGTCTCTTTTTATGGATTTTGGGCTGCGAGTTGCAGATTCCTCTGTGCCTACATGGAAAACCAATAATGGATAATAGTCTGAAGGAGATATTAAACCAGGTAGTTTCCTGGTAAGGTCTTTAACCCAGGCTCCAAGAACACAGCAAACTTGCCTCTGAGGAGGGCCCACACAGCATACTGGTCCCTCCAGCCTCCTTAGGAAGGAGTCACCACCAACTATAACCCTTCATTTTCTCATTGTGTTGGTATCCAGGGCGCTTGCTTTTTTAACTGAGGAGGCATCTGTAATCTAGATTGCCCATCAACTACAGCCTCACTCGACTGGCCTTCCTCAACCAGAACCTCCTATCTGTTCTTCAGAGGTACTGAGTGGGGCAAGGTGGTGAGCTCTGCTGCTGCCCCAACCATGAACCTGGCTCCAGTCATTCTTATTATTTAGGCTTCTACCCAGTCCCTGGCTGCTTCCCTCCCTAGTAACACCTCAGTCTTTCAGCTTCCCCTCTCAGCTCTGCCACCAGGCTGAGCAGATCACTCACCCCTTCTCATCTCACACAGCGGGTTTCATAGCTGCCACCCATTACCAGTAAAAGGCCCTGTCACTCCCTACAGCCTGTAACCTGGACAGCCACATGCTGCCGTGGGAGCTCTGTTGGTGCTCCCAAACCCATTCTTTGTGAGTTTCCCGTTTTACAAGTCAAAATGACAGAAGTCTTCCATGATACAGGACAAGAATTTCCAAACCAGCTAAAAAATATGTACCTTTGTAGATGAAAAAAAAGTATTATGTTACGTCAGAGAAAATACTTACTTGACAAATACTGCTGAAATAAAGCAGTGTAAATACAGGAGGACTAGAACACTGTACTTACTATTGGATAAACACTTCTTGATTTGATCTGATATTTCCCAAATACTTGGACAGTATTTACATTACAGATTAATTATAATTGGAGTGAAAAAGTATCTTAAGCTAAATGCTTACATTAAATTTCAAACTCTTTTGTTCAGTTATATTTCATCACATCCTACTGAGAAATCACAGAATGATATGGGGTTGCATGGAACCTCTGGAGATCATCTAGTCCAACCCCCCTGCCAAAGCAGGTCCACCTAGAGCAGATTGCACAGGAACGTGTCCAGGTGAGTTTTGAATGTCTCCAGAGAATGAGACTCCACCACCTCCCCAGGCAGCTTCTTCCAGGGCTCTGCTACCCTCAAAGTAAACAAGTTCCTCCTCATGTTTAGGTGGAACTTCTTACATTCAAGTTTGTGCCCATTTCCTTTGGTCCATCCATTCCTTAACAGAGGGCAACACCTCCACTCCTCCTTCACCTGTCCCTTCTGAACAGCTTGTAGCCCTCAACGGCCACACTCCAGTGGTAGGATTCATCTCACCAGGTTTCAGTGATGGCCACTATATCATATCTTTCCAGCAGCACAGTAGCTTCCAGCTCCTCCTGTTTGTTGCCCATGCTGCATGCATTTCTGTAGAGGCACTTCAGCTGGGCTGTTGGCTGTGCTGCCTTCTTAAGGGAACACCCCTTGAGGTGTCTCATAGGCGTTTCTCTGCTTACTTCAACTACCTCAGGAGCTGCTGGCTCTTCTCCATAAGACTTTAACTGCAATGCAGTGTCATCAGCATGGCTCAGGGAGCCAGGCTGAAGGCCTTTCTAGGACCCTGTCCCTCTGACCCTGAGGTGTTACCACACAGCTTGTCACAGACAAGCCTGATATTATTAACCCCCTCCCCTTTCATATCAAGTTTAAAACCCTGTCAATCAACCCCGAAATCTCTTGTGCAAGAACCCTCTTCCCCCTTTGAGAAGTGCCTCCTATTGGATGTTAACAAACCTGGTGCTGTACAGGCAAATCCACTGTCAAAGAACCCAAAGTTATGGCGGTGACACCAGCCATGGAGCCATGTATTAATCTACTGTATCCGTCTGCTCCTCCCAGCATCATTGCCTACAACTGGAATGAGTGATGAAAAAATAACCTGTGCCCCAGACTCCCTTACCAGCCCGTTCAACTCCCTGAAGTCTCTTTTTATGGATTTTGGGCTGCGAGTTGCAGATTCCTCTGTGCCTACATGGAAAACCAATAATGGATAATAGTCTGAAGGAGATATTAAACCAGGTAGTTTCCTGGTAAGGTCTTTAACCCAGGCTCCAAGAACACAGCAAACTTGCCTCTGAGGAGGGCCCACACAGCATACTGGTCCCTCCAGCCTCCTTAGGAAGGAGTCACCACCAACTATAACCCTTCATTTTCTCATTGTGTTGGTATCCAGGGCGCTTGCTTTTTTAACTGAGGAGGCATCTGTAATCTAGATTGCCCATCAACTACAGCCTCACTCGACTGGCCTTCCTCAACCAGAACCTCCTATCTGTTCTTCAGAGGTACTGAGTGGGGCAAGGTGGTGAGCTCTGCTGCTGCCCCAACCATGAACCTGGCTCCAGTCATTCTTATTATTTAGGCTTCTACCCAGTCCCTGGCTGCTTCCCTCCCTAGTAACACCTCAGTCTTTCAGCTTCCCCTCTCAGCTCTGCCACCAGGCTGAGCAGATCACTCACCCCTTCTCATCTCACACAGTGGGTTTCATAGCTGCCACCCATTACCAGTAAAAGGCCCTGTCACTCCCTACAGCCTGTAACCTGGACAGCCACATGCTGCCGTGGGAGCTCTGTTGGTGCTCCCAAACCCATTCTGGTTGAGGATGAGAGCATGACCTTCCTCCGGGTGGAGACCATGGCCTAGCTCTTTCCGAGGAGGTGATGCCAGCAGCAGCACTCACCTGTTGAGCTGACAGAGCTTCACTTCCTCCCTCCGTGCCCTTTCCCTGCACCTTGTGGTGGTGCTCCCAGGTGGCACCCTGGGTTCCACCCGCTCACTACGCTCCCGAAAAGCCCATGTTATAGTGGGAGAAGGATAGGAGTAGCCCCGGCTCCGTGACGCCTCGTTTAAATCTGCCGCCGGGGGCGCTGGCCCCGCCCAGGCCGCCTCAGCAGCCCGCCCGCCGGCTGCCGGCCCCGGCACGGCCCAGCCCCTCGGCCCGGCTTCAAAACGCCCTCAGAAAGAGCTCCTTGCCCACTCTTTTTGCCGCGATTGAGGAGAAATAACCCCCTGCACCAGTAAGGGTTGGGGCTGACCTGCTGGAGAGCACCTCTGAGGAGAAAAACCTAGGAGTCCTGGCGGACAATAGGATGACCATGAGCCAGCAATGGGCCCCGGTGGCCAAGAAGGCCAATGGCATCCTGGGGGGCATCAGGAAGAGTGGGACCAGCAGGTCGAGAGAGGTCATCCTGCCCCTCTGCTCTGCCCTGGGGACGCCACATCTGGAGCACTGGGTCCAGTTCTGGGCTCCCCAGTTCAAGAAGGACAGGGAACTGCTGGAGAGGGTACAGCAGAGGGCTACAAAGATGATGAGGGGCCTGGAGCATTGCTCTTACAAGGAAAGGATGAAGGACTTGGGTCTTTTTAGTCTGGAGAAGAGAAGACTGAGGGGGAATCTGATGAATGCTTATAAATAGTTAAAGGGTGGGTGTCAAGAGGATGGGGCCAGTCTTTTTTCAGTGGTGCCCAGTGACAGGACAAAAGGAAATGGGCACAAACTTGAATGTAAGAAGTTCCACCTAAACATGAGGAGGAACTTCTTTACTTTGAGGGTGGCAGAGCCCTGGAATAGGCTGCCCTGGGAGGTGGTGGAGTCTCCATCTCTGGAGACATTCAAAACCCACCTGGACATGTTCCTGTGTAACCTGCTCTGGGTGGACCTGCTTTGGCAGGGGGGTTGGACTAGATGATCCCCGGAGGTCCCTTCCAACCCCATGTGATTCTGTGATTCCTTCCCTGCGGTGCAGACTTACCTGCTCTGGAGGCTGGTCTCAGCGAATGTTTTTCTATTAAACATCTTTCTGAGTTGGTTCTGCTCTGCTTCATTATTCTTGAAAAATCTCTAGAGGAAATTCAGAAGATAGGGATTTATCATGTCTTTCCAAATAAAAATGGCTCTCCTAAACTCTACTGTCACTAACAGTCACGAGGTCTTCCAGCCCAGATACTGTTGTAAGAAATAATAAAAATACTGTACTTATAAGCTTGTGAACTTATAAACTTATAAGAGACAAAGCTAATCATAGGCTATCTTAATTCAAATATTCCATAGAGCTTGCCTAAAAAAGATGTGGTCCACCATAGGTGAGTGCAGAGATCTATGCGGGAAGCAGACATTGAGGTAAAGTACTTTTACTTCCCTGCTCTTCTCTTTGGGTGAAGCCACTTGACCTCCTTTGTAGGAGGCCACTTTATACTCTTGTGTATAAAATAGGGAAGACTCAAGTTTACTCTGAGTTTGCCATACACAGAGGCTGTTGTGTAACGTAAGCTCATCAAAGCCCTCTGCATTCAAGGAATGAAAATCAAAGGTTGCAGCAGTAAGGCAGAAATTTTTTTTTCTGATAGAAAGACCCAGAAAGTTTATATTGCTTCATCAGCATGAGACAGCTTCTACTCAACTAAAACTTTTGTAACCCAAGCTGTGTTCATGGTTTTTTTACATCCTGGTATCTGGACCCTTCAGCCTATTGCAGGGTTTTTCAACATATAACACCATTAATGGCTAGATACCTGTGTTCTCTGACCATGAGAACTGAGTGATGTGTGCCATGTAACATCCTGCTTGCCTCAAAAATCTGAGAGCTCTTCACCTCTGTGTTAGCTATCTTTTCATCATTGTCATTACGAAAATGGATATGTAGTTGAAAATGGGTCATGTGAAAAAAAAAATGATGTCCCAAGACATAATCACAACCCTTAAATGCCTACATTTCACTGGGTTCAGTAGAGCTATAGCGATTTAAGTAATTCTTTTGATGGTAGTCAATGATCAGAAATTATTTCTGCATATTCAGTAATGCTTCATCACTCATTCTTTACACACTATAATAGTTTATTTTTCAATTTATACTTACAAATTTGGTCTCAGGAGGTTAGTGTGTTTTCATATATTCATATAAGCTCTTAGTTTCATAAATGTAGTGTCATGAATAATTGTCATCACCCAAGAGGGATGTAAAGCCTACCATCTTCTTTCTTAAAAAATTGAATAAACCTTATCTCACACTAGGGATTTCTTGGTTTTAAGTGTCTCCAATTAATTACTGTTTCCTAGCAGTTTCATAAGCTATCCAGTATATCCTGGAGAGACATAGAGGCAGAATTCTTTCAGACACGTGCATCCAGAAAATAACACTTGCTAACTAGAGATAATGCTTCCCACTGATTGTGTTAGCAGCTAGTGCTTCTTATGTCTTGAACAATTACAGTCTAGAAAATATTTACAACTTATTTTAATCCTTCCTTTTTCCCCCTCTCTCCCAGGGCGTCATATGAGATCTGACTGTGTATCACTAACTTTTTGAAATTTGGAGCCAAGCTGTTTTCACATAAAAGTATTTTAATGGATTTTAAGTACAAAGCTCTTACTCCATCTACTAAATACGGTTTATGTTAGCTTCACCTTTCAGGCTGCCTGAGCGCACAAAGTCTCCTGCAAATTTACAATGTATATACTATGAGGTGATACCTAATTCAGTTTATGCTATGAAAGTCTGATCCAGTTCCCACAGAAATAAATTAAAAGCATTGTGTTGACTTAATGAAAATTGGATTTGACCCTAAAAGGGTAAGACTTTGCTTATATGAACAGAAAGGAGAATATGGTATTTCTTTCAATGTTTAAAGCAAGAATGAAAATTCACTAGTCTCTTATTAGAGAGAAGGAGAGCAATAAAGACATAATACCAGTGGGGTGTCAAGAGGATGGGGCCAGTCTTTTTTCAGTGGTGCCCAGTGACAGGACAAGAGGAAATGGGCACAAACTTGAATGTAAGAAGTTCCACCTAAACATGAGGAGGAACTTCTTTACTTTGAGGGTGGCAGAGCCCTGGAATAGGCTGCCCAGGGAGGTGGTGGAGTCTCCATCTCTGGAGACATTCAAAACCCACCTGGACATGTTCCTGTGTAACCTGCTCTGGGTGGACCTGCTTTGGCAGGGGGGTTGGACTAGATGATCCCCGGAGGTCCCTTCCAACCCCATGTGATTCTGTGATTCCTTCCCTGCGGTGCAGACTTACCTGCTCTGGAGGCTGGTCTCAGCGAATGTTTTTCTATTAAACATCTTTCTGAGTTGGTTCTGCTCTGCTTCATTATTCTTGAAAAATCTCTAGAGGAAATTCAGAAGATAGGGATTTATCATGTCTTTCCAAATAAAAATGGCTCTCCTAAACTCTACTGTCACTAACAGTCACGAGGTCTTCCAGCCCAGATACTGTTGTAAGAAATAATAAAAATACTGTACTTACAAGCTTGTGAACTTATAAGCTTATAATCACAAAGAGACAAAGCTAATCATAGGCTATCTTAATTCAAATATTCCATGGAGCTTGCCTAAAAAAGACATAGTCCACCACAGGTGAGTGCAGAGATCTATGCGGAAAGCAGACATTGAGGTAAAGTACTTTTACTTCCCTGCTCTTCTCTTTGGGTGAAGCCACTTGACCTCCTTTGTAGGAGGCCACTTTATACTCTTGTGTATAAAATAGGGAAGACTCAAGTTTACTCTGAGTTTGCCATATACAGAGGCTGTTTTGTAACGTAAGCTCATCAAAGCCCTCTGCATTCAAGGAATGAAAATCAAAGGTTGCAGCAGTAAGGCAGAAATTTTTTTTTCTGATAGAAAGACCCAGAAAGTTTATATTGCTTCATCAGCATGAGAGAGCTTCTACTCAACTAAAACTTTTGTAACCCAAGCTGTGTTCATGGTTTTTTTACATCCTGGTATCTGGACCCTTCAGCCTATTGCAGGGTTTTTCAACATATAACACCATTAATGGCTAGATACCTGTGTTCTCTGACCATGAGAACTGAGTGATGTGTGCCATGTAACATCCTGCTTGCCTCAAAAATCTGAGAGCTCTTCACCTCTGTGTTAGCTATCTTTTCATCATTGTCATTATGAAAATGGATATGTAGTTGAAAATGGGTCATGTGAAAAAAAAAATGATGTCCCAAGACATAATCACAACCCTTAAATGCCTACATTTCACTGGGTTCAGTAGAGCTATAGCGATTTAAGTAATTCTTTTGATGGTAGTCAATGATCAGAAATTATTTCTGCATATTCAGTAATGCTTCATCACTCATTCTTTACACACTATAATAGTTTATTTTTCAATTTATACTTACAAATTTGGTCTCAGGAGGTTAGTGTGTTTTCATATATTCATATAAGCTCTTAGTTTCATAAATGTAGTGTCATGAATAATTGTCATCACCCAAGAGGGATGTAAAGCCTACCAACTTCTTTCTTAAAAAATTGAATAAACCTTATCTCACACTAGGGATTTCTTGGTTTTAAGTGTCTCCAATTAATTACTGTTTCCTAGCAGTTTCATAAGCTATCCAGTATATCCTGGAGAGACATAGAGGCAGAATTCTTTCAGACACGTGCATCCAGAAAATAACACTTGCTAACTAGAGATAATGCTTCCCACTGATTGTGTTTCTTACACACTTGCTAACTAGAGATAATGCTTCCCACTGATTGTGTTAGCAGCTAGTGCTTCTTATGTCTTGAACAATTACAGTCTAGAAAATATTTACAACTTATTTTAATCCTTCCTTTTTCCCCCTCTCTCCCAGGGCGTCATATGAGATCTGACTGTGTATCACTAACTTTTTGAAATTTGGAGCCAAGCTGTTTTCATGTGAAAGTATTTTAATGGATTTTAAGTACAAAGCTCTTACTCCATCTACTAAATACGGTTTATGTTAGCTTCACCTTTCAGGCTGCCTGAGCGCACAAAGTCTCCTGCAAATTTACAATGTATATACTATGAGGTGATACCTAATTCAGTTTATGCTATGAAAGTCTGATCCAGTTCCCACAGAAATAAATTAAAAGCATTGTGTTGACTTAATGAAAATTGGATTTGACCCTAAAAGGGTAAGACTTTGCTTATATGAACAGAAAGGAGAATATGGTATTTCTTTCAATGTTTAAAGCAAGAATGAAAATTCACTAGTCTCTTATTAGAGAGAAGGAGAGCAATAAAGACATAATACCAGTGAAGTCAGCAGAGATAAACTGATATAAATTATTTCAAATGAACTGTATAATTCTGACAAATGATGCAAAACCATAGTAGCTGTTACAGCCTCAGGTTAAAACCAAGAGGCAAAAATGTCTTGCACGATGGAGACTCTACTGCATTTATGAATATAAGAACATATATTTAGCTCAGCATTTTCATCAATTTCATTTTATACTTGCATTTATGATCCCATCTACGTTTCCTACTCTTGTTTTCTTAGCAGTCATAAACCTGCTACACTCCTTGCTTAGGGATTTTGTGAGCTATTACAGATTCTGCTTAGAGAATACATGTTTCAATCCCTGTCCCTATGGAACACTGCATCCCCACTATAAGATGGCTTTTTGTTTAACTCACATGCTACAGCTTTTGTATTTTGCAAATAGTACTTCATGTAGGGACAGAGAGTTCCCTGAAAGAAAACTTGTCCCCTTCAGTAGAGGTCCAGAGGTCTGTCTGTGCTCTGCATACAGTATGTTGGAGAAAACAGTCTCCCTGAAGCTTCTGGCATGCTATTCTTGCTCCCTGGGATCTTCCAGAGGCAAGTTCAGCAGCTGAAAAAATTAAATTGCTCTGTGCCATTAAGACTGTGTGTGACTGGGCATTTGGGGCCACATGCAATTAGCTATGAAACCCTTTCTGATACCTTACGCATAGACTGAAGCTATTACCCCTCAGTGAGTGTGAAATGAGGTGGCACCCATTTGTTTCCTCCTTACCTAAAACTCTCTGCAGCATTCATCTCTAATAGGATAACTACTGTGTATCTAGATCCACCTTGTAACAGAGCTGGTCCTTAGAATGAGAATAATCATCACCCATAAAATGCAGAAGCAGAATCTGTTAAAGCTTCTAATACTTTTAAAAAAGACAGAGCAGTATACTTACCCGGAATATAGTTTTTGGAAAATCATGCTTAAATATAGCGATATTTGACTAGTAGCCACCACTAGAGAAAATAAAGTTGCTGAGCCTACAGTCAGCTTACACATTTTTTCTAGTTAATTGATCTGGTTTTGCAAGTGAAAAAGTGTATCAGACATTAAGTGCAGCTGTTCTCTGGTGGGACAGTTCCAAAAACCGGGAACTACAAAGAAACAAATAAATCACATGCTCATTTCAACTTTGAGGTTCATCATTAAAATGGCTACACATTAAGCATGAAATATAAATAATAATTTTAGAAGAAAGGCAAATGAGACACTATTACTAAAGACAGCGAATAACTGCTGATATGGATTTGATTAATACATTAGCAATAACAAAATTCTTCACTGTGAGGGTAGTGGAGCACTGGAACAGGTTGCCCAGGGAGGTGGTTGAGGCCCCATCCCTGGAGATATTCAAGGAGAGGCTCGATGAGGCCCTGGGCAACCTGGTCTAGTTGGGGGTGTCCCTGCTGACTGCGGGGAGGTCGGACTAGATGACCTTTGGAGGTCCCTTCCGGCCTGGGCAATTCTATGATTCTATGAAAATAATCCAAATAACGTAAGATTCCCAGCACTAAGCAACCTTAATTACATTTTATTTCTCTAATACAAACGTGTGTTTACCATGGGGCAGCTATCCATTATGTTGAACACTAAACTTATGTTAGATATATATATAATTTTCAGTAATAATTATATAATTCTCAGTATCAGCGGTCTATTTTAAAAAGCAAAGTTAAGGTAATGTAAAGTTTTGTACTTAGGGTCTGTTCCACAGCCCATTGGAGTCAGATGCAGTTTCCCACTGAATCCCCAGCACTAAACTGAGCCTTATTAATGTGAGATGTTTCATGCTGGCGAGTGTGATTGCCCTCAGGTCTGTCTGCCATCCACTGATGTAGGTGAGAAAGCGAGTACCAACACTGTGGTTCAAGCTCTCTACCAGGTGTTACAGCTCTGTATGGCCTGGAGGTTGTGCAGAGCAGCAGTGACCAGGAAAGATTTGCTGCTGCCCAGCCCTCAGCAGCCCAATCTCAGCAAAACCTGAAGCAAAGGCAAATTGCTCTGAATTTTTCCACTTGCATTAGGCCGGTGGTGAATTTTATGCCCATGGATGTTGTGTGTGGTGGAGCCAGGGACCCCACTGGTGCTTCCCAGCTGCGCTGTGTCTTTTCCCCCTTCGAGGGGAGAAGGGTGGCCAGCCTGATACCGCTGACTCTGCAGCTTCAAGCATCTGCCATCTCTCTTTAGCAATGGCATGCTGCCAATTGACTGAAGACCCAAACCCCAAATGAACTGTTAACGGACAGAGAGGGACAAGGTAAGAGTTAACATGAAACATTTGAAACCAAATTCTCCATATATTTTGCTCAGTGAAAATGATTTGTGAAGGGAAAGAGATAATAGCTGTTTATAGAAGTTGGCGGTATGTGTTACTACTGCTCAGTGAAAATGATTTGTGAAGGGAAAGAGATAATAGCTGTTTATAAAAATTGGCGGTATGTGTTACTACTGTGAAATGCAACCAAATCCTGAAAAAAACCAAAATTATCTAAATTATGAGAGAGGTGGTTGTACCTACAGCACTGACATTTAAAATTGTAAATATTGGCATGAAGCAAACAAGTGAATAATGCTTTTCCACAAAACATTGCTCATAATAATTCACATTTTCAGTCCTTATTTTAACACCTCATTGTATGTTAAATAGTATTGCCGCATTAAAATATAAATTTCAAATTTGAAATGTTACAAAAATAACTCGCTACTTTGAGGGAAGATGTCAATGCCAAACAAAATTAACTCACCAGCAAAAAGCAGCTTGTCTTCGGTTATAGATGGACTGAAAAGAAATAAGAAGATGTTTGTACAGAGGTAAATAGAGTTGGAATAGAGCATTATCGTTATATTAGACACTGTATTTTGTCTGTGTTGTATTATGCCCATCAACTGCTGTGCCTCCAGGCTTGGTCAGTGAAAGTCAGATTTATTAATAAGAAGTACTTTTAATATTTAGTCTGCTACAATCAAAGCCAGTTTTGCATTTCAAAGGGAATGATTGTATTTATTCCCTCATTAAACAACGTATTTTTCAGCTGGAGACAGGTTTCATATTTTGAAGTGTTAATATTTAAAACTAATATCGTCTAATGTTGAGGATGTTATCTACTGATTAAAAGAAGGATCCAGCTGAACTGGTCAAGTTACTTCACATCTCTCCAAGATATCAGCACTCATAAGATGGGATTGATAATACCTGCCTCCTTCATGCAAAGATGGGGCAAGGTTTATTAGCTCTTTATAATGTTTAAATGAAGGATAGTGGTCCTGGGATGTGAGGAAGATTTTGTTCTTCCTCCCAGCCAGCATAAGATTCGTGTTTCACAGTCTGAAGCTGGTGTGGTTGGGCTTTAGTCTATAGACCCACTGATTGAGTCAGACATTAAGGTAAAGTAAGCAGCACGTAGCCGAACATTTAAACTTTGAAACCTCTACTGTAAAAGGTAAGTTAATGCCAGATTAATTAGCTTCCATGAAGTTTAGTTTTTGCACTGAATAATGCAGCTCTCTTGAGGCAGACCAGCTTTTTCTGAATTCTGCTGTTATGGATGGCTTTTCTCAGTCTGTCACCACCCAAAAGGTGAAGATTCTGCTATAGTGTGATGTTTTTAGGGCTTAACATAAATTTTCATTTTTATACACATTTTCAGGAAGTATTTGTGCAAGACTTTACAAGCATGTTGTTTTCAACGAAGGAGGTGTGTTTGTTTATTCTCAGATTGCTTTTGGACTTACAGACCTTTCCCAGCTTAACAGTTATATCTGAATTACATTCCTGATTCCAAGCTTAAGCAGAAAAGGCTAATTGCTAAGAGACTTCATGTACACAGAGCTATTAATTGCAGTTAGAGTATAATATACAAGAAGACTGACAGAGATTACAGTCTGTTATCTGTCCTCAATCAACTCACATGGACTGGGGTTGTAAACTTCGGGGTTGTAAACTTTATTTCCCATCACATGCCTTCCTGGTATATTCCTTAGAGTCAGCCTTGAAAGACACCAGTTATAATCTACATGCCCTATTACATTTTCATAAAGGTTCAACTTCAGTGGTGATTTGCTGAGCGCCCTGTACTTGACGTTCTCTTTCACCCTGGCGTAATGTCCCATGATAAACACTGATGAAAATGCAACCAAAGGCAATTGACACAATTTCCCTTTTTCATTCTGAGTGTAGCTGCTCTCAGTTTTACTGTTTGCACATGCCAAGGATCAGCTGTCTTAAAGAAGAAGGCATTCTGCCTGAGAGAAAAGGCTCCCTGTTAACCACAACATCTTTCCACAGTCTGTGACAATCTCCTCCAGTCATCTAGAAGTCTTTTGCCAGCCATTTTCATACTCAAGGATAGCGTTGTGGTGGAATACCTTATAAAATCCACCTTCTGGTGGAAAACCTTACAAAAATGAAAGCTGCTGTCACTGTTAGCAATCACGAAGCCCTCCTTCCCTACACAACTCTGTGACTTCCCCTTGAAAAGGCGCTTCCCAGAAAACAGGTATTTCCAATTCTGTGTTAATCAGAAGTAGCTAGGAGTAATTTTTTGAAAGGTACTTTTTAGAGGTTTATTTAATCTCTAGGAGCTGTGGTATCAGGAGCATCAGCATGAAGTTTGGCAGTGTTTCATGTCTCCTCAACAGAACTCATAGCACTGATCTGTCTCTAATCACAGCCCACCCAATATTGAGTGACAATACCAGCTTCACTTGCTTAAAAATAACAGCACCGATTGCTACATTCCTTAAAGTTTCTACAACATTTGATATTGAGACTTCAAAATAGGAAGATAACCAGAAAATATAAATGTATTTTTGTAAGGCTTAACTTTGTTTATGATGGCATTATGTACACAGAATGCTTTCTGCAGATTTGCCTCCAGCTTACATATTATTTCCTTGCTTGAAGCCCTCCAAAGATTAGTGAGTATGTCAACATCGGTTTATACAAAAGCAGCCTCCAGGGCCAAAACGTGATGCTTGTAAGGTCGGAAATTCTACAGTGAAAACATCTTAAATATAAGAGTGTGTCACTTTATTCTTAGTGTAAGTTAAAAAGCATCATCACCATATTAAAAACATCAGATGTTTTCCATTCCCTTCCGTTTTACAGGAAACTTGTCGCCATGCTCCTAAAGATTCCAGGGTTTCAGCAATTTTCAAAAGCTTCTCTGCAAAAATGTCCAATTTTGTTCCCTCCCATTTGCCAGGCAGTATTTCTGTTTCCCTTTTTTATTGCTGTAGCTGCAGGAGCCAACCTGGTTGCCTTTAGTTTGCATGAGCAAGACTGTGCAGAGGTAGTCAGACAAATGAACTTACCAGGAAACAGACAGAGTCCAAGAGCATCAAGAAAATTTGAGCCTTCTCTTCTCTCTGGTCTCATCTTCCAGCTCCCTGATGGCTACAAGGTCAGCTCGTCTGAGTTCCTCCTGCTATGGGAGCCAAGATGTTTGGGCACCTTGCAACACCGTGCTCACGGTTTGTAGGTTACCTGGGATCAAACCATAAGGTAAATTGGCACCGATGCATTTTTTAGGAAAAAAAAATATATCACAATTTCCCCTTTTGTGTGTGTGTGTGTTACTGGAATTGTATAGCGAATGAATCCATTTCCTATTGACTGGATTTTCAAAGCAAGGCATCCAAAGCTATTTTTCTTTAACATTAAATCCTTAATAGCAGGTGTTGGGAACTATTTAAGCCTTGAAGGAAATTAAAGGAAAAGCTTCAGGTACAATATAATAGCCTAATTAAAAACCTTCTGAAGTTAGTGGAGTGACTCCCATAGATTTCAAGGGGATTTTGCTCATCCTCAGAGGACCAGATTTTTCCAAAGATATTTAGATGCTTAATAAGATATTTCAAAAGTACCTTAATAGACTGAGCATCTAGTTGCACTGAGATTTAGGCACCTAATTTTCCTTTCATTAGATTTTTCTTTTGAAAATGCAATGTCTGGGTGCCAGCTGTGTTTCTAGGGATAAAAAGTTCTCTGAAAATTGGACTCTTAGCAATGTGCCAGAAAGCACATGCCATGTCAGTGAGCAAACTAAGGACCACCAGCTCTGTCACCTAGGTAGAGGCTGTGGCTCTCTTTTTGAAGGTCAGCAGGTCAGCCTTGGGCATTAATGACATTTCAGTGCACGAGTACATCTGGTTGACATGAATAAAAATAACTGTAAACAAAGATATCAAAAGTAACTCCTTGTACTCTCCATTCCACATTAAGCTTTATGGAAGAAATGACACATATTTGTAATTACTACTCATGGAGGAAAAAAAGGAGAATCTTAAATCCACTTTTATTTTTGGATTTAAAAGTCTGAATTAATTTATTTTTCTCTCCTGTGGAGGTCTTTTTTATTTTCCATAGTGGCTTGTGCATCATATTTACTTCCTATTTATTTAATTTTTAAATCCTTCCTTTAAAGCTCTGTGTCCTACACTCCCTCTTATTTTTCACAGAAACTTTTACTGTGAAAAAAAGAGGAGCAGGCAGAGTTAGGGTAAACAATATCACGTTATTTAACTTGGCCCCTGCATGGACCTACATATTTGTTTATGATTTTCAAGGTTTCTGCTTTCATCTAGGCAGAAAATGGTTGCTAAGCAGCAGATCACTTTCTAAAAGGCAAACCAGGACCTGATCCTGCACTGACTTGTGCATGTGGTTATTCACAGGGTTATGCCAAGGAATGGGAAGAAGCTAACTTATACAAACCTCCCACCTATGGACTAACATATGCCTCTTTATAATTCATGCAGGTGTGTACATGTGTGTGTGTATACATATGTTCATACAGAGATAAAAAGAAATTATGCTTGTATTCTTGTATGTGCATTGTTACAATTTGACTTAAAACCTACTATCTGTCCTCTGGAATGAATTAATAATTGCCTAAACTGTGATGCTGGTGTGAAGCTGATCCTCTGATTTTTGCCTTAGAAAAATCCATCGTAAAAACCTGGCGTCGCATTTGGGGTTTTTGAGTTTCTTGCCAGACAGTTTTTCTTGAAAAAACCTGAGAGGTTCATAATATATACAAGAACTATCAAGTAAAGTCTCAGCCTTTCTTGCGTTCTCATGTCTCTGCCATTATTTTTACTAAAAATTACTTATTTGTTGAAATTTATGCAAATGTGCGTGACGCGTGAAACTGTAAAAACATTTGGAGATTTCACTCATTAATCCTTCAGTGAATTTTTACATTTGAACACAGCAGTCAGGAGGATACATGCTGTCTTCTCAGCTCATAAAACAGACCTTAGAGGTCTGATGAGTGCCTTAGAGGAGATGAGTGCAAATACACAGATTTCATACATTTATGATATTAATATGATATAAAATGATACATGGTTATCATATAATTTTAGATGTGCAGGTGATGTGACTTCGGCAAAACCAGTCAAAACTGCTGGAAAGCCACTGTTCCCACATAGTACCTAGGACTGGTGTGCTTTTAATCTTCAGAGTACTTTATACACATTACCTTAATCTCAGTATTGCTCTTGAGAAACAAGTCGAGCATTTGGTTGCTGGTACAGCACTTGATAAGCCAGTCAAAGCACTGCAGTGGCTTTTTTAAGCCCGAAAGAGGGAATTAGATTGAGGAGAGGCATCATAAATTCCTCAATTCAGGAGCTTTGTGGTAAACAGGCCTGACTGTAACCCATTAAAGTAATGCATAAAATTCCCTGGCTATGGTACAGATTGCCAGGTGACTTGGGAGGAATCACACAGTTTATCCACATCTTGTTTTCTTTGCGTGTATAACACAGTGGTCTGGCTTGGCTCTGTAGGCTCTGGAAGATACTGTGATAACAAAGAAGGAGACACACATGTGCCAGGCTGCTCCTTCTTGGGATCATGGCAGGGCTACACACGGACACACACTTAGATAACTCAGTTTTCACATCACTGTGCTCTCTCTTCCCTCCTCCACCACCTGCATCTTTGTGGCAAATCACACAGTTAAATGGCAGGGAGCTGAACGTGTTCAAGTGTAGCAACAATGTCTGGCAAGGAACAAGGTAGATTTTAAAACAAGCTTCTGCCACGCTGTCTTTCCCTGTTATTTTTACAAAAACAGAAGACTAAGTGAATAGTTGAGAGGACTGCAGCTTCTTTGTACCACTGGAGAAGTTTTGGCCATCAAAGAAAGGCTGCGGCCACAGTCTTGTCCAAATGAGTCCCTGTATGTTATCCCAGGGACCCAGAAGAGGAATGAAATATTACTTCAGAAGAGCACAAAGAGTTCCTTTTGGAGGTACATGCAGGTCAGGTTAGACCCCTGGCATAAAAGTTATGGAGGAAAATAAAACAAAATTCAAAAGCAAATACACGAAGACCAGGTTGTTACACCGCTGTTTGAAATACTACAGAAAGGGGACAAGAAAAAGTTGGTCTTAATCATCAGTGGTTGTTTTGCTAATCCAGATGGGTTTACACAAAACAATTCAATGAGAATTTCAGTCTCACCCCATACGTGTGTTTATTATTTTTTCAGTATACCCACTTTCATAGGCTTCAATGCTTAATCAACTATTTATATGAACACATTCCCCCAAAAGTGGGGGTGTAACCTAAACTTCTCAATTTTTCCCACTGCTGCTAACATTAATTTGCTTTTACAAGGTGTTCTAGCAACCAACATTTTAACCACTCCAATGCCTAACTTGGTCAGAGAAGGCCTAGACTGCCTAAAAAAATCTGTGTTTCACTATTGCTTAAATAAGACAATTCTATTACCTCCAATCTGAATTTTGGATGTATGTAATCCTTGCTTCTCCTCTTTTCTGTAACATTGTGTCAATGATGTCAGAGTTTTAAACAACTTCAAAACACAACCTTCTTAGCATATGAAAACTTAATGTTTTGCCCAAAACTCCAGCTCTTGGGAAAATTTATTGCTGTTTCTCTTTGGTGTTGAAAAACAAAACTGATTTAAAGTGTATTTTTAAAAAGCCAGTGGGAAGTTAAAAAGAGAAGTCATACACATGACTCATGGTCCTGGAAACAGCTGTACTGCTTTTGGTGACAAAGGGCTGGTTTTGTGCCTTATTTAACTTCAGGAAAATCAATATGCAGGATATGTACTGAGTCAGAAAGGAATTTGACCCAAAATTTTAAAAATAATGCAAGCTGTCCCATCTTGTATCTTTAAAAGGGGATTCTTTGTCCCTCCAAATATATTACTTTGTGTCATGTCCTGAGAAAAGGATGAGTGACGTGTTTGCAGCAGATTGGGTCACTTGGGAACAGCATAGACCAGATAGGCTCTAAATTAATCACTGCTACATCATGAGTGCTTAACAATTTCAATAAAGAGTATGTTAGTCAATTAAAAAATGCCAAAACTCCAAGTTGCACCCAGCCTAACTGCAGGCATCTTCATGAGAGATAAAAAGGACTATACAGTACAACTGCATCTCTACAGCAGCCACGTTCCTCTGGACATCAATCTCCAGAGATCCCTCTAAGTCCTCTCAAAACCACTCATTTCCACATCTACCAAGTACTAAGGAAATCAGAGAAGGAATGCCAGTTGTCTTTCTTAGGCACAAATTCTATTTGATACAAAAATTTTTGGATCCTGAAAAAGTAACCTCTCCTTCAGTACACATTTGAAATGATTCATTTTGTGCCCAGCAGCAGTTGGTTTCCCAAGACCTCTAACAATGGTTGATCTTCTGTTTATTGTTACAGTATTCTGTTCACACACTATTGGATAGTGTACTACTCAAAACTAAAGCAAATCAAAATTGCTGAGATATATTTAGGGACCCCAGGTCTATTTATATTGTGGGTATAAGAAATGCCCTTAGGCCAATGGTCTATCTCACCCAAGTTTCTGCCTCTAACAGTGACAACACAAAAATACTGTTTTGGGAGAGCCCATGAGCCTGACCACTTTTTGTGGTCCCTTCTACTGCCCAACAACCACAACTGTGGTAGGGATGTTAGAGGATATATCTCTGCCTGTTCCTTGTAGTAGCTATTGATGTGCCTGGCATCCCTGAATTTGCCCTATCCCATTTTAAACTGGCCTCCATCACCCCTTGTTAATACAAATTGCAGAAGTTCATTACACGCCATTTAAAGAAGTACTTTCTTCAATCAAAGTTTTAAATCTACCTCTTACTTCTTGCAACATATGCCCCCTACTACTGAAGGACTTAGTGAATAACAGTTTGTCATTCACCTTCATTACTTTGTACTTATTTTGCCTTACTGATAATAAAAGAACTACAAGTAGTCACTTTATGGTATGGCACTGCTTGTACCTTCTCCTGGTCTTCTTAAATATCAAGGCAGTGATATCTAGGGATACATTGTATGTAGTACTGCTATCTGGACACTATAGCCCATTGTATGTTGGCTGTAGTAGTAAAAGTAGGTGTAAGAATTGCAACCCAGCAGCCCATTCTCATGCAAACTCAATCTGTTGAATGATTCAGGATGGAAAAAAAACCCAAACCAAAACAGAAAAATCTCCTCAGAAAAAAAAAGTTGTTTCTTAGCTTAGGTAATTTCATTGTCCTGCATTACAGCATGTCCCAGCAAATAATTGCATTGGTGTCATGGGGTTCGGGGGGGATAACAACCAATGGTGAGCCATAGAGCTCTTCCCAGCTCTCTGTTTCTTCAGCTTTTGCATTTCTTCAGCTTCTTCAGGATTTGCAGATGTGAGGCAATGGTGGTAACATATAATGAAGGAAACCATGTTTGCCATATTCCTATTTTGTTAGAAATGAATCCAAGGCCTCTTCTCTCTTCATTAGGCATGGAATTGCAGACTCCAGAACACATCCTCTTTGCTCCTTTTTTTAAGCCTAATTTTCAGAATCCTGTAACTATGTGTCTAACGGAGGTACGTGCTGAAGGGCTTGTCCTATGAAATCTCCTGCAGTTTTTGGATTTGCTCCTGGATTTGGTCATTCCAAGTGAATGGCAACAGGCTGTGAAACAAACTATTGTAGATTATCTCTGCTATTGTGCTGGAGAGTCCTGTACAGCAGCAAGAAAGGGACCCCTTCATGTGACAGCTGATATTCTCATCCTTTCCCATTGCCCAGAAGGGAAAGTTGGACCAGCTGCAGCCTGTATCTCTTCATCTTTAGCTCATTTTCTCTCTTTCATCCATGTGAATCATGCATCCACCACTGAAATTAAAATCCCTGGGGAGAGAAGCACACCACCTATCCAAAAGCACGTGGCAATGCTACACCAGTCCCTGACATCTGCAGTGCATCTGATCCTCAGCCAGTACTCCAGTTCCAGAGCACAGAGAGGAGGCAGAAGGTGAAGGCCGTGGCATTATTCTGCAGAGCTGGCTTTCTTCAGCCACACAGGCTCAGGACACGTGTTTTCCATATCTAGGAGTAGTTTTCTTGCCACTCAATCTCCTGTTCCTCTAGATACAGCAGCAGCTGCACGCACAACGCAGGTGGTCTCAGATAGGAGAGCAAGTTTCTGCATCTGTCAGTGGGTTTGTGGAGGAATTGCATCTAATTTCACCAGCTGCTTCTCCGACCTAAACTCTGAGTAAGGGAGGGAGGCAGCAAAGACCTGGGGAGCACGCAGAGAGAAGTGAGTGGTGTTGAAAGGTTGGGTAATAAATGAAGAGTTTTGGGCTGTGGAGCTAGAGGTGTGCCTGGGGATGGGAATGGAGACTGGAAAAATGGCTGTGGATAATAATGAGCTAAGCAAGTCCAAAGTTACAGGGGAGCCAGGACTGGCAGAGTCAAACTCGTGAAGAGAGTTAGTTTGTGGATGAAGATGAATCGAGTCTGTAGGTTGAAAGGGTAAAGGAAAATCATGTAATGGCCACAGCTGAAAGGAAAGGTGTCACAAAGTGTCAATAATATCTCCTTCATTCTGCTTTTTGTTGTTCAGTTGTTTCTGTTTTGGCTTGGTTTTTTAATTCTGAAATTAAGAAGTCCTGGAAATCTTGAGAGTATTTCCTTCTTTTAATCCCTCCACCAGACTTTTTGCTATGATCATACCATTTCCTGTTCTTTCACCAAATATACAGTTTCCCAGTCCCAATGTTTCCTTTTTTTCAAAGAGGTGGTTAGGAAGTATAGGAAGATACCACAGCAATACCTGCAGCTAGCCAGTTATTTTGGCTATCAGCCTTCACTGATGACTTAAAAAACCACAATTTTAATCTTACCCAACTGATAATACATCTTTCTGGACATTTCCTCCTTAAGATCATGATGAGTTATTCACATTCTTAATATAATTCATATATAACCTCTTCTAAATGGTTATATAGAAGTGAAAAAGAAGCATATGTGCATGAGTCACACATTATTCTTTGCATCACAAAAGAACAATAGCATTAGGGTGAAAGTGTTGATATAGGACTTGGGTGATCCAAATTTAACTCACAATTTTGCTACATTCTTCCTCTGTAACTTGAACCAATGACTTAGCCTTTTTGAGTGTGAAATGAGGTCTAAAAATCTCTCTGAGTTGTGAGACTACCATCGTTAATCTCGGTGATGGCATCAGATATTACAGTGGGGAAAACTCCAAGAAAAGTAACTATAGTAGAATTCCTAACAACAACAGGACATAACCCTGATTCTTTCATAAAATGGGAATGACTACAAAACCCAAAAGGGATCCAGCTTTCACTTACAGTTTTGAAACGTGTCTTCCTTCTCAAGGTTGTGGCTGCAACTTTATAAATGGTTATGCCACTTCCCTTTTCCCCTCAAACACATTTCAGATCTCATTTGTTTATAAGCGAAAGGAAAAAATAAGGAGTCCCATAAAAGTACTACAAGAGTAAAGCCAATGGTAATTGTTCTCTCTAATGAAGAAGCTGTACTTTATCACCCTGGTTTTTGCCAAGTGATATGAAAGCAGACAATGAAAATTACTGAAGAAAGGACATTCAGAAGACAGATCATAAATGAACAAGAGAAAACCAGAGAAATGCCAAGAGGCAAAAACTAAGAGATGAAGATAAATTAACAGTTAACTTCTTTTGGAGAAACCCAAGACAACATCCCAAGTTTCTTTTCAGAACTTCAGGCCTCGGTGCTACAAAGGGAAAACATTTTTTTGGACTGATATAAAATAAGCATCTGCTTAGTTTGCTCTAGTAACTGTTAGAATTCACAAGAGCTGAATACACACTGTATATATTGGAGTGGTTGTATGTTTTGTTTGGACTGTGTGTATTATCTGAACACTGCTTGTATGAAACCACTAATACCCTTCCCTCTTCTTCCTAAAGACATATCATTCCTATTGTTCAAGACTTGCATGATAATTAAAAATGTAAAACTGTAAGTAAACTGTGCTGCAATTACCCGAGTAATTAGATTCAAAGCAACTCACAGGGCTGATTGGATAAGTGAAGTAAATGTTACTGAAGTCCCTTATTTCACAAAATTACCCAAGGGACCACTTCTTGTTTCCACAGAGTTCAAAGGTAAACATGTTTTTAACTATTATAGGAATAGGAACTTGCTGTTGACTGGTAGGGATGGCTGAAGAGCTTTGAAGCTGGAACCAAATACAAATTACTATCACACATCAGTAATTATCTTGGCACTATAAACATTTATGTATCAGCATGTTACAAACTCTTTGTGTTAGGTATGATAATAAAAGAATCGCATCCTTAATGTGAGCATCAAAATACCGTATTTCATCTCAATAAAAATTGAGTTTATTCTTCAACTTCCTCTCCTGAGTATCCTGGTATGTTAACATACAACACATAAGAATAGCACTATGTATTGCACTTACATATTTTTTTTTAAAGAAATAAGCTGGTCATTTCACCACAGTTTGGCCAGATAACGACACTATTAATAGACCAGTGTAACATGAGTCAGCCTGTAGCAGTTCTCATTTACTGTGCTAAAAGGATGGAGCCAAAAAGTGAAATGTATGACCTTATAATGGAATTTGCTGTCCTTGGAGAGCAGATATATGTGACACTGAGTGTCCATTACATACTCTTGTTGCATTTAGTTTATTCCAATCGGCAGCCATCATGCTGGAATTTTAAATGTCTGCAGCCTTTTTGTCTCCTCTCAAGGCTGTGCAGTAATTTGGATTCTTGGAGAAATGCTGGTGTTGCAGAAAAAGTAGTTTCTTGCTCCAGATGTGCTCCTTTACAATTTTCCCCTGTGCTGCTCTATCTTCCATAAACCTTTCAGTGCTCCTCCTGTTTACACTTGTGTGCATGTTTTCAAATGCGTGGTATTTTGATTATGCAGATTTTCTGTGACCGCATTACAAGGAGTTGGCAAGCTAAGGTGGCTTCTGTACATGAACTGATTCCTGATTAAATTGATATGTGGGCTGACTTGTGCTTAACGGGACAATTTCCTTAAGTATAAACAGGTCACACTAGAGACATTCAATATGAACATTTCCCATTTAATTGTGAGATATTTGGTTGTATTAGAATTGCAATCAGAAGTTACCAGCCAAATACAAAACAAATAAAAGCTGGAAACAGTGACCTGCTCAGTTTTCAAAGAAAGCATGCAAGCAATGGGGCCTCAGCTCCCTCAGTTATCCTCTTAGCCCAACCATTAAAGTGAATCCCACTGCAACAAGGTGTATAATAAAGTCCTTATAGCCCCTAATGATGATTGTAGCATTCCTTAAACAGCCCCTGTCCCATATGTTTTCTAGCAAGCCGTAGCCTCTTCAAGGCTTCAAGGAGAGGAGAGAGGTGCTCCAGACACAGGTAGTTCCCACCCCTGCAGAACAGAGGAGGTCCAGGCAGCAAAGATCCAGCCCCCACACAGATCTCAGGAGGGAGCACTTGGGAGGATCCGCTGGAATTACCAGTGCTACAGTCAGGGCTGTGCTGGAAGCAGTCTGGTTTGGCTCAGCACAACCAGCTGTTAAAACCACGGGCAGTTCTCCAACCTGCCCTTAAATGCCATTCCCACCATCACTTCAAAATAGGAAGATAACCAGAAAATATAAATGTATTTTTGTAAGGCTTAACTTTGTTTATGATGGCATTATGTACACAGAATGCTTTCTGCAGATTTGCCTCCAGCTTACATATTATTTCCTTGCTTGAAGCCCTCCAAAGATTAGTGAGTATGTCAACATCGGTTTATACAAAAGCAGCCTCCAGGGCCAAAACGTGATGCTTGTAAGGTCGGAAATTCTACAGTGAAAACATCTTAAATATAAGAGTGTGTCACTTTATTCTTAGTGTAAGTTAAAAAGCATCATCACCATATTAAAAACATCAGATGTTTTCCATTCCCTTCCGTTTTACAGGAAACTTGTCGCCATGCTCCTAAAGATTCCAGGGTTTCAGCAATTTTCAAAAGCTTCTCTGCAAAAATGTCCAATTTTGTTCCCTCCCATTTGCCAGGCAGTATTTCTGTTTCCCTTTTTTATTGCTGTAGCTGCAGGAGCCAACCTGGTTGCCTTTAGTTTGCATGAGCAAGACTGTGCAGAGGTAGTCAGACAAATGAACTTACCAGGGAAGGGACAGAGTCCAAGAGCATCAAGAAAGTTTGAGCCTTCTCTTCTCTCTGGTCTCATCTTCCAGCTCCCTGATGGCTACAAGGTCAGCTCGTCTGAGTTCCTCCTGCTATGGGAGCCAAGATGTTTGGGCACCTTGCAACACCGTGCTCACGGTTTGTAGGTTACCTGGGATCAAACCATAAGGTAAATTGGCACCGATGCATTTTTTAGGAAAAAAAAATATATCACAATTTCCCCTTTTGTGTGTGTGTGTGTTACTGGAATTGTATAGCGAATGAATCCATTTCCTATTGACTGGATTTTCAAAGCAAGGCATCCAAAGCTATTTTTCTTTAACATTAAATCCTTAATAGCAGGTGTTGGGAACTATTTAAGCCTTGAAGGAAATTAAAGGAAAAGCTTCAGGTACAATATAATAGCCTAATTAAAAACCTTCTGAAGTTAGTGGAGTGACTCCCATAGATTTCAAGGGGATTTTGCTCATCCTCAGAGGACCAGATTTTTCCAAAGATATTTAGATGCTTAATAAGATATTTCAAAAGTACCTTAATAGACTGAGCATCTAGTTGCACTGAGATTTAGGCACCTAATTTTCCTTTCATTAGATTTTTCTTTTGAAAATGCAATGTCTGGGTGCCAGCTGTGTTTCTAGGGATAAAAAGTTCTCTGAAAATTGGACTCTTAGCAATGTGCCAGGAAGCACATGCCATGTCAGTGAGCAAACTAAGGACCACCAGCTCTGTCACCTAGGTAGAGGCTGTGGCTCTCTTTTTGAAGGTCAGCAGGTCAGCCTTGGGCATTAATGACATTTCAGTGCACGAGTACATCTGGTTGACATGAATAAAAATAACTGTAAACAAAGATATCAAAAGTAACTCCTTGTACTCTCCATTCCACATTAAGCTTTATGGAAGAAATGACACATATTTGTAATTACTACTCATGGAGGAAAAAAAGGAGAATCTTAAATCCACTTTTATTTTTGGATTTAAAAGTCTGAATTAATTTATTTTTCTCTCCTGTGGAGGTCTTTTTTATTTTCCATAGTGGCTTGTGCATCATATTTACTTCCTATTTATTTAATTTTTAAATCCTTCCTTTAAAGCTCTGTGTCCTATACTCCCTCTTATTTTTCACAGAAACTTTTACTGTGAAAAAAAGAGGAGCAGGCAGAGTTAGGGTAAACAATATCACGTTATTTAACTTGGCCCCTGCATGGACCTACATATTTGTTTATGATTTTCAAGGTTTCTGCTTTCATCTAGGCAGAAAATGGTTGCTAAGCAGCAGATCACTTTCTAAAAGGCAAACCAGGACCTGATCCTGCACTGACTTGTGCATGTGGTTATTCACAGGGTTATGCCAAGGAATGGGAAGAAGCTAACTTATACAAACCTCCCACCTATGGACTAACATATGCCTCTTTATAATTCATGCAGGTGTGTACATGTGTGTGTGTATACATATGTTCATACAGAGATAAAAAGAAATTATGCTTGTATTCTTGTATGTGCATTGTTACAATTTGACTTAAAACCTACTATCTGTCCTCTGGAATGAATTAATAATTGCCTAAACTGTGATGCTGGTGTGAAGCTGATCCTCTGATTTTTGCCTTAGAAAAATCCATCGTAAAAACCTGGCGTCGCATTTGGGGTTTTTGAGTTTCTTACCAGACATTTTTTTTTAAAAAAAACTGAGAGGTTCATAATATATACAAGAACTATCAAGTAAAGTCTCAGCCTTTCTTGCGTTCTCATGTCTCTGCCATTATTTTTACTAAAAATTACTTATTTGTTGAAATTTATGCAAATGTGCGTGATGCGTGAAACTGTAAAAACATTTGGAGATTTCACTCATTAATCCTTCAGTGAATTTTTACATTTGAACACAGCAGTCAGGAGGATACATGCTGTCTTCTCAGCTCATAAAACAGACCTTAGAGGTCTGATGAGTGCCTTAGAGGAGATGAGTGCAAATACACAGATTTCATACATTTATGATATTAATATGATATAAAATGATACATGGTTATCATATAATTTTAGATGTGCAGGTGATGTGACTTCGGCAAAACCAGTCAAAACTGCTGGAAAGCCACTGTTCCCACATAGTACCTAGGACTGGTGTGCTTTTAATCTTCAGAGTACTTTATACACATTACCTTAATCTCAGTATTGCTCTTGAGAAACAAGTCGAGCATTTGGTTGCTGGTACAGCACTTGATAAGCCAGTCAAAGCACTGCAGTGGCTTTTTTAAGCCCGAAAGAGGGAATTAGATTGAGGAGAGGCATCATAAATTCCTCAATTCAGGAGCTTTGTGGTAAACAGGCCTGACTGTAACCCATTAAAGTAATGCATAAAATTCCCTGGCTATGGTACAGATTGCCAGGTGACTTGGGAGGAATCACACAGTTTATCCACATCTTGTTTTCTTTGCGTGTATAACACAGTGGTCTGGCTTGGCTCTGTAGGCTCTGGAAGATACTGTGATAACAAAGAAGGAGACACACATGTGCCAGGCTGCTCCTTCTTGGGATCATGGCAGGGCTACACACGGACACACACTTAGATAACTCTGTTTTCACATCACTGTGCTCTCTCTTCCCTCCTCCACCACCTGCATCTTTGTGGCAAATCACACAGTTAAATGGCAGGGAGCTGAACGTGTTCAAGTGTAGCAACAATGTCTGGCAAGGAACAAGGTAGATTTTAAAACAAGCTTCTGCCACGCTGTCTTTCCCTGTTATTTTTACAAAAACAGAAGACTAAGTGAATAGTTGAGAGGACTGCAGCTTCTTTGTACCACTGGAGAAGTTTTGGCCATCAAAGAAAGGCTGCGGCCACAGTCTTGTCCAAATGAGTCCCTGTATGTTATCCCAGGGACCCAGAAGAGGAATGAAATATTACTTCAGAAGAGCACAAAGAGTTCCTTTTGGAGGTACATGCAGGTCAGGTTAGACCCCTAGCATAAAAGTTATGGAGGAAAATAAAACAAAATTCAAAAGCAAATACACGAAGACCAGGTTGTTACACCACTGTTTGAAATACTACAGAAAGGGGACAAGAAAAAGTTGGTCTTAATCATCAGTGGTTGTTTTGCTAATCCAGATGGGTTTACACAAAACAATTCAATGAGAATTTCAGTCTCACCCCATACGTGTGTTTATTATTTTTTCAGTATACCCACTTTCATAGGCTTCAATGCTTAATCAACTATTTATATGAACACATTCCCCCAAAAGTGGGGGTGTAACCTAAACTTCTCAATTTTTCCCACTGCTGCTAACATTAATTTGCTTTTACAAGGTGTTCTAGCAACCAACATTTTAACCACTCCAATGCCTAACTTGGTCAGAGAAGGTCTAGACTGCCTAAAAAAATCTGTGTTTCACTATTGCTTAAATAAGACAATTCTATTACCTCCAATCTGAATTTTGGATGTATGTAATCCTTGCTTCTCCTCTTTTCTGTAACATTGTGTCAATGATGTCAGAGTTTTAAACAACTTCAAAACACAACCTTCTTAGCATATGAAAACTTAATGTTTTGCCCAAAACTCCAGCTCTTGGGAAAATTTATTGCTGTTTCTCTTTGGTGTTGAAAAACAAAACTGATTTAAAGTGTATTTTTAAAAAGCCAGTGGGAAGTTAAAAAGAGAAGTCATACACATGACTCATGGTCCTGGAAACAGCTGTACTGCTTTTGGTGACAAAGGGCTGGTTTTGTGCCTTATTTAACTACAGGAAAATCAATATGCAGGATATGTACTGAGTCAGAAAGGAATTTGACCCAAAATTTTAAAAATAATGCAAGCTGTCCCATCTTGTATCTTTAAAAGGGGATTCTTTGTCCCTCCAAATATATTACTTTGTGTCATGTCCTGAGAAAAGGATGAGTGACATGTTTGCAGCAGATTGGGTCACTTGGGAACAGCATAGACCAGATAGGCTCTAAATTAATCACTGCTACATCATGAGTGCTTAACAATTTCAATAAAGAGTATGTTAGTCAATTAAAAAATGCCAAAACTCCAAGTTGCACCCAGCCTAACTGCAGGCATCTTCATGAGAGATAAAAAGGACTATACAGTACAACTGCATCTCTACAGCAGCCACGTTCCTCTGGACATCAATCTCCAGAGATCCCTCTAAGTCCTCTCAAAACCACTCATTTCCACATCTACCAAGTACTAAGGAAATCAGAGAAGGAATGCCAGTTGTCTTTCTTAGGCACAAATTCTATTTGATACAAAAATTTTTGGATCCTGAAAAAGTAACCTCTCCTTCAGTACACATTTGAAATGATTCATTTTGTGCCCAGCAGCAGTTGGTTTCCCAAGACCTCTAACAATGGTTGATCTTCTGTTTATTGTTACAATATTCTGTTCACACACTATTGGATAGTGTACTACTCAAAACTAAAGCAAATCAAAATTGCTGAGATATATTTAGGGACCCCAGGTCTATTTATATTGTGGGTATAAGAAATGCCCTTAGGCCAATGGTCTATCTCACCCAAGTTTCTGCCTCTAACAGTGACAACACAAAAATACTGTTTTGGGAGAGCCCATGAGCCTGACCACTTTTTGTGGTCCCTTCTACTGCCCAACAACCACAACTGTGGTAGGGATGTTAGAGGATATATCTCTGCCTGTTCCTTGTAGTAGCTATTGATGTGCCTGGCATCCCTGAATTTGCCCTATCCCATTTTAAACTGGCCTCCATCACCCCTTGTTAATACAAATTGCAGAAGTTCATTACACGCCATTTAAAGAAGTACTTTCTTCAATCAAAGTTTTAAATCTACCTCTTACTTCTTGCAACATATGCCCCCTACTACTGAAGGACTTAGTGAATAACAGTTTGTCATTCACCTTCATTACTTTGTACTTATTTTGCCTTACTGATAATAAAAGAACTACAAGTAGTCACTTTATGGTATGGCACTGCTTGTACCTTCTCCTGGTCTTCTTAAATATCAAGGCAGTGATATCTAGGGATACATTGTATGCAGTACTGCTATCTGGACACTATAGCCCATTGTATGTTGGCTGTAGTAGTAAAAGTAGGTGTAAGAATTGCAACCCAGCAGCCCATTCTCATGCAAACTCAATCTGTTGAATGATTCAGGATGGAAAAAAAACCCAAACCAAAACAGAAAAATCTCCTCAGAAAAAAAAAGTTGTTTCTTAGCTTAGGTAATTTCATTGTCCTGCATTACAGCATGTCCCAGCAAATAATTGCATTGGTGTCATGGGGTTTGGGGGGGATAACAACCAATGGTGAGCCATAGAGCTCTTCCCAGCTCTCTGTTTCTTCAGCTTTTGCATTTCTTCAGCTTCTTCAGGATTTGCAGATGTGAGGCAATGGTGGTAACATATAATGAAGGAAACCATGTTTGCCATATTCCTATTTTGTTAGAAATGAATCCAAGGCCTCTTCTCTCTTCATTAGGCATGGAATTGCAGACTCCAGAACACATCCTCTTTGCTCCTTTTTTTAAGCCTAATTTTCAGAATCCTGTAACTATGTGTCTATCGGAGGTACGTGCTGAAGTGCTTGTCCTATGAAATCTCCTGCAGTTTTTGGATTTGCTCCTGGATTTGGTCATTCCAAGTGAATGGCAACAGGCTGTGAAACAAACTATTGTAGATTATCTCTGCTATTGTGCTGGAGAGTCCTGTACAGCAGCAAGAAAGGGATCCTTTCCCATTGCCCAGAAGGGAAAGTTGGACCAGCTGCAGCCTGTATCTCTTCATCTTTAGCTCATTTTCTCTCTTTCATCCATGTGAATCATGCATCCACCACTGAAATTAAAATCCCTGGGGAGAGAAGCACACCACCTATCCAAAAGCACGTGGCAATGCTACACCAGTCCCTGACATCTGCAGTGCATCTGATCCTCAGCCAGTACTCCAGTCCCAGAGCACGGAGGGGAGGCAGAAGGTGAAGGCTGTGGCATTATTCTGCAGAGCTGGCTTTCTTCAGCCACACAGGCTCAGGACACGTGTTTTCCATATCTAGGAGTAGTTTTCTTGCCACTCAATCTCCTGTTCCTCTAGATACAGCAGCAGCTGCACGCACAACGCAGGTGGTCTCAGATAGGAGAGCAAGTTTCTGCATCTGTCAGTGGGTTTGTGGAGGAATTGCATCTAATTTCACCAGCTGCTTCTCCGACCTAAACTCTGAGTAAGGGAGGGAGGCAGCAAAGACCTGGGGAGCACGCAGAGAGAAGTGAGTGGTGTTGAAAGGTTGGGTAATAAATGAAGAGTTTTGGGCTGTGGAGCTAGAGGTGTGCCTGGGGATGGGAATGGAGACTGGAAAAATGGCTGTGGATAATAATGAGCTAAGCAAGTCCAAAGTTACAGGGGAGCCAGGACTGGCAGAGTCGAACTCGTGAAGAGAGTTAGTTTGTGGATGAAGATGAATCGAGTCTGTAGGTTGAAAGGGTAAAGGAAAATCATGTAATGGCCACAGCTGAAAGGAAAGGTGTCACAAAGTGTCAAATAATATCTCCTTCATTCTGCTTTTTGTTGTTCAGTTGTTTCTGTTTTGGCTTGGTTTTTTAATTCTGAAATTAAGAATTCCTGGAAATCTTGAGAGTATTTCCTTCTTTTAATCCCTCCACCAGACTTTTCGCTATGATCATACCATTTCCTATTCTTTCACCAAATATACAGTTTCCCAGTCCCAATGTTTCCTTTTTTTCAAAGAGGTGGTTAGGAAGTATAGGAAGATACCACAGCAATACCTGCAGCTAGCCAGTTATTTTGGCTATCAGCCTTCACTGATGACTTAAAAAACCACAATTTTAATCTTACCCAACTGATAATACTTCTTTCTGGACATTTCCTCCTTAAGATCATGATGAGTTATTCACATTCTTAATATAATTCATATATAACCTCTTCTAAATGGTTATATAGAAGTGAAAAAGAAGCATATGTGCATGAGTCACACATTATTCTTTGCATCACAAAAGAACAATAGCATTAGGGTGAAAGTGTTGATATAGGACTTGGGTGATCCAAATTTAACTCACAATTTTGCTACATTCTTCCTCTGTAACTTGAACCAATGACTTAGCCTTTTTGAGTGTGAAATGAGGTCTAAAAATCTCTCTGAGTTGTGAGACTACCATCGTTAATCTCGGTGATGGCATCAGATATTACAGTGGGGAAAACTCCAAGAAAAGTAACTATAGTAGAATTCCAAACAACAACAGGGCATAACCCTGATTCTTTCATAAAATGGGAATGACTACAAAACCCAAAAGGGATCCAGCTTTCACTTACAGTTTTGAAACGTGTCTTCCTTCTCAAGGTTGTGGCTGCAACTTTATAAATGGTTATGCCACTTCCCTTTTCCCCTCAAACACATTTCAGATCTCATTTGTTTATAAGCGAAAGGAAAAAATAAGGAGTCCCATAAAAGTACTACAAGAGTAAAGCCAATGGTAATTGTTCTCTCTAATGAAGAAGCTGTACTTTATCACCCTGGTTTTTGCCAAGTGATATGAAAGCAGACAATGAAAATTACTGAAGAAAGGACATTCAGAAGACAGATCATAAATGAACAAGAGAAAACCAGAGAAATGCCAAGAGGCAAAAACTAAGAGATGAAGATAAATTAACAGTTAACTTCTTTTGGAGAAACCCAAGACAACATCCCAAGTTTCTTTTCAGAACTTCAGGCCTCGGTGCTACAAAGGGAAAACATTTTTTTGGACTGATATAAAATAAGCATCTGCTTAGTTTGCTCTAGTAACTGTTAGAATTCACAAGAGCTGAATACACACTGTATATATTGGAGTGGTTGTATGTTTTGTTTGGACTGTGTGTATTATCTGAACACTGCTTGTATGAAACCACTAATACCCTTCCCTCTTCTTCCTAAAGACATATCATTCCTATTGTTCAAGACTTGCATGATAATTAAAAATGTAAAACTGTAAGTAAACTGTGCTGCAATTACCCGAGTAATTAGATTCAAAGCAACTCACAGGGCTGATTGGATAAGTGAAGTAAATGTTACTGAAGTCCCTTATTTCACAAAATTACCCAAGGGACCACTTCTTGTTTCCACAGAGTTCAAAGGTAAACATGTTTTTAACTATTATAGGAATAGGAACTTGCTGTTGACTGGTAGGGATGGCTGAAGAGCTTTGAAGCTGGAACCAAATACAAATTACTATCACACATCAGTAATTATCTTGGCACTATAAACATTTATGTATCAGCATGTTACAAACTCTTTGTGTTAGGTATGATAATAAAAGAATCGCATCCTTAATGTGAGCATCAAAATACCGTATTTCATCTCAATAAAAATTGAGTTTATTCTTCAACTTCCTCTCCTGAGTATCCTGGTATGTTAACATACAACACATAAGAATAGCACTATGTATTGCACTTATATATTTTTTTTTAAAGAAATAAGCTGGTCATTTCATCACACTGTTTGGCCAGATAATTTTTTTTTAAAGAAATAAGCTGGTCATTTCACCACAGTTTGGCCAGATAACGACACTATTAATAGACCAGTGTAACATGAGTCAGCCTGTAGCAGTTCTCATTTACTGTGCTAAAAGGATGGAGCCAAAAAGTGAAATGTATGACCTTATAATGGAATTTGCTGTCCTTGGAGAGCAGATATATGTGACACTGAGTGTCCATTACATACTCTTGTTGCATTTAGTTTATTCCAATCGGCAGCCATCATGCTGGAATTTTAAATGTCTGCAGTCTTTTTGTCTCCTCTCAAGGCTGTGCAGTAATTTGGATTCTTGGAGAAATGCTGGTGTTGCAGAAAAAGTAGTTTCTTGCTCCAGATGTGCTCCTTTACAATTTTCCCCTGTGCTGCTCTATCTTCCATAAACCTTTCAGTGCTCCTCCTGTTTACACTTGTGTGCATGTTTTCAAATGCGTGGTATTTTGATTATGCAGATTTTCTGTGACCGCATTACAAGGAGTTGGCAAGCTAAGGTGGCTTCTGTACATGAACTGATTCCTGATTAAATTGATATGTGGGCTGACTTGTGCTTAACGGGACAATTTCCTTAAGTATAAACAGGTCACACTAGAGACATTCAATATGAACATTTCCCATTTAATTGTGAGATATTTGGTTGTATTAGAATTGCAATCAGAAGTTACCAGCCAAATATGAAACAAATAAAAGCTGGAAACAGTGCCCTGCTCAGTTTTCAAAGAAAGCATGCAAGCAATGGGGCCTCAGCTCCCTCAGTTATCCTCTTAGCCCAACCATTAAAGTGAATCCCACTGCAACAAGGTGTATAATAAAGTCCTTATAGCCCCTAATGATGATTGTAGCATTCCTTAAACAGCCCCTGTCCCATATGTTTTCTAGCAAGCCATAGCCTCTTCAAGGCTCCAAGGAGAGGAGAGAGGTGCTCCAGACACAGGTAGTTCCCACCCCTGCAGAACAGAGGAGGTCTAGGCAGCAAAGATCCAGCCCCAACACAGATCTCAGGAGGGAGCACTTGGGAGGATCCGCTGGAATTACCAGTGCTACAGTCAGGGCTGCACTGGAAGCAGTCTGGTTTGGCTCAGCACAACCAGCTGTTAAAACCACGGGCAGTTCTCCAACCTGCCCTTAAATGCCATTCCCACCATTTGCTTTCTGCTCCAGCTTCTGCTCATTATTCCCCCCCAGGTATTTGGGGTCACCCCTAGAACTGCCCACCGGACACTCACCATTTGCTGCACTTGCAGAAGTCCCACAAAAATTCTGGTGAGTGCGGACTGCCCCGATTTTTATTTTATTGTATTTTCTCTAGATTCAAGAGTTGGGAAGCTTAGTTTCTGTCAGTGTGGCCAGTTCTTGCACTTTTGTGATCTCAGGCACATCAGCCAGTTCTCTTCATGCAGTCCGCTCACCTGTGAAAACAAACAAACAAGAAGAAAAAAGCAAAGCATAAATATAAAAGTTATCTCCTCCTCTGCATTTCTATGCTGCTGAATTAATTTACATAAAGTTCTGAGGTCTTCAAACAGAAAGTGTTACAGAAATGCAAAGTATTATGACTCATGTGAAAGACACAATTTCAACACAAACTCTGACGGCTGATTTCTACCTTGAGTTCAGAGAGATTGAGTTCATTTCCACGGAAGCATTCCTCAGCCCTGTCAAATCCTACAATCCATGGCAGGCCAGTTGCAGCACTTATCAATGAGCTTTGAAACAAATCAGACCAAGGGAAGAGACCTGTCCCAAATGTTAAACAAAAAAACCCCACGAACTCAGTAGAATGAACTCGTGACATTGATGAAATCAAAGACAATCTACGTATAAAAGAGTTATTTTTTCAGACACTGTGAAGCTGCAGCATAATACAGAGCCAGTTATAATAAATTTCTGTGTTCTTTGGAATAAATTATGAGTTTTTAAGATTAATTCATTACTCTGGGTAAAGAAACAACACAACTCATCTTTGGCTTGTCCCTGTGCACATCTGAAAAATAACCCTTTTTAAAGGAGGATTTCTCATTAACCTTCTGCCTTCCTGCAAGCATGGATATACAATGGGAAAAGCTTTCCTTTCACAGGACATAAAGGCTTTTCTACATTTTTCTTCTTTTGTATTTTTTTTTTAAGCAACTTAGTCATAGCATTATTGTGGCTAAAACATATCAGTGGAGTTAAAGTGACTTCAGAAATAATGCTACTCTTCTGCTTCTGCAGAGATTACAAATGCATAGTCCAGCTTTGTTCTCATTAGCTTTAGATGTTAGCATTAATTTAAAAAAAAAAAGAACCACAACACAAACCAAAAAACAACACAACCAAAAAACCTCAAGGACACTGGGTTCTTCTGCAAAAGCTGAAAAAACAACTTTGCTTGAAAAAAACCCACCAAAACAAGAGCTTTGGACCTACCAGTACAAATCTTTGGTCACTGCCTAGAACATTTTCTGAGGTCACAGTAGAACAGGATGTTTAATTCTCTTTTACTTTCCCAGAAAATCAGACAAATTACTACCTGGTGATTCCTGCACTCACAGCCTTTATGTTATTTTAAAAGCTGACCTGTCTTGGGGTGGAGATGACAGATAGTGTATTCCCCACAGCCACAGGAATGAAAATGGTCTGTCTCGGAGCACAGACATGATCTCCCAATCTGTTAGGATGGCACTCTGCCTGGTACCAATGTTGAATTCTAGTGTTTCTAATTACAGTCATCACTTAATGACCAGATTAGGGATTTAAAAGTCTGCAGAACCGTAAGTGACACGCCACTGGCAAGAAGCAGCCTTTTCCAGTTGCGGTGGGATAACAGGAGTCACTGATTTTTTGGCACAAGAGGCAGCTGCTGGGACATAACACACGGCCTTTCTTTCACCTCTGTGACCCCACACTAACATAGCTTTTATTTGGGTTACAGGCAATTAGGTGTTCGCTCGTTTGTTTTCCAGAGATTTCTAAGTGCTACCATAGTTGATACTTGAAGAAACACTCTCAAAACTGAAAATTTCTGAATTATTTTTCTTCACGTTTTAATTTTTCCTTAGGACCATGAGTGAAAGCAATGATGTAGTTTCAGGGTGGGGAAGTAAAAAGAAGGAAAAGCAAATTGGGAGCTACCAGGCTGCAGTACCAGCCAACAAACAAATTTTGTGAATGCACCACCAAGGACAAATAGTACAAAGCTCTTACTTGCATGCACAGTCAGGAGCTGGCAGAAAGCTTAAGGGTCATGAAGGCAAACAATTTAAGAGCAAACTGGTTTACAGTCTTTTATTGTTAGCACTGAACAGGATGTTTCAGCCAAAGAAACTATTGTCTTGATGGAAGCAAGGAAGACATAGAGGTGTATGGAACAAATGAGCATTTTGATAACGACCAAGTAGACGATATTTGCATGTATCACCACCCAGCAACCATAAATTAATACAGCTGGAAAGCATGGGAGAGATCATTTAATGTTAACTAGGCTTCCAGTTCTAAAGAACCAATAACGAAATTCCAGGTTCTACAGGAAAGCCATAAATTAGATCTTTTTTTAAAGGCTGATTCCTGATCCAGCCTTTGGCATAGGATTCCCTTGTCCACCAGCTCTTGAACATGCACAGTCCAAAGTCTCCTTAATCCATCCCACCACATTTGTTGGGGAATCAGATCTGAATACCAAATTTTGACTTCTTTGCTTAGAGAAAGATGACAGGACAAATACTGCTTTCTGAATGCTATGCTGCAAGTTACATATACACATCCATACTTTCAAATTGGTGTTACATCTGGGTTAAAAACTGTGACAATTGCCCCAGACCAAGGAAAAATAACTTGTAATATAAATTAAGGTAGCATCACCATGCACAGAATACATGTACTGACAGTTGCCTGGTGAGAATTGTCTTGAAAGAGCTATAAAAGCTATAATTTTTCAAAAATTGTAGCTATTTTTTCTATGCAATTTGTATTTTCAACTGGGAGCTCCCATGATGCTTCATCCTACAAGCTGTGGTTTTGAGATCGCAGGACTGATCCTTCAAGGACAGGTAGTCAGAAAATGTGGAGGTTTTTAAGACATTAACTTGTGGCTCTGTCAGAATCCTCAGCATATCTCCTATGGATTTCATCCAATGTAATTAATGAAAATGACAAAAAGACTTCTGTTTGCTTAATGGAAATTAGACAAGACAGAATTTATAACCTTGGCGTGGAAGAGAGTTTCTGGTTTTCCATCCAACACAAAACTATTTGAAATAAAGAAAGGTCACTGTGGGGGAAGAATGGAAATTAGACAAGACAGAATTTATAACCTTGGCGTGGAAGAGAGTTTCTGGTTTTCCATCCAACACAAAACTATTTGAAATAAGGAAAGGTCACTGTGGGGGAAGAATGGTGTTTACACTCTTTAAGAAATATGAACAGAGACTTAATGGAGAACCTGCCTTTAAAACTTGAGGCCACAGCTATTAAAACCAGGTCTTTTAAATTCTCTTTCATCCTGCATGTAAATTTCCTACACTCTTTGCTCCCAAGCACAGAAGTCATCCAAAATGATCGTGGCTTTGCCTAAGAACAGGGAAAAGGAAAGGAGACACATTGCCTTCCTCGGAGTAGCTGTTATCAGCCAGCCAGATGGCAAGCAACCTGCCAGAATTTACAGGAAACAGTCCAACGCAGAGCATTAATTCCAACACAGTCTCTACACCCTAAACACCATTAAAATGTCACCGCTAAGGACTCTGAGAGCCAAGGCACCAACAAGACATGTTCTACACAAGGATTTCTGCAACCATAATGAATTACTGAAAATCCTTCCAAAATGCAGCAAGGAAAAACTTATGTGGTCTATGTCATAGTTATGGAGAGCACAAGTAACCTTCAACTGCAATACATATCTATACATATTTTAAATTTATATTTAATAAATGATGTTTCACTAAATTCTATTCAGTTTCACAAAACATGCTGTTTGTTCACAAAAACAATTTTCTTTTTAAAAGAAAACCATGGGCCAGATCATTGACTGGTAGCACACCTCACTCACATGGTGTACTTCGTTGAGCTACACTAATTGGTGTCCAAAGAGAAACACTACGTGATGCTAGATTTAAAGATATATTGTAGAGTTGCTTAAGTGAAAACAGGTCTTGTTCTTACTTCTAGGACTAACATATTTTTTTCAACAATTTATCCATTTTTAATGCAGCAATCCAAGGCACATATTTTGCTTTCACCAAATACAGTGTTTTCCCCTCTCAGGTGGTCTTCATGACTAAGCTTTGGTGGAAGCAAAGTTCAAAGCCCTTGCAACATCTAGAGTTAACTAATTCAGCCTTTCCTTTAGACACGAGATCTTTAGATGAGACATCTGGAGCCCCTTACAACGAGACAGGGACCAGCAGAAGAGCCATGTCAGAGCCAGGGACACCTACAAACCGTTTGATTTAGGAGTAACACACCATTTGTAAGAGAAACAAGAGGGCTTTCCAGGAGAGGGCTTTCCATTCATTAATTAAAAAGACTATGTCTTTCATGGTGGGAGAATGGTATGCAGAACATTCAGAGCCTCCACAAGCATAACTTTACTAATTGTTTTCTAAACACAGTGTTGTTAAAGAAGTGGTTTTGTTAAATAAGTGTTCTCAACATCTTAGAACACTGTTACAGGCTAGGACAGTTATCAAACCAGGAGATCTAAGACCCTAATGAACATCACAGCCCTGGTTGTTGCACATGTGCTAACTAGTCCTTCTGGCTTACCTCCCAGCAACTCAGTCAGCTGGTATCAACTCAGTCTCACTGGTCCCTTTCAATAAAGTGTTCTTCAGAATTCAGTTAAGATTTTGCAGAAAATGGGGAAGGATTCCCCATTTCATGGGGATTTTCATTCCCCTTTAATGGGAAAGGATTGCACAGTACCTAGCAAACTGAGCACGTTACAGAAGTTTTTTCCACGATCATAGGAAATATAGCCACATCTCAGTTGGAGCAATGGTGTTTTAATGATGTAAACTAATTTTGTGTTGGTTACAAAGCAAGCGGCGGAGAAAAAACCCCTTTTTTTTTCAGTGGGAGGTGCATTTGAGTGGTCAGAATGCAACTGGCCCAAAGGAGATGTGCCTGAGCTCCCAGCCTAGCCAGGGTTCACAAAATCCTAAACGTCACCAGGATCTATGTGAAAAGAACTGGAAACACCCATCTGTTAACTCTGTGCTGCTGGGAAGATGCTATACTTGCTATTTGACATAACTAGCAGTGGCTGATAATGAAAATTAATGATGATTCATAAAGACATCTCCTTTCCTAAGAATACTGGAAGAGCAGCTTGCGCAATCCTGAGATTTACTTAATTAAGGAACATTCCCAGCACTGTTTTATTTGATCACAGTTCCCGTCTTTTGTCTTCGCCTCCCTCTCCCAGCTTTACCACAAGTGCCTTTGATTAGCATGGCCCTAATAAGAAGCTTCATTCAAAAAGAAAGCAAGAGGGAGGGAAGGCAGGCACTGAGGTGTGGCTGGTGATTTAAAAATTCAAAGGAGGAGGGAGTGGAAATGTATTGGAGAGAGGTGAGAAGTTGAGACGCTCCCGTTTGCTGCCGGCAAAAGGAGAAGCTGAAGAGAGGGCCCAGCGGCAGCATCGGCACTGTGCTGTTGTGTGTGTCTCCAGAGACAGTGGGATTCACAGAGTCATAAAATCATAGAATGGTTAGAGTTGGAAGGGACTATAAAGGTCACCTAGTTCCAACCCCCCTGCCATGGGCAGAGACACCTCCCACCAGGCCAGGTTGCTCCAAGCCCCATCCAGCCTGGCCTTGAACACCTCCAGGGATGGGGCATCCACAGCTTCCCTGGGCAACCTGTTCCAGTGTCTCACCACCCTCACAGTAAAGAATTTCTTTCTGGTATCTAATCTGAATCTCTCCTCTTCCAATTTAAAACCGCTACCCCTTGTCCTGTCGGTTTGCAAAGGGGAGGCACATACCTGTGGCCTCTGCTCGCTTCTGATGAGACAAGACCAATATTTGCAGTATTTTGAAGCGCTTTCTGCTTGAAACCTCAGAATCATCCAACTTGAGTGTTTTGAAACGTGCTTCACAGCCATTCTGGAAGAATATTAGAGAAATGGGTAATCATCACAGACGTCATACACATTTGCCAGCTCAGACGCTGAAGCTGTATTTAACATAATACCCCAACAGGTTCCTTAGTTTCTGACCAACGCAGCCTCCAAATCAGGAGAAAGCAGGAGGGGAAAGTGTATCCCTGTCTTCCAGGTGACCTTGGTGATTTAAATCAGGAAGGCAGCAAGGGACC